>NW_006399756.1:14872275-14891666 GCF_000299155.1 Elephantulus edwardii | reverse complement strand
AATGAAGTTTATAGTCCTTGGTTTTAGTCCTAGGTCCATGATCCACCTTGAGTTGGTTTTTGTGTATGGAGTGAGGTGTGGGTCTTGCTTGAGTCTTTATGTCTGAGACCCAGTATCTCCAAAAACAAATTGCATGGAAAAAAGGGCCTCTTCATATGTAACATGGTAACAAAGAAATGATCCTAGATTATCTACTTAGGACCCTCCCACTCCCAGAGGAAGTGGTGAGGAATTCGTTGGCTCTGATTGGGCTGCAAGCCTGTTCTTAAATCAGTCAAGAACAAGGGGAATGGAATTAGCATAACTAATTAAGGGACCAATCACCTGTGAGGAGGAAGAACTATCTGAGAGCCAGCCAACCACCCTGCTCACGTACTATGCTATTGGAGTTTGCGAAACACCAAGAGAACATGCATAATGTTCATTCCCCAATCTTCCTTAAGCAGGAAACAACTGCTCTGCCCATTTCAAGAAGGCTGCCTAAGGAGGAGATAGCAAAAGAGTCTTCAGGTAAACATTTGTGAAAAACGGCCAGAGAAGCAGGAGAAGAATAGGCACCCACCCATGACATCAGATATATCTGACCAGGAGTTTCAAGGAAATGGGCTCTTCCCCTAAAGACCCTGTTTTAGACGACTTCTTGTTGTTGTTAAGTGCCGTCGAGTCATAGGTGGCTCATAGTGACCCTATGAATGAAAGACATAGCACTTGTTTAACTTTCATCCTTTCTCCAGGTTCATAGGGTTTCCGGAGGCAAGCTACTTCAGAAATGGATGAACACTCCTGCTTCCAAGCTTGTTTTAATCAGGGAGCTCCACCACTGTCCACCATGGGTAACTTAGGTAAGGAAATTTATATTTTGTTTTAATTTCTTGGTGCTCATAGATATACCACAAGGTGTTTTTTTTAAAAAAAAAAAAAAACTGAAATGTATTTGCACACAGTTTAAGAAACCAGAAGTCCATTAATCCAGGACCTTGGCTCTAGGCGAAGCCTGTCTGTTTGCTCTGGGGTGAAATCTTTGTCTTGGGTTCTGAAACCAGGCCATTCCTTGGTTCATGGCATCTATTTGTTCCTCATTTATGCTTGCTTGTCTCCACACCCCGTTTGCTCTTTCTACATCTCAGAACACCCGCTGCCCTTGAGTTAGTTCTGACTCTTAAAGACCCCCATGGAGTTTCTGAGGCTGGAAATCTTCACCAGACGGGAGTGCCCACCTTTCTTCTGAGCAGAGGCTGTTGGATTCAAACCACAGTATTTAGGTAGCAGCTTGATGTATGACGTACTGGGGGAAGTGATTAGGTTTTAGATGGCCTACCAGATGATTTGGTCTCAACAGCATAACAAAGAAAACCCTATTCCCAAAGGATTCCATCCGTAGGCAGAAGGTTAAGATTCTAACACATATATTGGAGGTAGGGTGGGGGACACAATTCAATTTATAACACATGTTGCTTCTCTTACTGGCCATCTATGCTTTGAAAAGTCCTCCTCCCTTCCCTACTCCCCGTCCACCTTTTTCCCACTATCCCTGCTTTAGTCAGTTCTACTGGCTTGGAGATCCCACCTCATGCCCTGGCACAAACGAGCACAAAAGTCAACATCCAGGGCAGCAAAGGTGCGAGCAACCCCTGGGTGCTCTGTGGACGCTTGCGTGCACTCCACACCGCAGAGGCACTCCTTCTGCCATCCAAGAGAGAGTTTGAAATTGCCAAGCAGGAAACTAATTATCAAGGTCAGTGCTATTCCACACCTTGCAGGGAGAAAGTCAGCTAGCAGCCAAGGCCCCAGTGGGAGCCCGCTTAAGCAAAACGGCAGGCCCTAACAACCAGCAGTCATGTTAATTGCCAAATGCGTGGCAAGGAGGATATAAACCTTTCCACTGCAAAAGGGACCGCTGCTTGCCTCCACCCCGTGAGCGTGGCTCCTCTGCTCCTTTAGACATCCATGCTAAGGAGCTCCCTGGAGCAGACAGAGAGCAAAGTCCCCTGCCTGATGCACCCCGTCCACTGCTCATTGATCCTGGCGTCCTCCCTCTGGCTGCAGCAAGTGACCCTGTGGCTGTCCACAAGGCCCATTTGTTTGCACAGCCAGCTGTCTTATTGTGGTGACCTGAGGGAGCTAATGATGGGGAACTGAACTCGATGCGTGCACTTCTAATAGTTCTGGTGTCTGTTGCCTGCAGATACACAAACTGCATTGTTGCTGGCTGGGTTTTTTCTCCCAATGAGACAGAGATTAATTACAGGAGGTAAGTGAAGAAGCCCATTCATGAATTTGGGCCTGTGCGATGGTGGAGACAGAGACAAATGAGGAGTGCCCACACTGTGGTACCCCTCGATGATGGCTCCAGCAGATGGGACTTCACACGCAGGCATCTCTGAGGATCGTTTCTTTCTCTGGAGCAGGAAAAGCATATCCACCAGGATTGCTAAGGGAAGTCTTTGAATTCAGAACAATAATGGCCGCCATCTGCATTTCAAAGTGGTTGCAGATCATGGCTCAGGGATTCAAAGAGAAGTTTGAATAAATATCTCGTGGAAGTCACTTTTAATCACTGCTCTTGGAGACAGCTCATCAGTCAAAGCAACAACTATTACTGACATGTGGCTTTCATAAATTTGATCTGAAAGGATAGCCAGGAGACCCTCAGCTCTTTGAATGCACATCAGCCTATTAAGCTACTCTCAGGGAACGAGAACTGGTGACCTTGGAAAAGGAAAATGATGAGGCTAGTGAGAAAACGGCACTGAATTTGCAAAAGGTAAAATGTAGACATGTCAGCATCTCCCCAGCGGATGGATATGTAACCCTATTTTCCTAGGCATATGCATCTGAAGATTAGAAAAGTCTGAGGTCCCAGTTTCCCTCAACTCCCAAAACAAGAGGATGGAAGGTTAAAGGGATGTGCACGTTCTCTGCTTCCACTTCTGGACTGAATCGGAATGCCCGTGGGCCACACGAGCCAGCTCCAATTCTGGGACCTCATGGAAGGTGAGCAGTAAGAGTTAGTGGGGTAATGGAAGGAGAAGAAGGAAACCAGCCATGTCTAAAAGTACTTTATTCCTACTAAAGTTTAAAACCTGCACTCTTTTTTTTTTATCACTTTGTCCAGCACCCAGGACAATATTTGACCAAAAGTAGGCTATTCTAAAAATGACCTTGAGCCTCTCCTCAAAGTTCTTCTGAGGAAAACAGTTCATGAGTCTTATTGTTGTTATAGAATAAATTGTGCCTCTAAAAACTATGAGAGCTCTGGTGGCTTGATGGTAAGGACTTGAACTGCCAACGCAAAGACACAAAGTTTGAATCCATCAGCTGCCCTGCAGAAGTTGTTGTAGCTGTTATGTGCCATCGAGTCTTTTGCAACTCATAGCGACCCTATATACAAGAGCTCTAAACTCTGTTCTATCTTGTGCCAACCTAGTCATCTCAAACGCACTTATTCCCACCGCACCAGTCACAGAAATGATCCATCTCATCGAAGGTCTTCCTCTCCTTCGCCGCCCGTCCACTCGCCAAACATGATGTTCCTCTCCAAGGACCAGTCCCTCCTTACAAGATGCCCAAAGTATGTCAGATGAAGCTTCAGAATCCTTGACTCCAAGGAGCATTCCGGCTTCACCTTCTCCAGGATAAACCTGTTTGTTCTCCTAGCAGTCCATGGTATATTCAACACTCTTCTCCAGCACCACAACTCAAAGGCATCAATTCTCTATCAACCCTATTCACTGTCCAACTCTCTGATGCATAGCACATAATTGCAAAGACTATAGCCTGGATCAGGTGCACCTTAGTCTCCAGCTGACATCGTTGCTCTTCAGTACTCTTGAGAGATCCCTCATAACCGACTTTCCCAGTGCAATTCATCTCTTGATTTTCTGGCTACTGTTACCAAGAGTGTTGATTGTGGACCCAAGCAAACTAAAACTGTTAACTATCTCAATCTCTTCACCATCCATGCTGAAGAGAGATGGGAAATCTCCGGTGTGATTAAATTGCCTCTGAAAATCCACTGAAGGTCAAGTACATGTTCATTCTGACTCAATAGGACTTGACAACAACCAAAAAATATGTTGACATCCTGAACTCTGATTCCTGTGAACATGTCTTTGCTCGGAAGTGGGAATCTTTGAAGGTGTTGTCAGGTAACGTGAGGTCATACTGGAGCAGAGAGAAGATTGGCTTTGCGTGGTGGTATAAAAAAAGAGAGCAGAAACAGAGACAGGAAAAGGATCCTGTGGCAACAGAGGCAGACGTAGCTCCAAACCAAGGGAAACCAGAATTTCTGAGGTCGACCAGAAGCTACGAAAGAGGCAGAAGCATGAGACAGTGTCTCTCTCACAGCCCTAAAAGGAGCTGATGCAGCTACCCTGTGATTTTTACTTCAGGCCACCAGAATTTTGAGACAATAAATTTCTGCTGTATAAAGCGACCAATTGGTGGCAATTGTTTTGTTGTTGTTGTTGTTATGTGCCGTTGAGTCGTTTGCGACTCATAGCGACCCTATGCACAACAGCCCTAAACCCTGCTCTATCCTGCGCCAACCGCACTGCCTCTGACACACCCATTCCGATTACCCCAGTCACCGAATCAATCCATCTCATAGAGGGTCTTCCCCTCCTGCGCTGTCCCTCCACCCTCCCAAGCATGATGTCCCTCTCCAAGGACCTGTCCCTCCTTGCAACGTGTCCAAAGTATGTCAGACGAAGCCCCAGAATCCTTGCCTCTAATGAGTAGCTTGGTTTAATCCTCTCCAAGATGAATCTGTTTGTTTTCCTGGCAGTCCATGGTACATTCAGTACTCCGTTCTAAAACAGTGTTTATTCATGAGCTTTATTGCAGAGCATATGGATTTGAAGCTGGCCTTGGAGTGGAATGAGGTGAGAATAAAACCTGCAGTTACCCAAGCTCTAAGACTCACAAGCTGGTCGACCGACCCCACCTCTGTAACATCATGTAGGACTCTAACAGGAGCTTTGCTCTGGGGATGGAGATGGCCTTGAGACATGCAGAAGCTGATGCCATCACAGAGTCCTGCAAAGCACTGCGTCTTGTTCTTGGGTTTTTATCTGTCTTATCCATAAGCCAGTCAGTCATTATTTACTCATCAAAGTAGACAGTTAGAAGGAAGGGACGCATTAGGCTGTCTCTCTGTCATGTACTGTGAATAAGCTCTCGTATATTCTATCTTTGACATTGAGGTTGAAATTAATCAAAGACAGAATGTCCTGTTTGATTATAGGAGCCTTCCTTGAAGGAGAGCCCTTGCATGAAACACTAGCTCCAAGCAGTCAATTGTGCACGTCTCTTCCCAGCTGTCGGCTCAGTGAAGTTATGTTGGTGGCTTAGAATCAAGAATAGTTGAGGGGTGCTTGTTGTTGTTATGTTCCATCGAGTTGCTTGCGACTCATAGTGACCCTATGTACAACAGCTCTAAACTCTGTCCTGTGTCAGTCTCATTGTCTCTGACACAGTCATCCTGATTGCCCCAGTCACTGAATCAATCCACTTCCCAGAGGGCCTTCCCCTCCTGTACCTGCCCTCCACCCTCCAAAGCATGATGTCCCTCTCCAAGGACTCTCCAAGGACCTCCTTACAACATGACCACAGAAATTGGCAAGTGCTACCCATTGGGGCTTTTGTTAGTATGCTGTTAGCCTCAACATTGGCTTTCTTAATCCATTAGTTAACCACTTCTGTCTCCAGTTCCCTTAACTACAGACACATGTTATTGAAAATCAGCATCAGCTGTGGGACCAGGATAAGGAAAAGTGCTCCCCACATTGAGCAGTAAGACATGTGGCAGCAAGATTTGGAGCGCGCAAGGCTTGTGGTGGCAATAGCCTGGTGAGAGGGAGACCCTGGCGGTGGAGAGACTGTGGCATTGCTGTGGAGAAATCGTGGCAAAGTGTGACCTGAGGCTTCTTGCATTGGTGCTGGCCACAGTTGGGTTTTGTTCTTCTTGCCTATGATGGTGGAAGGAAAAGCTATTTGCTCAATTAAAACTGGAGTCTGGACTAGTTGAGGAGCTGTGACTTGAAACTGTTGGGCTAAAACTTGGACTTGTTTTGGGTGATGTTGTCGTGTTCTTTACCTCTCCAACTCTCCAACTTCCTTCCCTAATAAACCCCATTGTTGGTATCATAACTATGAGTCTGTGAGTCAGTAAGGGATAAAAGAACCTCTTGCTGTTGGGGGAGGGGGGGCTCTACAGGCACCAGCAGGCTGGGCTACAGGCTCCCGATCTGCTCTGGGGTGTTGAGGGGCTGTGTTATTCTTACTTTCTCTGGCCCTTTCAGAGACATGCTCATGGCCTGGTGCCCCCATGTCCTGTTGTCACTCTGGACACAGTTAGTCATCAAGAAAACACTACTGAGAACACTCGAGACTGGCCAGCTACATCTGCTTGTAAGGTGCAGAGTCTTGGTGCCAAGGGAGATGTGCGAGAAGAAACCTACCAGAGGCCACACTAGCATTGGGAACAGGGCTAAACGTGCAAACAGATGTCTCTACAGGTTGTGATGCTGGGAGGGATAATATGACCATCTGCGTGGCACTGTGGACCTTCTGGGCATCTTCTAGCTTGTTTCTGACCACTTTGTTCACCTCCTCAGGTCTTCTCCGCAATTACCTTCTCCATTCATCCTGTTCATAGGCAGCATTAGCTAACATTGCCAAACATAACTAAGTATCTGACGCTGAGAAGCAAGCAACGGCATTTGAGGTCCTGTGCCCAAAGAAGCTGGGATAAGTAAAACATTATAGCTAATGGTTGTAAACAAATCCACAAGCAATGAAGCAATAAACTGGCAGAAACTTGGCGAGAGCACAGAAATCTGAATGAATTGGAGATCTTGGAATCTTACGCCTGCTCCCTTGATCCTGCAGACACTTTCTTCCGTTACACTGACAACTTCACTCACTATATTCTAACCTCTTTTCACACCATTTTTCTCCTGATTCTGGGATCTTCAAAGAACAAGGCTGGGTGTTGATTGTCTTTCCATGCACACTTTCCAAGTTGTGAAATCCCTAGGCAGGGCAACAGTTCACGTAGTCAGTGGCTAGCCTGACTAAAGTTGGAAATGATGACCTACAAAACAGCACTTTGGTGGCAAAGTCTGTTTAACAATTTACTTCTGGAAAGTCAGATATTTACAGCTCTGTGGAGCACATATCTATTCTGACGCACAAGAAGGCACCTCTGTGCATCAGAATTGACACGATACCATCCAGTTGATGGTACATTGCAGTGTCCAGCAAAATATCTTATCCCGAACAAGCAATGGTAGGGTGGAGGAAGGACTGCAGGAATGGATAACTTGAGCTGAAGACTGTACAGGACTAAAAAAACTGCCAAAAGGTTGAGATTGCAGGCAGGGGAGCAGCATAAACACCGGAGGTGACTTAACCCTGAACTTGTGTTGGGGACACTGAGAACTTGGCCTGCCTGGAGTTGGTTGTACACACGGGAGAATCAGGGGGAAATGACGCTGAAGGGGCCATGAAATGCAGTTGAACTGAAACCTGGGCTGTAGGTCAAAGATGTTCCAATTATGTTCTTCAAAAAAACTTCAGGGCATTGCAGATACACTTCAGGGGTTCTCTAAATAATTTAAATGTAATTTTCCAAATTACATCATTTGAACAGTAATACAATTATGCCGGCACACACAAATTTGGCTTGCACTAAATTTTAACACGTCGTGAACCTCCAGTGAGTTCGTTTGTGAGATCAGATCAATTTACTGAATAAAAGTCTGGCTGGAGTTGCTTAATTGAAGACCATTCTGAGTTTTCAATATGTGCTGTTAAGCTATAAATGGTATCAGTTTTACTGGTGTGAATCAAAATATTCTCCATTTTAGGCAAATTTGCATGCAGAAATAAATTATGTGCTGAGGCTGAGACAAGATTACCACTTTCTATACAAACCTAGTTTTCAAGTGTCTGTATTCCTCAAAACAACCTCATTATTCTCATTGACTAACTTCATGGTATTCACAGATATTTAATAATTTAACCTTACAAAAAAAAAATTGACCAATATTACAAGGAGATTAAATAGAAAAAAAGATCCTAAAGGTTTGTGAAACCTTCAGGAGCTAAAGCTAAAAAGCACGAAAGAAAGCCCAAAGTGCCTTTCAAGCTGCAAGACCAGCTTATTTTATAAAAAAATGATCATATAAAAACCCCTTTGGGGTAAATGCTTTCCTTGTTTTGAGAAAAATATCCAAAAATGATCTCTACTATAGAAATGCAAAGACAATACTCTGTTGTTTCTTTCACTCAAAGACTCGTTGCCACGGAGTCAGAATTGACTAATAACTGCCCGTCTGTTAAGTTTCTGGGGCTGTTAATCACACAGAACTTCTTTCTCCTGAGAAGCTACCACTGGATTTGAACTGCCAGGCTTTTAGCTTCACAGTAGAACTCCCCACAGACGATGCCACGAGAGCTGCCTGATGTTCCTTTAATAAGTTAGAAACTGTTTTAATAGTGGTTACTGTTATTGGCTGTCAGAGCTTTTTTCAGCTCATGGTGACCCCATAGAACTAAATGGAACTCTGCCCAGTCTTTCGCTAACATCATGATGAGTTGCAGGCCAGGCCTCTTTGCTCCGTAGGATTTTCGCTGACTGACTTTCAGAAGGAGGTAAGTAGGCCTTTATTTCTAGCTCAGCTTAGTTTGAAAGTTCCATTGAAACTTGTTCAGCAACTTAGCAACATGCAGTGCATCACAGACAGACAGGTGGTGGCTGTGTATGAGGCCCATTGGAGAGGAATCAAGCTATATCTCATGTAGGAAAGGCAAGAATACTACCACTGAACCACCGACAACAAAGGAGTTACCAGGGGTTTAGGGTTGTCTGCTTTTGGGGAAGCTGATGGTAGGTGTCATGGCACGTTTGCCGCTTCACCCTGAGGACAGAATTTGAACCCCTATAACTAAAAGGAGGGTTGGCTTCTAAAAGGGGGAATTGGAGTAAAAAGTTGGTGTTTCAGGCCTCAATTTCACTGTGTTCTATTCAAAGTTATTGGCGAGGGGGGAGGAAATCCTATTCAGAAGAACTTTTGTGGTAGACCATAGAGGAGCTCTGGTGGCCTAGTGGCAAGAAGCTGTGCTGCACATGGTTTGAGGCCACTAGATGTTCCACAGAAAAAGGACAGGCAATCTCCTTCTGAACAACTAACTGCCTTTGAAAACTTGCCGGAGGGTCAACGATGGGTTGTTGCTCACTCTATGGTACACAACAACATTCAAAAGAATTTTTGAGGTAAACCATAGAGAAGTTTTGAGCTTCAAGATAAAAAACAAACAGGTATTTTAGGAAATCCAGTTGTTGTAGCTGGCATACGGTATGATTAGAAGTAAAAATAAACAGAGGATGAGATCAGCTCAGAAATGAGTGGAATAGTACTGAACCGTCAACAATTCTCACTGGATACCCTTGGATGAGACACTCTTGTGCATTGAGATATCCTGGAAAGGTAAGAGGTTCTGGGTTCTACAAGTGTCATTTGGGAGCTGCAGGGTACATCAAGACAAAGGAAGGCACGGTGGGAAACTCAAGTCATTCTACATAGATCAAAGTAGCCATACTCCCAGCACAACCTTTCCAAGAAAAGTGATGTGATATCTAATCAGGGACTCCCGGGAGCCCCAGGTTATCACCCAAGGTCTGTCTTGCTGAGCTTTTTAGGCCACTGCAGCTTCACGTGAGGTGATTGATGTAGAGAATAAATGCATACTTTAGATCAGGAATACTGGGTTATCTATCTAGGCTTCCCTCAAACTGTTGAGCTCCTTGCCAAAAGGAGTCTTTGTTGTTCTGGGCACCCTATTCCTGACTTGGTTTTCCCTTTCAATCTACTGAGAGAGAGGGGAAGGAAGAGAATGACAATGGTCTGGATCGCTTACCCAAAGATGTAGCTTCTCTGGTGGCTTTCTGTAGACTTTCCCCAAAAATCTTGAGATTCTAAGCCTATGGCGATAGTTACCTTCACCTGAGCTCAAGGTGTCCCCCTATTAACAATTTAACTCATCTTCAGACTGAAGATCACCTGACTCCTAAACCGTGCTCCTGACCAGGCTGATGAATTACCTGTTACACAGATAACTGCTCAGCTTTCTGTGACACCACTACAGAGACCAGAGAGCCTGAATATTACAAAAGAGCCCTGATTTCAGGCTACTCTCCCCTTCAATAAAGTTGGTACACATAACATTTCACTTTATATGGCCTTCTGTGAAAATTAATTCATTAGCATCTTTTTCCACTATTTATGTTCCAAATCTAGTTTGGTGGTTGGTTTTTTTTGTTGTTTGTTGTTGTTGTTGTTTTGGGGTTTTGGTTTTTTTTTAAATCTGCTAGTCTCATGGCCAGAAATAAGTTACAAAGGTCATTGTCAGACCTGCATCATTAACAACTGAGGTTTTAGTGAGGTTTCTTTCATTGTTTTACAATCCCTCTCCCCAAGTCCACTCCACTATGCAGCCTCCATCCTAGACTCCTGTCATAACAAGAATACCTAATCACATATCCCTTTTAAACAGTTTTCTCCCTCATCTGTTTCAATGCAGTACACATTATTTATCCCATCTTTTTCAGTCTCCCCACAACCCCTATGTCAGTCCTGTTTTATAACAGTGGCCCTATGTAATAATCGTCCTTTTGTGACTGAGATATTTCACTCAGCATAATGTCCTCCATTTTGTGTAATATTTCATGAGTTCCTTGTTTTTCAATGCAGCATAGTACTCCATTGTGTGAATATACCACAGCTTCTCTATCCATTCTTTTGTTGCTGGGCACTTAGGTTGTTTCCAACTCTTTGCTATTGTGAACAAAGCCATGATAATGAACTTGGTTTGCAAGAAATGCATTGCATGGATTGGTTTGCATTATTTCAACACTTGGTTCCCTTCTTTTCTATTTGTCTGGGTTTTGTAATTGGTTGTTAGTAAGATTCCATTATGGATTACAAATTTATATAGAATCAAGTTAATGCTGCCATCTTCTCCCAACTCTTGGTTCTGAGGAAGATGATGGTGCATAAGCTGCTAGGCATGGAGTAGAACACCTTCCTAGCATTGGGTCAGCAGCCTTTGAGATGGGATTTGAAAGTCTCATTTGAAAGCTGACTTTGAAGATCTCACCAGTGGGAAAACATTGGGCTAATTAAAGACTTTGTGAAGTGAGTGCCCCCTGTTGAATGCAGGTGGATTTTTTTTACGTTTGTCCTTCTTCTTGCCCTGCTAAGGATATACTCCATCATGATGCTATCATCGATGACAAAGAGAGAGGAGTCCCGTACAAGAATCAGATGGTAACTCTCCAGGACTCAGGAGTTATGTCTCCTGAAAGCCAGAAGACCTACCCAATCCACCCTCTCCTGCTTACTGCCCTAGATTTCATCTAGCCCTTGTGTAAGTCCTGGCTGATTACTACACTTCTCAGGAGAGAGGATTTGCGGTCTCTTGTGGCATATTCAATAGGAAGTTGTGCTGCCAACCCAAAGGCAGTGCCTTTCTGATGGTTTGACTCCACCATGAACTCATCAACAGAAATACGGGCTATCTCATCTTGTTTGATTTACAGCCTCCCCAAAACCTGCTATAAGTTACCTATAAGTGGGTTCCAACTCAACAGCAATGAGTTTGAGGTTTGTGTTTTGCTCCCTTGAATTAGACTCTGTCATCTAGATCTCTGTTTTCATCTTTCGTAGAAAAGCTTCTATGATTCTTTAATTAGGATCACCACATAGTATATAAGTTTCTAGGAGAAAAAAAGTTGGGGGACTTAGTCCCACGACAGTGCACATTTGTAATGCTACAGAAAAGCTTGCAAGTTAGTTTGTGAGTGGCTTGGCTTTAACTTATCTTGGTGCAGATAGAATCATTGAAGAAGTCCTGAAATGTGGTCCCTTGACCACATTTTCCCGAGCAGATTTGTTAATAGCAGTTATGGTGATCAGCATTGACTGTTAATTACATATCTGGGCTTATGTTAAGATTGATCTCATTTAACACCTAACACTACATTGGTCTAATATGCTAACCACTGCACTGACAACCCAAAGGTATGCAGTTCAAATTCACCAGTTGGTGCCATGGGAGAAAGATGGGCAATCTTTCCTCTAGTGTGATTTACAGCCTCTGTAACCTGCTGAGGGCAGCTATGGCTTGATTCTGACTTGATGGTACTCAACAACAATCACATGTGGCTTCATCCGTTTTTAAAAGGTGACTAGAGTCTGAACTGAGATGTCTTTTTAAGTGTAAAACAAGACTTTCCCCAATCCTGTGCCATCCATGTAATCCCAGTTATGTGAAAGCCTTCACCATAGTCAATACTGTATTTAGGGTCACTTTGAGCTGGAGCTGACTCAATAACACCAATAACAACAAAGTGTACTTTTTAAAAAAGATAATATTTTTAAAAGAACATCAGATCTCATGAATAATTTTTTTAATTGATTATGTATTTTTGTTGCTAGATGACTTCAAGTCAGCTCTAACTCATTGGAACCCTATGTAGAAAAGAACAAAGTACTGCCCAGCCCTGAGCCATCCTCACACTCTTCGCCTTGTCGGAGTCCACTGTTGAGTTACTGAGTCAGTTCGTGTCATTAAGTGACTCTTTTTTTTTTTTGCTGACCCTCTACCACTCAAACATGGGGAAGCGTCCCTCCTGACAACACACCCCAGGGATGTTCTTTCAGATCTAGGAAGCACTCGGGTTGCACTCCTTCAGCGATAAGTAGATTCCTTTTAGTCCATGATAGACTAAATTTTCTTCACCAGCATCACATTCAAATGCATCAATTCTTCAGCCCTCATTTATAATCATCAGATGCTTCCACATGCAGATGAGATTGCAAATTCTGTGGTCGAATCAGGCACCGTAGACCTCAACATGACGTCTTTGTTTTTTAATTCTTTAAAGAGCTCTTTGCAACAGATTTTCCCAATTCAATATGTCAGACATTTCTTGACTGCTGCTTTCATATGCATTGATTAGAAATCCAAGTAAAGGGAGATGTTTGACAAATTCAATCTTTTCTTCATTTACCATGATATTACTTACTGGTTCAGTTACGAGGATTTGGATTTTCTGATATTGAGGTATAGTTCATACTGAAGGCCTTTGATTGCTTAGCGCATAAATTTGAACAATAGTCTTATTAGCTGATCTTTTGTCACTTCACTCTTCACTTATTGTTTGGTTGGAACTGACTGATAGGTAACCCTGCAGTGGATTTTCAAAGGCAGTAAACCACATGAGAGGAGATTGGCTCCCACAGAACAGCTGGTGGGTTCAACCCAGCTGGTGGATTCGAACCACTTGTTCTTGGATTGGCAGCACAACTCTCTATCCATGTAGGCTCTTGGATATTATCCTATCAGTGACAGCATTGTATTTCGGCATTTAAAAATGTTCTTTTTGATGATTAATCTTATACTCTTTCTCTTCAATTTATCATTTCTTACATTGCAGACTGTATTGCTGCTAATGGTCCCTCCTAAAAACATGCCCAAAGTATTTCAGATAAAATATACTATTCTTGCCTCCAAGGAGTACCCTGGATGTACCTTTTTCCAAGACATACTTGTTCATCTTTTTTGGCAGTCGATGGGATATAGAACTATTTTGTTTTGAAAGGCCTTTACTGGTCCATTTAGGCTCTTCAAAACATAGTATGTTCACTATTATTTACTCTATTTTTGGGTGGGTTTTTTTTTTTAGTAATTTCCAATGTTCCTAGATTCCTATGTTGTGGAGGCCAAATGCCAAGTACTGGTACCAGCCTGGAGTCTCTAAGGCCCACTCCACTGCAGGGACAGTTCAGTGTCTCCTTTGAGCTGCAGTAGATAAAGTATCCATCTAGAAATACCCCATATGTGTTTGTTGATTAATGAGGGCGTGAATGGAGTCAATAATGTCCTGAGGTCAGACAGATGTCAGAACAACAACAGACAAAACAACGGGGGCCAGGGACACTCTCAGACTTGTGTATCCTGTCAAGACCTCCTAGCTTGTCATTCCAATTTATCAGCCTTTAATAAAAGGCATTTGCCTCCTTTCACGGCGAGAGGAGCGGTACAATCCATCTGTGGCTTGGGATCTGACGGGAAATTAGTATTTCACTCAGGGAGGGCTAGGTAGGCGAAGGGAGAGAGAACGGAAATGCCACCTGGAATTTGCCAGCATTTCCTAGACACGTTTTCAAGAGCACCTTTCTTTTCAGAAGAGGCAAGAAGAAACCTGCCTTTGAAGGAAGAGCTTTTACTGCTCGCCTCAAAAATATCCCAACACCATGGGGTTGTACAAGTTTCATAAAAGAAATTAGCTTTCTCTCTTTTCCCTGAAAGAACAAATGTTTATAAGTGTGTCGTTTGCAAGGTCTCCTGGTAAGGAACATAAATAAATGGTTTTCCTTTGCTCTCTACTGAGCAAAAACGAGTGAAAATTTGAGCTTGTGTGTTTCAAAGGTTGAGGCTTGGGGGATGGCAGAAAAACACTCTCTCTCTCGTCAGATGGGCTAAAAATCCAATTAAAACTTTCCAGCCCATCTATTGGGTTGCTGACAACAGTTTCCTTTCCTTGAACTTGGTCTGCTGTCCCCAGAATAACAATGTAAGCTTTTTAAACTGGCCTCGTGGTAATCAGGGCCACAGGGAATGGAGCCGTACATACTGTTGGGGCCTCTGTTCCACTCTGTCCTTCCATTTATCTTGCTTTCCCCCTGACATGTTTGCTGTTAGCAGCAGAGCTAAACACTGAGGCATTCTGGGGTGGGTTAACTTTCTCTGGAGCTAAGAAAATAGCTTTCAGGGCCCCTTATCACCAAATCAATCTGTCTGGTAAACTCGTGAAACGAAAAAAATATGTTTCCGAAAATTCACTTCTGGTGTTTGATGTTCCCCCCACCCCCCGCTCCCTCCGCCCCCCTGCCCCAGAGAAGGTCTTATTTTTTTTTAAATTTTGTTTAATATATCTATTTTCACCCCCTTTCCTTTGGCAAATTGACTTTTTTGTTTCCCCTGTCTCTTAGTCAACATGGCTTTGGAGGCAACGTTTTGCAAAAGCCTCATGTGGATTTTTCTGGATTCTAACCTAGTGTTGCCCTGCCCTCAGCTGCTCCTAGATCTATATATTGTTGTTGTTGTTGTTGTGTGCCTTTGAATGGAAGCAATTCATAACTGACCCTCCACTGGGTGTTCAGAGGCAGTAAATCACACAGGAGAAGACTGCCCGTCTTTTTCTCAAGGAGCAGCTGGTGGATTTGAATCATGTGTCTTTGGGATTGTAGTGCAGCTTCTTATCACTAGGCCACTCGGGCCCCCCAGTGAGAATTATCTTCTGAGTCTACTTCAGTTCCTGGGGACACCTCCACTCTGGTGTGGCCCAGTGGCAAGAATCTGTGCTGCAAGCCCAAAGGTACGCAGTTCGAATCTGCGAGCTGCTCGACAAGAGAAAGATGGGCCAATCTCCCATGCGATTACTGCCTCTGAAAACAAACTGGAGGGTCAGTTATGAGTCAGCTCAGACTTGACGGTACACAACAACAACAGGAAGTGCAGCAGTGGACTCAAGTACGTCAGAGACGATGCGGATGGCACAGGACAGGACAGGGTTCAGATCTGCTGGTCACAAGCAAGCAGATGGCACAGGACAAGACAGGGTTCAGATCTGCTGGTCGCAGGTTTTCCATGAGCTGTACTGGACTTGGAAGCACCTACCAACAGAGACCTGCCGCACAGAGCAGTCTCTGCCCAGCTCCCAGGAGCAAAGGCCTGTGACAATGAGTCAGATCTTCAGATGCTCCCTGAGCAGGGTTAACCAGCAAGAAGCACATAGAGGCTTGGGGATTTTGGTTTTCTTTTAAAAATACTGAAGCATAAGCTGGAGCAGTCCAATTGAAAAAGAAGGCAAGCCAAATATGAAATTATAAATTTCAATGGCGGCAGGAAAAAATAAGCAAAAATGAGTTGGTGAATTAATTTTAATAATACATTAGGCCAATTTTGTTCATAGGGTCTCTATCTATTCAGCCTGATGACACTTAACCACTGCTAAGTGAGACTAGTGTTGCTATATTTTGAAGAAACATTCTTCCACTTTGTACGTCACTGTTTGTCAGTTTGCTGTACTGAGGTAATCTGGGTTTGCTGTGATACTGAACCTGTGCCATTCGGGTATCAAATACCATAATGGTTTCCCAATGTGGACTATGTTTGGTGGAGCTTCCAGTTGTAGGACAAGTTGGGAAGCAGGAGTGGCGTCTGCTTCCTAAACCGCATGCCTATGAAAACTATGAGCTCGGAGAAACTTAGAGAGCGGCATTAGGTCTTTTGTTCATAGAGTCACTATGAGTAGTGCTCGACTCGACAGCAATCAACAACAACAAGTCAAGATATTATCCTATCAACATGGACTAAATCTGTTGCTGTGAAGTTGGTTCCCACCTCGAGTGACTCTGTGAGCAGGAGAAGGAAACCGTATCTGGTTCTGTACCATCTTCACAATTACAGCCTTGTTTGAGCTTGCTGCTGACACCACCGTGCCAATTTATCTTGTGAATCTTGTTGAGGGTCTTCTTCTTTTACTCTAATCCACTACATTGAATAAAGAACAACGCACTTCTAAGGCAAATACAATGCCACGAGTTACTGTCAAAACAGAGCTGACTCTTCGGTGGGTTTTCAGAAGCTGTGAATTGCACAGAAGGAGACTTCAGAGCAGTTGGTGGATTTCTTCCACCTGCCACGAGGCCACCAGAACTTTCCTGTTCAATTCTCACGTGACAATGACAATGATACTGCCTCCGTCATCTAATGCGGATTTTGTTAGATACAAAAAAGAGCATGAGGGAGAGAAATAAAAAAAGGTATTGGTCCCAAGAAACAAACAGGCCTCTATTGTGTAGTCTGAGAGGGACGCCAAGTGACCCAGCCGCATGGCATGCAGACAGGATCCAAAGGGCGCCAGCAGTTTAGGGGGTTTCCTTTTTATAGGGGTCCTGGGGAGGACTAAGATGGTACTTCTCAGAATTTGGCATGTTAATTTAGTTAGCATTTTTTTTTTAGTTAGTTTTTTTGTTTTGTTTTGTTTTCTCAAACTCAGACTCTTATCAGGATCCATTGTCTGGTGTGGTCTTTGAAGTGACCAGCTCAGGTGTTTCTCAGGAAGTGATCAAGCTTGGGGGTGGTGGGGCAACTGCCATATTCTTCCTTCAGATATCACAAATATACCACAGGTGGATGGTTTGAACAGAAAGAAAGTGATTCTCTTACTATTTAGAAGGCTAAAGGCTTCCACTCCCTGAAGACTTACCTATATTCTTGTCTTTCTCCATGTCAAGAATTTCACTGTTTCAGGACCTTGAGCCCAAAAGACCAACTCCACTCTTGGTGGTGCTAAGAGTCCCCTATCTTGACTCACTTTACGTTTATCTCTGGTGAGATTAAAGGCCACACCTTAAGGAAGTTCCCCCCCCCCCATATCTAAGCTGGGATAAAACTAGGGAGTGATGGGGGTTTCAGAGAACACAATTTGATCTATGAGAGTTACCTACCTCACAGAGTTGTAGTCGAGAGAAAGAAGTAGGTGTTTGTCATAGAATCCAACATCTGAACATGGTAACACTTTTCTCTTATTCAGAACCATAAAAAGAAGTCAAGTGTTGCTTTCAGTAATAGGAAGCATCAGTTGTTGTTGTTGTTGTTACTATGTGCTGTAGAGTCATCTGTGAACCATAGCAACCCTATGTACAGCAGCTCTGAACCATGCCCTGTCCTGACATCAGTAGATATATACATCTCTGGCCCCCATTGTAAGTGTTTTCAGCTGTGACTAAGAACAACATGAGAGGAAAAGAAGAATACCCAGCTTATAGGAATATTGTTGCTTCTTGTTTGATTGGATATAAAGTTCCCTCCAGTATGCTCATGGAGCTCTGGTCGCCTAGTAATAGTACGAAGCTGCACTGTAATCCCAAGGGCACGTGGTTTGAGGCCACCAGCTGCTCCTTGGGAGAAGGAAGGGAAATCTCCTCCCGTGGGATTAGCTTTCCCTGAAAACCTGCTAGAGGGTCAGCTATGGATTGGTTCTGACTCTACGTTACACAACAACAACAAGAACTAGTGTGCTCAGTGGATACATGACCCTCTTCCTCTCATGTTCACCCCTGCAGTACAATATGTTACTTAATGTGTGGCTATTCTAGCCATATATATAGTCTTTCTAACTCTCACAACATGACTAGATAGGACGATGCAAATTTGAAGGCTTATGATTCACCCAGGGTATGGATAGCTTGCTAGTAATGAAAATAAGGCAGACACATGGCACCAGTGTGGAGTGTGACTATGAACGGTTTTCCCATCCTGCTACATTTGAAATGATCCGTCCCAAAGGCAGGAGAGGGCAATTTCACGATCATAAAAAAAAAAATGAATCCTAAGGAGAGAGTATGTATCCTTTGGATTCAAGATGTTTGCCCCAGAAGCCTTGACCTAGGAGACAGAGGGCTATAACTGGAGAGATAGCAGTGAGTACTAGAAGAGTTGAGTGGTGATAGGAAGTGGTGGAAGCAAAACTGAAAGATAAAGTTGAGTACCTTTGGAACAAGAGGCTTATAGACCAAGTAGATGCCTTCTTATCTTTGTTGGTTCGACAAGAGTGGGAGGGTAGGGGATGGCTAGGTTTTTACAAACAGAGAGGTACAGCCTACAGTTTTGAAGCTACACTTTTGAGCCTAAACTTATTATTGGAATTGGGTTCTTGGAAGCACTTACTTCAGCAGAGCTAAAGGAGCTATCTGCAAGAAAGTCAGTGGTCAAGGCTGAAGGACCCAGAGGCCAGAGAGAGATCCATATTCAGGTGCAGGTGAGGAGGGAAGTTGTCCTGATTGAAGAACTATATTCTGGACACTCCTTATCCTGAATTATAATCTCTTACTTCCCTAACAAATGCCCTAGCTGTGAATATGGTCTGTGGGGTCTGTGTGGCCATTGCAACAGATTATCAAACACAGCAAAGAAGTAGAATGTCATGAGAGCTGTGGTAGATACCTGAATTGGTAAAATGAAGTTTGAAATGTGGTAGCAAGTCTCATCTCATCAGGCTTGGGCTCTTTGTGTTGTTGATAAGGATTCTTAACCCTTGAGAAGTTTAGAGGAGATCAGATGACACTGCCAGCATGCCGACAATTCAATTTCTGCTTTATCACCATGAACTCTTCAAAATCAATAACCAAGTGGGGAAAAAAGAATTAAATATATATGCATACAAGGAAGTCCAGTGAATACCACTATCATTCAAATATATGCACCAACAACCAGAGCCAAGGAAGAGGAGATAGAAGATTTTTACCAACTTT
>NW_006399756.1:14839674-14870030 GCF_000299155.1 Elephantulus edwardii | reverse complement strand
CAGTGCGATTGGCACAGGACAGAGCGGAGTTTAGGGCTGTTGTACATAGGGTCGCTATGAGTCGCAGGCGACTCGACGGCACATAACAACAACAACAACTATATATATATATATTCTATCTATCATCTATACCTATAATCTATATATATAATCTCTATATATAATCTATCTCTATATGTAATCTATCTATAAAAATGGAAAGGGATGTTAGGAATGATCATTCTGGTGTAATTTTAGGGTATGTGTTTATGTATGTGTGTGAGAGAAAGAACCCAATTCTTTATAAATTACTACATTTGTCACAATATTTTTACTTATTTGAATTTAGTTTTCCATTCTCTTCTGTGAGCTGCAGTTGAATTTCCAACTTGACTCATATCTGGTCCCCTTTTACAACAGCATCAAAGGGTTGCTCTTGTATGGGTTGATGATTGGAGTAGGTCTTCTCTCTCTGATTGCGCCTCTCCTTAGTTGGCCTGACGTGGATACAGTGGCATGGTGTCTAGGAGACAAGACCTCTCAAACCAAGGCATTAGCCTTTCTCTCCAACATCACAAAGCCACGAAGCCTTTACCACTCCTCTGTCAAATACCTATAACCCTTATCATCATCTCCATAATTTCATAAGCTTTTATATACGTTTTCTCTAATTCTCATGGGATTTGTACAAGATGGGTATTATGTCCCTTTGTGCATTTTGGGGCTATATATAGGAAGATTCATCAACAACCTACATTACACAAATGATACAGCCTTGCTTGCTGAAAGTGAAGAGGACTTGAAGCACTGTCTGAGGAAGATCTGAAACTATAGCCTTCAAAATGAATTGCACCTGAACATGAAGAAAACATTTGTCCTCACAATTAGACCATTAGGAAACATCATGATAGATTCAAGGGAAATTAAAATTGTCAGTTACTTCATTTGACTTGGATCCACAACCTACAACCAGGCAACTAGTACTCAAGAAATTTTTAAAAATGTATTGCATTGGGCCCAGTCCACTGTCAAGGACCTCCTCAAAGATCAAAGAGCAAAGATTTCCGTTTAAAGGTTGAGGCTGTGCCTGACTCAAGCTTTGATATTTCCAATTGCATCATACGCATGTGAAAGTTGGGCAATAAGGAAGACAAAAGAATCAATGCCAGTACTGGTGAAGTGTATATACCATGAAGTGCTAAAAGTACAAACAAATTTATTTTGAAAGATGTAGTTAGAGTACTCCTTAGAAACAAGGACACTTTGGACATGTTATCAGGAAGAGTCACTTTTTGGAAAAGGCATTATACTTGGGAAAGCAAGAGAACTGACAAAGGTGAGGAAGACCTCCAAAGAAATGGATTTGCATAATGACCATAATAGTAGGCTTAAGCGCAGAAGACGTTATGAAGCCTATGTAGGGGAAGGCAGGGTTTTGTTCCGTAGTGTACAATCTGAGTTGACTCACAACATCCAACAACAGCAACATGCAAGTCTCCTGGAGTTCTGTTGACGCGATGATTAAATGCTCACAGCTAACCAAAAAGTTATTCCCTCCTTGTTAGAAGGAAAGGCTTGGAAATCTGTCCCTTAAGATTACATGGAGAATCATATTAGACAGGGAGCTCTAGTGGCCTAGAGGTAAGGAGCCATGCTGCAATCCCAAAAGCATGCAGTTCAAATCCACTAAGCTGCTTCATAGGAGAAGGATGTGCAATTTCCTCCTTGTATGATTTACTGCCTCTGAGAACCCACTGGAGGGTCAGTGATAGGTCAGTTCCAACTTGACTGCCCACAACAATAACAATAACAACACTCTGTCCATAGGGTCACCATGAGTTGGAACAAACTTGACATCACGCAACATGTGGGTCTCTAACTACACAATCAAACCTTTGTCCTCTGGAGTCACCCAGACTTTACGTTTACTTACTAAGACTTTGAGTTATACTTCAAACAACCAGAGAGATTTAAGCTTTGTTAGTACACAATTCAGCTAGGGAATTGACTGCCTCCCTGCTTTTATCTGCTCTGGGCAGTATAATTTTGATTGCAAAGTCGAGGAAAGTCTATTCAGTTCAGATGTTTATCAGAAACAGCATATAGAAATCTTCTTTCACCAGAAACTTTGGAAAACCAGCCCAACAAATTAATTGAGAACTGAAACCATGGCATGTTAGAAAATCTAGCTACATCTTACTGTAGTCCACAATGATATTTATGACAACTGCTGTTCCTACTCCAAAATACATCAATCAAATGTTTCTACTTGATTTTCTCATGCTCCAGGCATAACTTCTTAGTTTATTGGCTTGATGTACATTTGTACCTGAATCATACATTTATTGTCTTTGTATACAATCCAACGTGCTGTGATGGGATGAGGCATATTAAACAATTTTTAGGCTTCACAAAAAAAAATGTCTCACTGGACAAATACATGCAGGTAATGTGTGACACTATTACGTATGTTGTTTCCCACCTACACAAGCTCAGGAATTCATCTCATCTGAGCATGTCACACTCACTTGAACACCATTGCAGTCACTAAGAGAAGGGATAAATCCATGTTCTCACTGTTGTTATCTGTTCAAGTCACTGGTGTGTTATGTCCGTACTCCTATTATACAGAAGGTATTAGGTGGCCGAGGGTTGAAGGAGCGTCATTAGGTGATCTAGGGGTCAGGAGAGTAGTGATTCTCATGATGGAGAAAGGGAATATAGATAAACCCAGAGGATACCATTCTCCAAGAGTAGAGCATCACTGAGCCTCAGAAGGTGCGTTGGAGATGAAGAGGTAAAGCATTCTTGACTGAAATACCAATAGATCTTTTGGGAGAAGGTGGAATAAGAATTGGATCAAGATAGATAAGTGGAATTTTAATAGGTAAATGAGAGAAGAAAGAGTAACCAGAGTCAAGAAATAGCAAAAAAAGAAAATCTTCATTAACGTAGCCCATGCAAAAAATAAGGGCATGACTGGTTGAAGAAGAGAATTCATGCCAAACTAGGATCCATCAAGTTGCCTAGAATGATATTTTTCAATGTGGTAGTCAGTCATCACATATGATTATTTAAATTTGAGTTTAAATGACTTAGATCTCTGGTGGTACTGCTCACAGTTAGTCCAAATCCGCCAGCAACTTTGTAGGAGAAAGACAGGCAAACTCCTCCTATGTGACTTGCATATATATAAAGAACATGTTGGAATGTCGGCTGTGAGTCGGCCTCAACTTGACAGTCATAAAGGAGTGAAGGAAAGTTAAATGTCATTGTTGTCAAGTGACTTTGAGCTGACTACAACTCATTGCGACCCTATGAACAACAGATGGAAATCTTGCCCTATTCTGTACTCTCCTCACGGTTTCTGTCATGCTCAAACCCGCAGTGTCAGTCACGATGTCAGCCCATCTTGTTGAGGGTCTTCCTCGCCTTTGATGACCCTCCACCATCCGATTCTTCTCAATAATAGCCATAATTTGTTAAATAGATAATTCCTTGTTCCCGCTTGCCCTATTCATGCCCTCAGTAATCGTGTGTAGCGGTTTTCCTGTTGGATTAATGCAGATAAAGAACCTTTCCATTGCTGCAGAAGGTTCTAGTAGACGTTCCAGGGCACTGGATGCCGAGCTAAGTTCAGTTTTGGTTTTTGCTCCTCTCCCTATCGGCAGACCCTACCAGCAGACAGTAGGTGCTCAATAATATTTATTAAAGGAATCGAGAGGGTGAGGACAGAGGCCAGTACGCATAAGACTGAGGGGTGATTGGCCGCTGAGGAAGGGGAGACAGCAAGCCTGGCCTGCACTGCAAGTTTAACAGGATGAGGACAGAGCAGCCCTTAGGACAAACTTTAGAGGGAGCCTGTGCCCTTCTCTGGGGATGTGAGAAGCTGGTGAGGAACATGCTGGGAAATGACTAAAAACCTAAGTTTAAGTACAGAGGTGAGGTACCCGGGAAAACAGAAAAGCAGAGCATCTAGGGTGCTAGTGAAGAGACTTATTTAATTCTTGTTTTCAATGAGGGGAAATAAATCTATTCATATTCAGAGTATAAATTCAGAGAATCAAAATATCTCTCCCACTCTTCCAAGATGCAACTCTTGGTGCCAGTTCCTTACCAGCCCTTCCAGAACGAGTTCATACACCCACAACTTTATGTGTGTGCATGTGTGTGTAATCCCAGCTGCATTTCCATTGACACAAATTGTAGCACATAGGGTTTGGCATCTTGCTTTTTCCCATTTTACAAATAAGCGTTGGAGATTACTTCTGATCAGCATATCGAGAGCAGACGAATTATTTTACCAACCACACAGCTTTTAAAATATACTGTTAATTTTTGTCTCAATCTCCAACTCATAACCAGATTCACAAGCCAGTTTCGAGTCTTTTGCTGGTATGCAGGACATGACACAGAGTGCCTAACACTAATATTCTACACACATTTTTGAGATAAATTCTAGTCTGTAGAATATGTAGGTCAAAGGTGAGATGCATATGAATTTCTTGTCTACCTTTCAAAAGGTCCTGCAAAGAAATAACATGCCCTGTATTAATATGCACATTTTCCTAGAATTATATGACAATAGAGTTATGCAGACTGTACACATATTTGCCTTGTAACATTCAGCACGTATATTTTAAACTTATCCATGTTGGTCTTTGTTGCCAACATTATTGTTTGTTGTTGTGTACCGTCGAGTCAGAACTGACCCATAGCTGACCCTCCAGTGGGTTTTCAGAGGCAGTTAATTGCACAGGAGGAGATTTCTCAGCCTTCTCCCGTAGGGCACCTAGTGGATTTGAACTATGTGCCTTCAGGATTGCAGTGCAGCTTCTTGCCACTAGGCCACCAGTGCTCCCTTGTTGCCAATACCCACTTTTTTTTTTATCATTGAGTAGTAGTCCATTATATGAATATACAACAATTTGTTTAGTCTTTTAACCTGTCAAAGATTATTTTATGTCCAGTTTTTGTCTGTTGCATGGAAGTCCTCTGTGGATGTATTTTTCTAGGTCTCTATGGGAATGTTCTGGCAGCATGGTCCGTAGGAAGCTGTGCTGTTAACCTGAAGGACACACATCTCTGGTAGTTCAAATCCACCTGGGTCTCTGTAGGAGAAAGGTGGATGGTCTCCTTCTGTTCTCTTTACAGCCTCAGAAACCCAGGTGAGAGCGAGCTGTGAGTTGATTCTACCTCTACAGTGACATGCTAGAGATGGGAATGCAGGCTTCCATTTATTTGGGGCAAACGGCCTCATATGATGATGACTTTAAGTTTTAAGGAAACTGCCTAACTAATTCTCAAAGCAGTTGAAAGAGCAGCCTATGAGCGCTCGCTAATTGCTTTCCATCCTAGTCAATGTTTATATGTGGAGGCACAGTGATCATCATGGAAGCGGAGGCACAGTGATCATCATGGAAGCAGATTGCCAAGTTTTCCTCTCGTGGAGTCTCTAGGTAGATTCAAACCACCAGTTAGCAGCCAGGTGGTTAACTAGTTCCAAAAGCAGACCAACGCCTCCGCCTTGGGGTTGATTCTCACCTCCATCAGGTTCCCAAGGATATCGATCTTTGCTGGAGGAGACAGCAAGCCCCCACACCGCCCCTAGTGGTAAGAAGTTGCACTGCAATCCCAAAGCATGAGCAATCTCCTCCCATGTGATTTACGGCCTCTGAAAACTGCTGGAGGGTCAGCTATGGATCTGTTCCGACTGAAGGCTACTCAGCAATGTAGGTTACACGCTACACCAGGGCTCCGTAGGCAAGATTAGGAAATTAGAATTTACTCACATGTTTGGGCGTCTCCCTGCCTCCAAGTGGTACCCTCGAGACTTAGATCTTCTCAGCATCCCTGGTAAACAAAGCAGCGCTGCACCTCGCCACTCTCCTTCTTTCTTGACCTTTTTGCCTCAAATACAGTATACTCTGTGGTGTGCTGCCTGATATTGTCCTCTGGATAATGCTCCAGGCTATTTTTTAAGCCGAGCACTGAAGCTGATAAGAGCTATATTTCCTCATCTGTATTTCCAACATGTCGCCAGAGGTTCTGGGCAATAGATATGCTTTTGAGTAAATAGAATACTAAATTGAGGCAATGGATCATAAGTTTAAGGCAACGAGGCTCCCTCTATACCATCCAATAAAAAAGGTCACTTAGACAATGAGAAAGAACTAGGTTGGCAGCAGGTGGAAAGTTTTAATAATGCGGCCATCAGAAGGCTCAGTCAAGCTTTACTTCCTCGTCCTGGACCAAAGAAGATAAAGCCCTCATCACAGCACAGGAAATATGACTGTCCCTGTCCCCAGTGGCGTGCAGTTCTGGGTATCGATCACAGCAATCCTTGCTCTTATCTCCTGGGAATCCATCAGACCTGTCTCTCTGGGGATGGAGCTTGAATCATTGCCCAGGGGAGGTGCAGGAGGCACCCATTCATCGGCCTTTTATTCACTTTTTTAAGAAATAGGGCCCGTTCCATCTTGCCCAGCGAAGCAAAGCATTTCTTCAGCTGCAGGACTTCATCTCCAGGTGTCCTCTCTTGCCTTTGGTGGGTGCGGCGTGGGGGGGGGGAGAAATAGGAGAGGAAAGCGATGCTCCCACCTTGTGTGGATGCATGGATGAGGAGGAAGTGCAGACAGGAAGGAGAGGCACAGGCTGTCAGCTGAGTACTCAACCTGTAACTGAAAGCTTAGCCATTTGAACCCGTCCAGAAGTGCCTCGGAAGAAAGGCCTGACAACCAGCTGCTGAAGGGTCAGGCCTGTCACCTCACTTTTCCTGCGTATGATATGCACTTAGACCCCCAGGGAGAACCTGGGTCAGGAAGGTTCTTGGTCCTGAGAGGGCAGAAAACGTGGTGCAGGCGGGAGGGGGAAATCTTTGGGAGGTTCATTCTCTCTGCCTTTCTCTCTCTGGCCTGCCAGCCCCCAACCCAACCTCACAAGCATGCCATCCTGAACCTGGACCTTATTTTCTCAGAAAATGTTGACAAAAGAAGTCAGTGATCTTTGGGGGGGGGAATCTTTAATAAATATTCAGCAACAGTGGCAAGCGCAGTTGATTGTGAGAAACCTCTTGTAGCATTGATGCTGGAGAGCTGTGGATCAAATAAGCAAATCACTTTCCCCTGTAATAATTTCCAACTCCAGGTGACTTCGTGTCAAACGTAGCTTATGTATGCATTCATTTTCGAAACAATAGGCCCAGACCCAGAGTCCTGCAAGTACAAGGCTTCGAGTCTCCAGCTTAAGTGGCGTCTGAGTCTCCAATAACTCCTTTTCTTCCCCTCTGTGTGTCTGCTTCTGAGCTTTATGTGATGTTTTATTTAATATGGCATGCAAGATATTGGTCTTCAGTTCAAATTGCAATTTCACATCAAAACTGATTCTCCTGACACTTGGATGTGGATAAAGTTTACATGTTGCCCTGAGCCTTGAGAGAAAAATGGAACAGCTCACCTATCCAGAGATTTTGTCCACAGGAAAAGAAAATGCTTTTTTCCCAGCCAATGTGATGTAATTTACTAGTCTCCTTCAAGTGCTTTGGTGCTCAAGGAGTATGTTAAAAATACTGCAGACATTTCCCAAGAAACAGGCCAATCAACACTTTAATCTACACAAGCCTGCGTCTCTAACAGGAACCAGAATCTGGGGTAACTGAAGCAATTACATATGAATTTTTTAGTTTCTCCTTCACCAGATCTGGGTCGTATATGACCTTCCATCTCTCTGTGGCTTTGGGCAACTTGAGCACAATCTTCTATTACCAGTCTTATTAATGATGGCTGGGCCAAAATCAGCGAAATAAAAGAATTAAAACTTACAGACTGGGCATTCTTTTATCTCTAGCAATCCATAAGACGTATCCCAAAATGCCGGATTATGATTTTGCAATTTACATACAACTTGAAAAATTGTTCTTGAGGTCAAAGTGAACAAAACTGCTCCAGTTTCTGATGCAGAGTCAGTGTTTCTTTTTATCTGTGGTGTGACCCAAATTAGCCTTCAGTTTTATTTCCCATGACTTTCCCATCACAGTGAATTTATGCTGACTATGCAACCAAGTGTCTCTCTGGAGACTAAGGTGCATCTGATACAGGCCATAGTCTTTTCTATCACTTGTTAAGCATCAGAGTTGGACAATGACTAAGGAGGATAGAAGGAGAATTGATGCCTTTGAGCTGTGGTGCTGGAGAAGAGTATTGAGGATACCAAGGACTGCTAGGAAAACAGATTCATCCTGGAAAGGGTTAAACTGGGCGGCTCCTTGGAGGCAAGGATTCTGAGGCTCCGTCTAACATACTTTGGACATACTGTAAGGAGGGACAGGTCCTTGGAGCGGGACATCATTCTTGGGAGGGTGGAGGGACAGAGCAGGAGGGGAAGACCCTCTATGAGGTGGATTGATTCAGTGACTGGGGTAATGGGGATGGGTGTATCAGAGACAGTGCAATTGGCACAGGACAGAGTAGAATTTAGGGCTGTTGTACATAGGGTCGCTATGAGTCACAAGCAATTCAATGGCACATAACAACAACAACAACAACAGCATGCAACCAAGAAGGACCACTGGTGGTGTAGACCATAGCAGCATATTGGTCTGTTAACCAAAATAACTTCACATCTCTGGGAGTTCGTATCTACCAGCAGCTCCAAGTGAGAAAGAACGGTCCTTCTATTATAATTTATAGCCTCAAAAACCTCAATGGAGGGTCACTGTGAAATGAACTTGTTTCCTCCTCAGTGAGCGTGTGTGTGTGTGTGTGTGTGTGTATACACGCGTTCATGCATGCAACTAATATTTACTAAGCATCTCCTAGGTAAATTGGAGCTCTGGTAGTGTGGTCTGCAGCGAGGTTTGCTGTTAGCCCAAAAGTGGCACCTCTTTGCCAATTTGAATCCATCAGAGTCTCCCAGAAGAAAGATGAACAATACCTTCCCATGCAATTTATAACCTCCAAAAATTCACTGGAGGATCAACTAAAAGTCCTTCCACCTCAATGGTAGAGAGGGAAAGGGAGGTGGCAGGGAGAGAACTCCTAAGCACTTGACTGTACTATATCTAAGTTAACACTTCTACTTCTCCTCATTCTTTTTGTATCCTACCACCTTTCAAAAAATTTTTTCCATTTCTTATACCTCATTAATGTAGACAATCATACTCCTTCTTCTCTAAATCTCCCTCAAAACTGATTTTATGATTGCTTTCTCTTGTTTCCCAAGTAATTCCTTAAAAAAAAAACCAACCCAAAACAACCCAACTTTATCACACTGGTTGCTCTTCCCACAATGTAGCAGCATCTGTGCCACTTCCTCCCTGTGTCCCTGCTTCCACGCATCCTTCTTTCCTGTCCTTTCCTGTCTTCTGAGTGGTGTCCCTGGACAACTGATGGCCTGTAGATCTCATATGGTTGATTGCTGTAAGAATGCATATATCACTGTACTACCAGGTATTGTTTATCTTGCAAGTCTGTCTACCATTTTGACGGAGATTTGAGCTGTGATTGCATCATTCCTGGCACTGAGTAAATAGCCCATCGTAGGAAGTCTCTAGTGAGCTTGGAATGTGTGTTAGCTGCTAGCAAGTCAAGGTAGACAGAGGTTAGTGCTGGCTCTGGGCATGTTCCTAGTTGACCATTTTTTGAGATGATCTGTGAGTGTTCCTATCCTTGAAGCCCCACCCTAAACTGGAGTGGGGCTTTTACTGATGGATAATCGGTGGGGCATCAGTCAGCTGCCCTAGGAAGAAGCCACGGCATCACGACCTTGCCTACCTACATCCTCCACTAAAGGCCATCCTCAGGTGATCAAAAAAAAACAGAGTTTGAGGAGAGAGGGTTCTGGTTTGTCACTGCTGAGTGCAGAGAAGACAAATGTGACAGAGTAACAGAAGAAGAAAAGAAGAAGAAACACAACAGAATATGCCAATGGCAAAATCTGTAGAGGAATTTTCAAAGCTGATTGGCTTGGGGACGCTTGCTGTCAGGATGCCTTTTTTTTTTTTTAGTGTTCCTTTCACTGCATTTCTTTTTTCCAGATAGAGGAAGGAGACAAGATCTTCTACTGTTTCATTTGATGGCTTTTACTCTTGTTCCCACAGTAAGTACGAGCATATTTCCTTATTACATAACTTGATAGTATTTACTGGAACCTGAAAACACACACAAGGTGTTGACTGGAGTAGAATCTCCCACGTGTGCAGCAGAAACTTGGCATCAACCAGCTCTGATGTCACCGCAAACCCAACCCAGAGCCCGCCCGTCTCAAAGACTATGTCTCTCTTTCCAAAGTGCGTATTTTTCTCATTACCCAACCTTTAGCCTTTGATTGGTTCTCAGAACTCTGCGAAGGGATTGCTGGTCTTCATGTTTTTCATTAGGATGCCAACAAGTAAATTTCCTTTGTTGTTGTTTGTTGTTGTTATGTGCTATTGAGTCTCCTGCAACTCCTCCTAGCCGCCCTAGGTACAATAGTCCTAAACCCTGCTCTGTCCTGTGCCAATCTCATAGTCTCTGACACACCTACCCCATTACCCCAGTCACTGAATCAATCCATCTCATCGAGGGTCTTCCTCTCCTGTTCTGTCCCTCCACCCTCCCAAGCATGACGTCCCTTTCCAAGGACTCGTCCCGCCTTGCAACATATCCAAAGTGTCAGATGAAGCCTCAGAATCCTTCCCTCCAAGGAGCAGCCTGGTTTAACCCTCTCTAGGAAAAACCTGTTCACTCTCTTAGCAGTCCATGATATATTCAATACTCTTCTCCGACACCACAGCTCAAAGGCATCAATTCTCCTTCTATCATCTCTAGTCATTGTCTCTGATATATAGCAAGTGATTTCAAAGACCATGCCATGTATCAGGTGCACCCTAGACTCCAGACTGACATCATTGCTCTTCAGTACTTTAGAGAGGTCCCTAACAGCACACTTTCCCATGGCAATACGTCTTTTAATTTCCTGGCAGCTGGTGCCAAGAGTGATGACTATGGAGCCAAGCAAACTAAAACTGTGAACAATCTCAGTCTCTTCACCATCCATCATGATGCTGCCAATTGGCCCACTGGTGAGAATCGTTGTTTTCCAAATACTCTTCAAAGACTAATTTGACCTTGAGAAGAAGAGTCATTTTCACAGGCAATTTGACGGGAGACTTGAGAAATCACCCCAGTGCATCCTAACGATCTTTCTCTTTGGGAAAAGCCCAGGGAAGAAGCTGAGAAATGAACTGTAGATGCTCCTCGATCACATTTCCTCATAAATCACATGTGAGCGAGAGGAGGGGGAGCCAGGGGAGGAGCCAAGCTTAATCTAAGCAAAGCAGAGACAGAAAAGCAAAAGAAAGCGTAAGTGTTGACAGTCTCTGATCACGTTGAGACACAGGTGGTCACAGCTGCCATGCTACTCTGCGGCATTAAGCAGGGGTGGTGTCTCAGTGGTTAAGCTCCAAGCTGCTAACCACAGAGATGGCAGTTGGAACCCACACCAGTGGCTCTGTGGTCAGTAGACGTGGCATTCTGCTCTCATAACTGTTACAGCATTGGAAGCCCCTGCTGCAACTCTCCCCACCCTCACTCCCTCCTAGAGGACCTCACTCTACCAGATGGAATTAACTTAAGGGCAAGACGTGATTTCCTAGCATTGAATTCTTTACCTTCCAGAAACTGAAATAAAAAAGTAACAAAACTATTACCTATCACTTTCTTTGTAAACTTTTTAGTCCCTTATGAGCAGCATCTCTGTTCTTTTCTTGAAAATGGTGCTGCACCTAGGTTCTCATCTCTCAGGGGAAGAGGGGCAGATGATTGGAGAGAAAATGGTTCAGCAGTCTCTGTGTTTCTGACTAAGGTTTTCACCACTGTGGTGTATGGAAGAATTGAAAGTTTGAGACAATCAAGGCATTTGTAGCAGTCAAGGCCAGGATAACCAGTGCAAACGTAGGTTCTTCCCAGGCTAGTTGTTCATTCTTTGTCTCCCAGTTTCTTCACCTTTAAAATGGGGTGATAATTTCTCTCTCAGGAATGTTGGTGACAGAAAGGAGATAATCTGGGTCTTAGAACAACAGCTTACTCTCTATAATTCAGATGATTTGATTGCAATTGCAGATTCCAATGGTTTTAACAATAGATTTTGTTGCCTCTTTCTGGGAGTGTAGGCTTTCTGGAAGCAGGCTATTTTATTTTATTTTTTTTTTTAACTCCTGGGGGCTAATTTGAAGACCTAGAATTCAAAGACACGCATATTGTTTAACACTTGTGCCTCTCTATTTCTATGCCAAAACTGAAGTCTGGATTATAAATTTGAAAGACTGTGTGTTGACAGCTTTGAGAATGCCAGCTATGTGTTGTTTTTAAGCCCACTGGAAACTATAACAAGCACAGGTGCTGCTGTGGTTAAAGACTTGGCTGTTAGCCTAAAGGCTGGTGGTTCAAACCCACCAGCCCCTCCATGGGAGAAAGATGTCTGCTTCCATAAAGAGCCACAACCTGGGATACCCAATGGGATAATTCTTCACTATCCTGTGAGGTTGGTATGCATCAGAATAGACTGGATTTCAATGGGTTGCTTTCAGCTTTTGGAGACCATGTTGTTGTTTTTGTTTTGTGCCATCAAGTCAGAACCCACTAATAGGTGACCCAATGGCAGGTTTTCAGAGGCAAATAGTCACACGGGAGAAAGTTGTCCATCCTTCTCCTGCAGAGCAGCTGGTGGATTCGAACTGTGTGCCTTTAAGATTGCAGCACAGCTTCTTACCACCAGGCACCAGAGCTCCATAGATGAATCTGAGTTCAGTCTGAGTGTTTGTGACATGTGCATTCAAAATATTTAAACCTCATCTTACCCTTCTCGATCCAGAGAAGAAAATTGAAACTTCTGTCCTAAGAAGCAAAGCATCATCAAAGTCTTTTTCTTCAGCCATTTTCAAACTTGCCACGTCTTGCTCTTGCCACGTCTGAGCACTGCCTGTTGTATTGTTATTCTGGTTTTTTTTTCAACTTTTTATTGTTAATTGGGCAAAGGTTTACAGAGCAGATCAGTTTGCCATTTAAAATTCATACACATTTTGCGTAAAGTTTGCATAGCAAATTGGCTTTCCATTCAGCGGTGATACACATTTTGCTTCCTGACATTGATGGCGATCTTCATAACGTGACATCACTTATCCCACGCTTCCCTGGTGTTTCCCATTTCCATCTCCCCTTCTTTCCTTTTCCTTCTTACCTTCTGAACTTTGTCCTTGGGAAAAAACCCTACTTTTAGGATCTCAAATGGTTGATTGTTCTAAGGAGGATGGACCTTCCTGGTGGTTTTTTTGACCTTATAACTCAAAATCCAATCTCATTGTCATCAAATTGGTTCCAACCCATATCAACTGTCCATCAGGTCTGTAAATTGTAATTGTAGGGAATTACCCCTTTTTCTATACCAGGAATGCTGGTGGATTTGAACCACCAGAGAAGTGTGGTCTTTGGGTCAATAGTGCAACTCCCTACAGACTCCGGAACCAGAGCTCTTTTACCTACTATATAATCGGTATTTTTTGTTTTACTTAAACATGGTCTCTAGTCTTACTTTGTCTCATTCTATGCTATCTTGCCTTTGAAATGACACTTGGCTGTGCTGATATTTTTAATAATACAAAACGATGTTAAGTGTCCAGTATGCAAATGAATCCACACCTCTTTTGCATGTACCTTTGGAACCAAAGCTCCCTTTGGGAGGGACATAGCCCTAAGGGCAAATGGGAGTGAATGTCTACACCGGTTAGAGGCAGCAGGTCTGTGATCAGAAGCCCCACTAAACCACAGGCCCAGGACTGTTGAATTCCTTCTACTATAGATTCTGAGCCAAGGACTCAGGAAGGACAGACTGAGATGGGTCGCTTTCTGTCAGTGACAAGAGAGTGTGTCTCCGACAGCTGTCACTGAACAATTAATCTTGAAAATGAGAGCTCAATTACCAAACATGTGTTCTTGCATGCCAGGCCCTCTTCGCATCATCCGGAGCTGCTATTAGACAAAAATAATATATATATATATTTTCCATTCATAATTATCTCCTCTTAATGTAGTTTCGATGATTATGATGTATGCTGTAACTGTTGGCTCCTCGCGGTCGGAATTGTTAGCATATTGTGAAAATATGCACAAAATCATTCTCTCCAAGCTGACTTTTGCTGTTAAGATTAGAAAGACCAATATGAGTTTGAACAGCGTGAATAGGAAGAGTAGACGATCAATTTCCGTGCCTGGAAAGGCGATTGCTTCTCTGGTGCCAGGACTTCTCGCTTTCACATCTTATATCTTGTGCTTATTATAAGAAACATACTAAAATAAGGGGGAAAAGAGAAAAGGGGAAGAGGCTGATAGAAAAATAATGAAATATTTCAGTACAAGGTGATTTTTATTTTAACATTTCTTTCACATATTAATTATGTAACTCTTCGAAATCTGACACAGATAAAATGGATGTGTTGTTTTCTGGGGTCTTCGAAGTGAAGTTCTGATCCTTGTATCTGTTGGTTTGCTGTGAGGCCAACTGCAAGCCAGGAGAGAGAGAGAGAGGAGCATTGAAAAACTAAAAGGAAACCCAGAGAGCACACACATTTAAAAAAAAAAAAATGTCATTAAAATTAAACATGTATCTTTTGAACTGACACAGACCAAGCCCTTTTGTTCAGATCTAGAACTTGACAGCCTCACTCCCAAGGGGCCCAAGTACCCTTTGATTTTTAATAACAATTAGGATTTCTGTTTTAACAATAGCAACTGGATGAAAAATACGTTGTTGCTCCATTAAGAAAATAGCCAATTTCCGTTCTTTCTCCCATTCCTTTTTGAGGTTCTCAGTGGTTTCCTGCCCAGGGCTGGCTTTTTCTGCCTCTATTCCAAGGCCATTTTGTTCTGGGGAACCATTAAGGAGAAAGGCAGACAGTCACAGAAGTGGCAGTTAAATGTGTTTTGAGCTTTTTCATTCAAGGAACATTTTGTGACCCCCAAAGTCCTGGACTAAGAACTTTAAAAGCCACTCCACACCCTCCCTCCACCCTGTCTCTGTGAAAACTCATGTCATTCCTCTGTTATAACTGCCCTCCGAAGACCTTCCCATCACACACACACACCACACACACACCCTGGGGCGCCTTCTTCTCTTGAGGGGTAGGTTGTTCATCCAGAGAACCCTGTCCAGAAATTTTTTATGGACCCTGCCTTGGAGGATCCCCAAAACTTGTTTGGAAATGTCAACACTTTCCCTGTTTGAAATTGTAAGCGGAAATTTGTCACAGATCAGTAAATAGAGAACTGCTGGACCCTCCTGCCTCAAAGGGATTTTTTAAAACTTGAGTATTATACCCAGCACTAATGAGAACTGGAGAATTATGCACATATTATAGCAAATTAATGTCATCCAAATCAGACCACCCGGACAGAAAGCATGTCTTCTATAATAAATGATGGTGGAGACGCTGCTTCTAAATGAAGTTTCAATCCTCCACCCAGATCTGCATCAAAGCAGCGATGACTTTTTTTTTAAAGCATTTGGTTTCATTATGGTTATTTTGCAAAGACAGCATGAAGTGTTGCTTAACACTGGGATCTACATTAATATTTAGCCCCACAAAGTCTAGGCAGAGGAGCTGGAGCTCTTTGTGACAAAGGACCTATCAAAATTCCACCTATGATCACTCTCTTTGGATGTTCAAACTGTGCAAACCACCCTTCTCCCCAAAGCCTTGCTGCAAAAACTCTATGGACAATGGAAGAACATAGTTGGATCCAGTGTCAAAAAATGCGCCCCTCAGACCAGAAGACATTCAAAATGAGAAAAAGGAAGAGCTGCCTCCTCCAGAGTCTGGATGTCAGTCTGGATAACGATGTGGATGCTTAAAGCCTTCGCCAAATGAAGGATCTCCATTTGCTGATACAAAAAGATTCAAAGTGAGGAGAAACCGTGGCAAGCGTCCATTCATAATTGGGACATGGCATTCACACAGTTTGAGTCTAGGAAAATTGGAAGTTGTTAAAAATAAAATGGGCCACACAGAGGTTGACGCAGTGACTATCATAACGGGTTGGAGCAGGACAGAGATTGTGAGGACAGTACACGAGAGGATAAGCTTTAGATCTGTTGCTCCCAGGGTCTCCCTGAGTTGTAAGGAACTTGATGGCACCTAGCAAGAGCAACAGCATAGCATTTGAAATAGAACTTTCAAAGGTAGGATAACCTGGGTAGAAATACTTGGTTTTGACTTTCATCAGAATCTCTGGCGTTTAGGACTTGAGAGACTTGGAGGGGTGAGGATACGCAGTGACTCCACAGAGCTCTGGCGGTGTCTGCTGGAAGGCGGGGGCCTAAGTCATCTTTGCTTAAGCACTTCCTTTGGCAGAGTATTGATTAGAAGTTGCATACATGGTTTTACTTGATGTCCTGTCTGTTACAATGGATGAAATGTATCTCAAATAGATAAGCTGCAAGATGGGCTTTTTAAATATGCAGAGCAACTGAGCAGGAAGTCCATATGGTGTGGAATAAAGACACACACACACATACACTCACTTCTGAAAACTTAAAAGGCTGTCATCTGCTAAGCCTGCCCGTAATAGCCACTCTCAAAGATAATTACCACCCATGTGTCCTTGATCAAAGTGCATTGCCATGCCCAGGAAAGCGGCTTAAACTACCCCAAGAAAGACTGAGATGAGCTCAAGAACTTCCTGCCTAAATGACGCTGGGCTTTGAGAGTGTCCCAACCCTAAGCTCTCTAGGACAGGGGCAGACCATGGACCCTGATGGACCTGTGCGTCTTCAGACTCCCTTCCTTCCTCTTCTTTTTCAGTCCCAATGATGGACTCAACTTCTGATGGACTCAACTCACAGGCAATCATGGGGCAGGCTCGAGGATCTTGGTCTGTGCTCTGGGCACTGAGGATCACACTCCTTCACACTACAGGCATCGGGTTCCTCCCCTCAGAGCAGAGGAGTATCCAGAAGGGAGAGGCAACCGCAGGGGACCATGTGGAGATGTTTAACCCCGCGGGCTTGCTACCTTTGTGGATGGGCAAGCTAAGGTAGCAAGAGGTGGAAGAGGAAGTAGACTTGAATTGAGGGGTTTCCCCATCAGTGCCTAACCGTCCAGAGGGTCAAGGGAAGGTAAAACCAAAGAGGGAAGAAGTTGTGTTTGGCTGACATGCTGAGTAGGATGGGGCGGGTGCAGAGTCCAGCCTGGGAAATTAGTGCACTGCAGATTTAGGTGAAGGATTTGAGCCACTGAGTGTTTTCTTCAATTTCTCAAAACTGAAGATCTAGCAAAAGCCATCTGTGGTCTATAGTCATCTATAGTCTGCCACTTCTGTACAGAGTTAAAGTGTCACTAAGCCATTCTGCTGTTCTTGCCAGCTGTCTTTGAGAGGGTCCAGGACACATAGGGTCTAACTCACAAGAACACAGAACATTTCTGCAGAGGTAACCATTGCAATCCAAAGATACTTCATTGGCTGAATTTGTGAGCCTTTCTTCCAAAAAAAAAAAAAATCAACAACAACAACAACAACAAAAAAACACGAATTAAAAACTCAAACTCATTGCCACTGAGTTAGAATTGACTCATAGCTGACCCTCCAGCAGATTTGTCTGAGGCTGTAAGTTGCATGAAATGATGTTGCCCATCTTTCTCTTCCAGAGCGGCTGGTAGATTCGAACTGCTTGCCTTCCGGTTGACAGTGTAACTCCCTACCCACTAGGCCACCAGAGTTCCTAATCTATCTTAATCTGGATGCTTTGCTGAAACCAATTCAGAATCAAAGCAGCACACAACCCTCCAGTGACAGATGGATGGTGTGGGTGGTATGAGGCATCTTGGCTGGAAATTGAGCCTGGGTTTCCTAAGGGGATGGTGAGAATTCTGCCTCTGCCTTCTAACCTGCTCGGAGGCTTCAGGACGGACAGAGCTAATGCAGACTTGTGCACGCCTCTAAATCAGGGACTGTCGGCCACTCCTCACCATCTGCTCTGCAGGAGCTGAGAGGGGCGTGTGGGGAGGGAGGGAGTAGCCTGCACCGTCCTCAGGGAGTGGAGTGCTCCCGGAGTCCAGACCCCTCTGAGGAGCCCATCTGCTGTTCATGGTGCTCCAAGGCGTTGCTATCAGGGTGGAGCTACCTGGGGGATGGAGGGGGGGATAGGATTTGTTTTTCAGCAAGTAGGGGTGTGCCCCATCCTGGGCCTCACTTCTAGCAGATGGGGGCTTGAGGCCCCTCCCCAGCCCTAGTTCGAGCAGATGGCGACCTGCCCCCTCCCTAAGTCCAGTCCTCAAAGACAGGAGTCCATCTCATCGCCAGCCCTGCTTTCAGCAGATGGGCGTACACCTTCTCTTGGGCCAAACTTTTCCAAACAGGGATCTACCCACCTTCAGCTCCACCTTCAGCAGATGGGGGTATATACCCTCTTTGAGGCCCCATTCCTGTAGACAGCACCCCAAAGCATCAGGCTTCCCCTTCCAGCCTCTGCAGGCCCCCCGAGTGCCCTTGAGCTCCCCACTGGGCGCACGCGCTGCGCTTCGAGAGAGAGCGAGAGCCCAGCCTCCAAGAGCTTCACAAACACCCCTTCAGAGGTACTCAGCGATTCCGCCTATTTGGAATAATAATTCTCATTATGCTTTGTGGTCCTTTTTAATAAAAATGGCATTCCCCTTATCTCTAAAGGTTGGACTCTCAGCCTAATGTATGACCCACACTCTCCTCGGAGAGTTATAAAAATTAGATTATATAACCTCACACTTCCCGCTAATGAACCTGCTGAGGCTTCGGTCCAATGAGAGGAAGACAAGAGATGGGGATTTATGCTTTAATAATCCTGCTTGGCTGCTGTGCATGGCTGCGGGCAGCGGGCGGCGGCCCCTGGCGCACAGCGGGCACTGCGACTCGCCAGCCAGGATAGTCTTTTCTGAGGCGGTAAATCTCACACTGCACGGGGACTGCTGACTGTGTGCATGCATCTGAAGATAAGGCCATGATTAGCATCTAGGAAACCTGGTACCAAACATTCTTTGTGTCCTAGTGCGTAGATGTGGCTGGCTCCCTGGTGCCCACCATGCCAGGAGCATGCCAGATACAGATGCCCTACCACTGGGCCAATAGGCAGCATCATGATAGATGGGGAAAAGGTTAAAGCTGTCAAAGATCTCCATCTTGTTTGGATCCACGGTGAACACAGTTGGTGCCAGCAGTCAAGAAAACAGAAGATGCGCTGGACTAGGAAAGTCTTCAGTCAGGAGCCTCTCCAGAGTCCTGAGGAGCAATGATGTCAGTTTGAAGAATAAGGTGTATCTGATCCAAGCCATGGTCTTTTCAGTGACTTGCTATGCGTTTGAAAGTTGCACCGTTTCTAAGGATGACAGAAGAAGAACTGATGCCTTTGAGCTATGGTGTTGGGGAAGAGGACTGAATCTCTCATGGACTACTAAACCCCAACAGATAGGTTTTGGAGAAGATACCGCCAGAGTGCTCCTTAGAGGCAGGGAAGGCAAATGTCATATCAGTAACTGTGGGCATGTTGTTAAGAGAGGCTATTCTTTAGAAAGGGCCATTATGCTCGGGAAGGTGGAGAGTCAGCAAAAGAGAGATGATTGACACAGTGGGTTCAAAGAATGGATGCAAGTGTATAAACAATGATGAGGCTGACATAGGATAAGGCAGTACTCAGCTCTGCTGATCATAGGGTGCTTTGAGTCACAATCAACATGCTGGCAATTTCTTCTACATCTCCTTGCAGGCTAGGCAAGTGAGTTTCAAGTCCCTCCTCCAGTGCCTGGGGCAAGTCTCAGGTTGTCTGATAAACAAGGTAAGCACTGGCTTACTGGGGCTTATTTACTAAGGTCCAGCGAACAATTTCACTTCTTTTCCTTTTTTTTTTTTTTTTTTTTTACCACATCAAAGATTCTGCTTCTAGGTTTGGCTGGCATCTGTCTCTCTTCCAACCCCACAGCATTTTCCTACACAATCAAAGCTTTTCAAAGTTCCAGTCCCTGACTTGGACAGAATGCTTAGTTGGCAAAGTAAAGCACAGGTTTACTTAATGATCGGGACTGAAGAATTTCATGTTTTTAATGGTTTGGATAGGGTGAAACCCAGGTGCCTTTTTTTTTTTAACTACAGATTTAGTTAAAGCAGTAAACCACTGTTGACCTTGGTTATAGTGTAACGGGCTCCAGCCTGGGGCATTATCTAGTGGGTTTTGGTACTGTCCAGTGTGACTCACAGCAAATCTATGAACAATAGGTCTGAACCTAACCTATCCTGTGCCATCTTCATGCTCAAGTTCATTGTTATAGTCACTGTGCCATCCATCTCCTTGAGTCTTACTCTCTTTTGGTGTCCCTCCACCTTTCCAAGCATGATGTCTACGTTGTTGTTAAGTTGTTAAGTGCCGTCAAGTCAGAAGTGACTCATAGCGACCCTATGAACGAAAGACCTGGACATGTATAACTTTCGTCCTTTCTCCAGGCTCAAAGGGTTTCCGGAGGCAAGCTATTTCGGAAGTGGATGCCACTCCTACTTCTAAGCTTGTTTTAATTGGGGGGCTCCACCAAACACTGTCCACCATGGGTAACCATTATCACATTTGGCACATCAGTGTCACGGTGTTCACCTTCACAGCAACCACCAGTTACTTCTGTACAGCAAGTGGACATACCAGGTTTACACAACCCAGAAGAATGTTTCACCAAAAAACAAGTAAAGGCAGGTCTGAGGGCTGAGGATTAGAGGGATTGGAGTCAGCCAGCTTTGGCTTGAGAGCATGACTTTCTGTCCACTAGGCCAACTGATCTCTCTCTATGTTTTTGTTGTTGTTGCTACTGCTGCTGCTGCTGCTGCTGTTGTTCTTAAGTGTCATTGAGTCGGAAGCAACTCATAATGACCCTGTGAACGAAAGACCTGGACCCCTGCCTCTCCTAATGAATGAGGATGACAGAAGAAAAATTATGTCTTTGAGTGGTGGTGCTGGAGAAAAGTAGTGCGTATCCCATGGACTGCCAAAGAACAAACAGATATGCCTTGGAAAATGTGCAGTTAGAGTGCTCCTTGGAGACAAAGATGGAGAAGCTTCATTTTTCAAGCATTGGACATGTAACAAGGTGAGGCTATTCTTTGGAAAGGGACGTCACGCTTGGATGAAAGTTTACAGAATACTCCTTGGCCTCCACAAGAAGAAGATTGATAACCCAGTTACAAAATGGGCAAAAAACAAGGAAAGAATCTTCACAGAGGAAGATATTAGAAGGACAAACAGACACATGAAGAAATACTCAAATCACTGGCAATAAGAGAGATACAAATCAAAACCACAATGAGGTACTACCTCACTCCAGTAGCAGTGGCAAAGTTTAAGAGGACAGCAAGGAATAAATGTTAGAGAGGATGTGGCAAGACAGGAACTCTTATACATTGTTGGCAGGATTGTAAAATGGAATAACCACTCTGAAAGTGTGGTATCTATACACACACATATACATATATTACAGCATATTCTTCCTAATAAATTTTTTCCCATTCATTCATTGTTGCGCATTTTCCTCCCTGCCCACCCCTCCACCAGTTCACTTTTCTCTTGAAAAGAAAAAAAAATTCTTTCATTGTTATACAACACCACCCCTCCCACCACACACAAGTCCACAGTCAACTTTACTATGTATTTATTTTTCTGGAATGATATCATGAACATAATACCTAATCATATATTCCTTTTAAATACTTCTCTCCCTCATCTGTTACAATGCAGTATACAGTATTTATCCCCTCTTTTCTTAGGCTCCTCCCAATCCTGATGTCAGTCCCATTTTACAACAGTGGCCCTATGCAGTATTTGTCCTTCTGTGACTGAGGTATTTCACTCAGCATAATGTCCTCCAGGGTCACCCATTTTGAATAATATTGCATGAGTTCCTTGTTTTTCAATGCAGCATGGTATTTCATGATGTGAATATACCACAGCTTCTCTATCCATTCATTTGTTGATGGGCACTTGGGTTGTTTCCAATTCTCTGCTATTGTGAACAAAGCAACAATAAACATGGGTGTGCATTCAAATCTATTCTTGAGATGATTTTCAAATTCAGGTGAGATATACCCAATGTTGTATTCTGATTCTTGGAGACTTGTTTTTGTTTTCTTCAACTTCGGTTTGAATACGCACCTGAGCAATTGATGGTAGGTAGTTTATGTTATGGAATGATGGATAAATGATCCAACAACTTTTTAGACATAAGATAGGAATCTGAAGAAGTTTTAAAGAACAGCAGCCTCTCCAGAGAAAGATAGACAGTCTCCTCTTATACAGTTCACAGCCTTATTAAGCAAAATGAAGGACCAGCTATTGAGTTAGAACTGATGCCACAGCAACGAAAAAGATACTATTTTCCCCGGACCCTTTCCAAACATTCTAATTTAATTGTTCAGGGTAGAGATAAGAATTTCATGCTTTAAAAAAATTCCAGCTTTGCCATTAGGGAAAAATGCAAACCACACTCACAAGATATCAGTTTACACCCACAAGGATGAGTTTAGTTAAGAAGGCCAATGAGTGTTATCAAGGATGTGAGAAACCCAGACCTTCACACAGTGCTGATAGGAATGTACAATGGTGCAACCATTTAGAAAAACCACCTGGAAGTTCCTAAAATATTAAATATAGCATTACTATATGACCCAGCAATTCCACTCCTGGATAATAAAAGAGAAATAAAAGGATATATCCACAACAGCAAAAAACCTCAAATATGATGGTTCATAGCAGCAGATAATGGAAAAAAAAAGTCATTGACTAATGAATAGATAAACAAAAGTGGTCTAGTTGTACAATGGAATATTATTTGGTACTAAAAAGCAATGAGGTCCTGATACATGCTGTGACCTGGATGAGTCTTGAAATCATTGTGTCTAGTGAATGAAGCGGGTCACTCAAGACCCTATACTGTATGATTCCGCTTGTATGGATTATCTGCAAGAGGGAATCAATACAGACAGGCATTAAATGAGTAGGAGGAGGAAGAATAGAGTGTTAATAAGCAGGGTTTCTTTAAATGATGAGTATGTTCTGAAATTAATTTATTGTTACATAACTGAATATACTAAACATCCCTGAGATGTACACTAACAAATGAGGCGGTGTCCAAATTCTATCTCAATAAAAAGGCACTAAAAATATCATTGCCATTCGTTTAGAATCAGCTCAGAGCTGACCCACTAGCAGGTTTTCAGAGGCTGTAAATCTCACAGGAAGAGACTGCCAATCTTTCTCTTATGGAGTGACTATTGGATTTGAACAGCCAGAGAGGTACCATCTTTGGGTTAACACCAGAGCTCCTTATCTCAATGAAGCTGTTTTAAAAACCCGCATATTCTCCAAGTGATAATTCTCACGTAACCTTTGAGTGATATTGCTTCTTTAAGATGTTCCACAGATCTAGAACCCTGGCCTCACCTGAGAACTTATTAGATGTGCAGATGGCTGGTCCTTACCCAAGACTGACTCAGAATCTGGGGAAGGCCAGGAGCCCACATGTCTTCTTGGCGGTCCCTCCCAGGCTCCAGACATCACCTGTTGCCTCTGTCCATTCTGGAAGCTTCTTTCTCTGCTCCTGAGTCTTTGACGTTCTGGGCAGTTTCTCCAACGGAGAAGGGACAATGTTGCATGGACCATAAGGTGCAGGGAACTCTGACACTGTGTTTGAGTGATTTTCCATGATCAACAGTGATGAGCCTTCAGTTTTCAGTTCTTTTAGAAGATGAAGGAACTCTTTAGAAGGCAAGGAAAAGACAAAGGAGGTCTGTCCTAACTCAGGGCCCAGTTGATGCTCTGTACCTTGGGGATCAGAGGAGCTCAACGTGGATTTAGAAGGCAGCCCCTTCCCCTACTGACCTTCTGGTATTCTGAGGATGAGGATCTCCAGTTCAGTCCACTTTACATGAGACAGTCACTCATTCATTCAATCATTCATCTGTTCAGGTGAGCACTCCATGACTAGCGGGGAACCATATGTGACATGTCCCCCAGCAGATGCCTGGCGAGCGTGAAAGTGATGAAATGACAGCAACATTTGCTGAGGGTGGGTTTCCTCTGAGCTGGAGCCGACCCCATCAGTGGTCCCCCTCCCTCCTTGCTACAGCCCCGGGGTGAAGAGGGCCTGTGATCTTTAAACCCATCTATTTAGCTAATGGAGACTACAAGCTGAGGCTGGAGTCCAGAGAAGGTTGGGCAATGCCACCTTCCATAGCCCCAACCCTAAGCAGCTTTGGATGCTGGGTCATCCTTCTGCCTGCTCCTCAGGGCTCCACCCATTCAGCCCCTCTTCCCAGGGGAGTCCCAGCAAGCCCAGAGCGCCCTCCCTGAGCCTCCTTCCTGGTCTCTCTCTGGAGAGCCAAACCTGTGCTGAGAGGCCAGTGGCTGCAGATGGTGTTCAGATGAGCAGCTCCCTCCCTGCGCAGCGAGAACCTGCTGATTGTTACTAGCAGATTTCTGTTCTGCTAATTGCAGGGAAAATGCTCCTGAATGAGTGAGTGCTGGTGTCCTGACTCGCTGCAGCCTCAACTTGGCAATGACATTCTGCAGACCCCCTGCCAGGACTGGGTTTGTCTTGGTTTGCTTATTAGGGGTAAAAAACCATATACAACGGCATATTCCAATTCAGGAATTTTCACATGTGCAGTCAATGATATGGCTTAGCCATCACCTCTCTCCTTTTCCAATCTTCTCCATCAACATTAACAGAGAACTGTGAGACCTCCAAACAATAATTCCCAGCATCCTTTCCTTCTTCCCACCTTGACTATTGTTGTTGTTTGCCGTCAAGTAGGAACCAGGCCATAGCTGACCCTCAGGTGGGTTTTCAGAGGCAGTTAATTGCATGGGAGGGAATTGACCATCCTTCTCCTGCAGAGGAGCTGGTGACCTTGAACCATGTGCCTTTGGAATTGCAGTGCAGCTTCTTGCCACTAGGCCACCAGGGCTCTCTTCCCATCTTGGTAGCCAATAATAAACTTTGATATCTCTGTATTTGCCTATTTCGTGTAAACAGGCTCAGACAGTATTTGCTCTTTTGTAACTGCCTTCTTTCGTTCAGCGTGTTCTCAAGGTCCTTCATGCTGCAGCACGTATGGCGACTTCACTCGTGGATGAGCAAGACTTCATTGGACACACACACCACACTTGGCTTATCCTTTCATCTATTGATAGAGCTTAGATTGTTCCCACATCTTAACCACTGTAAATACCGCTGAAGTGAACACTGGTGTACCAGTTTCTGCTTGCATTTCTGCTTTCAATTTTTTCGCGTATAGAACTAGAAATATTTTTCTGTTCTTCAAGTGGGATGATCTAAATTAACTTGCCTTCAAATTCACTATTTTTCTTCCTACTGGAGTTGCTCTTTGAGCCTCACCTGCGAGAATCTCAACGGACAATCCGTTAGCAGTTCTTTGGGAGAAAGGTGAGCAGTCTCCTCTAACTGCAAGTCACAGCCTTGGGAACCCATTGGAGGACTGGAAGGTTATGAAAGTCAGAAATAGCTAGACAACAGTAAATATGTCTCTCTTTTTTTAACCTGTGAGGTTATTTTCATTAATTAATGTTAAAACCAACTTTATGATCCTGAAACAAAGTCAAGTGGATCATGATGAACTTCATTCGTGTTTTACGTATTTCTGGATTTACTTTTCTCACTTTCCATTTAATGATTCTGTGTCTAGGATCCTGAGTCATGTTGGTGTGCAATGCTTGGAAGCAGGAGTGGCATCCACTTCCGTAATAGCTTGCCTCCGGAAACCCTATGAACTTGGAGAGAGGATGAAAGGCACCCAAGCGTTGAGGACTTTCCTTCATAGGGTCGCTATGAGTCGCCTGCGACTCGATGACACTTAACAACAACAACATACTGAACTGATAGGTTTTACTTTCAAAGTTTTTTTCTTTCTCAACACATTGAACATGACATTCTATTGTCTACATCCCATTCTTGCAACCAAGAAGTTAGCTGTTACTTTTTGAGATTTTTTTTCCTGCCTCTGTCCTTTAAAAACCAAAACCTTAGCACGGAAATGTCAAGATTATGGAATATTATAATGAATCCTTACATAATTTTCACTCGGTTTTAACAGCTACAACTCATAAACAATCTCATTTCATTTACCCAGTGTCCATCCCTTGACATTATTTTAAAGCAAATCATAGGGATCGCATCATCTACCTAAAAATATTTAGAATACATCTTTAAAGAGTAAAGACTTTAAAAATACCACATGACACTTATCATGGCCAAGAATATATAACAACATACCTTAATAATTAATATTTTCTTGCTTTTTATTTTGTAGAGGGGGTTCATTGGCATTGGCTTGTTTTATCTCTTAAAATATGTCTTTTGTCCCATTTTCTCCATTTTTGCTGCTGTTGGTAGGTGCCATTGAATTGACTATAATTCACAACAAACCTATGAACAAGAAATAGAAACCTTGTCCTATTCTCAACTGTCCTGTGCCCAAGCCCATTGCTGCAGTGTCAACCCATCCACTAAGAGACTTCTCTTTCATTGATCCTTGACATTTCCAAGAATGATGTCTTTTCACCCCAAGGACTGGTACCTCCTGCCAACATGCCCATGGTAAGGTGACATTTCACCATCTTTGCCTCTAAGGAGCACTCTGGTTGCATTTCCTACAAGACAGAGTTGTTTGTTCTTTTCATAGTCCAGGATAGGTCCAATCCTTTATGCCAACACCAAATTCAAAGGCATAAGTTCTTGTTGGCCTCCCTTATTCACTGTGAAACCTTCACATGCTTATGAAGCAAGTAAAAATAACATGGCTTGGATCAGGTGCCCCTTATTCCTCAAGGTTTTCTGTATGCTCCAATTTTGGAACTCTGTGTGGTTCAAGTCTTTTGATCTAGTCACTAGGCAGTTGTGCTACTAACTCAAATGCCACACCTCTCTGGCAGTTTGAATTCATCAGTGATTCTCAGGGAATAAGATGGGCAGTCACTTCCTCTGTGATTTACAGCCTCAGAAATCAGTTCTGATTTGACAGCAGAAAGTGAATGATGCAGACCAGAGTTTCTCAACTCAGTTTTTATTAACTTAACTATTTGTTATAGTTGGTCATCCAAAACCTTATACGCTGTTTAATAACAGCCCTGAGCCTCTGTGCACTAGATGCCAGTAACCTACATCATATACACACGTCATAACTAAAAATGAGTCCAGACCTGGCCAGATGTACTCCAACAGACAAAATCTGCCCGAGCTGAGACTCACGTAAATTTACATTTAACTTGTTTTCTTAAAAAAGTTTTCTCTTCCATGTTTCTCCATGCCTTGGTTGTTGTTGTTACGTGCTGTCAAGTCAACCACGACTCATAGCAACCTTATTATGTACAACAGCTCTGAACCCTGCCTTGTTCTGAGCCAGTCTCGCTGACTCCGACACACCCATCCTCATTACCCCGGTTGTTGTGTACTTTCCTCATCAATTTCCTCTATATTTGTTAGGTTTTAAAATCAGAGTTTCCCCCTGCTTATGTCCAACTTTTCCTTGTGTTTCTATGAACATAATTAATTTTTCTTCTGTGTCTTATAATCAAAGTTGTTACTGATGTTTGATTCTGCTGATGTTTACTTTTTGCCTTGTTTTCTTGCATATTTGATCAATAAGCGATTGCTCGGTCGCCTGGGAACGTTATTTGTGGTATGAAGGCGGGATTCACCCAACTTCTCTGAAGAAGATTTAATTGTGTGCCTGGGATTGCTTCATCTCACATACTTTGGACATGTAACAAGGAGAGGCTATTCCTTAGAAAGGGAAACTATGAGAAGGGGGGGTTGTCAGTCAAAGAGAGGAAGACCTTTAGAGAGAAGGTTTGATAGAGTCGTGACAGCAATAAGCTCAAATATGTTGGGAATAAGGTCGGCACAGGATAAGACAAGGTGCAGAATGTCTTTTATAAGATCACCATGATTTGTACCTGAACTGCTGGCACTTAGTGACAACAACCACAAATTGTTGGTTTGAGGATATTCATCCCCCCTCAGACTGCTAAAGGAAAGGCTGGAGGTTCAAGTCCGTCAGAGGTGCCTTGTAAGAAAAGCCTGGCAATCCACTTCTAAGAAATTAGCCACTGAAAATCTTTTCGAGGACAATTCGACTCTGACACACTTGGTTTCTCTCTGAGTTGGAATTTATTAATGAGCGCTGGTAGTCATGTCCTAAGGATTCTAATTGTAAAACTGGGTGGGTTTCAGATTACCAGCAGCAATGCTCAGCTGCTCTTGCTCCATTTTCCTCTGTCCCGAGGTTCGGGATGGCAATATTTCTTGTGGTCTTATTGGTTACAAGGAGATATTGAAGTCCTTTCTAGTGCACTTGGCTCCCTCCTCCCAGATAGACCCAGAATTTTGTCTCTTGTGCCCTGCGAATGTTGTGGAAAAACCTAATCTCAAGTTACCTAGTTCTGTAAATGGCCCCAGGCTGAAATCTGTTCCGTTTTCTGCTTACCTCTTAGATTCACACCTTCATTGCATTTTTCTTAGTGCTCCTTATTTTCTTACTAGTTTGTCAGTGCACTTCAGAAGGTGTTTGCTATTCCCCACCCCCACTCCCTTGGGTGATATTTTTAACTCTTTTCAGTGGAAAACTAAATCAAGGTTCCTTGTTTTCAAGTTTGCAGGTAATTGCTATTCTTCCCCTTGTTAGACTGATTAATGAATTGGGCGTGCCATTGAAAAAACTTTCTCGTTTTAACCTCAGTGCATGTCCTAGATGGCCTAAATCTCCTAGGTCAGTGTGGTACAGAAATTGCAGTTGGAGAAAACAACCAGGAGGTCTATTTGATTGTGGCTTTTCATCGACCTTTGACTCGCTGGCCAGAATCAATTACAGCCCAACATGGGTAAACGCTATGTCCTCCCAGGTTGTTGAGGCTTGCTGGCAACGTCCGCTGAGATGCTGCTGAGTAAATTTCTATCTCCACACAAATAGTCACTAGACTGAACAGTGAACCATTACCAGCATTAGGGAGACCAGTTCTGACATGTCTTTTAAACTGTATGGTTTTTTGTTTCTCAGTGACTGAGCAACACTTTTTTTAAAAAGACACATTTCTTTATTCACTTTTTATTTTATTCTTTTTCGTGTGTGTACCATCAAATCAGATCTGACTGGTTTATGAGGAGATTGCCCTTCCTTCTACAGCGGAGCATCTGGTGGATTTGAACCACTTGCCTCTGGGATTGCAGTGCAGCTTCTTGCCACTAAGCCACCAGAGCTCCCTTGAACGTCACTTTTAAATGCACTTTGTGTGTATCAACCAGCAATGAAGACTGTTGTTTGCTATTACTGGCTGGGAATGGCCAGCAATGATTATAGTAATCATCATCATTATAATGAGAAGTATTACGAGGATGAGAGTGGGATTTACTCTGCACCACACACCATGCTTGGGTCTTATCTAGATTAATCAATTCATATGCATATTAATTAGATCTCATCTAATTAATCTCAACAACTGGTCTTGCTAATTAGGAATTGTCAGAATCAAAACTGATTAATAATTGCTTTAACTGCTAATAAACCGCCTCAGTAACCCATTTCATTCTGCCATCTTGGCATTAATTTGGGCAAGCAGCTCCTTTAGACAGGCTCTGAGGCACATAACACTCTGGCTCCTGGGTCCTGCGATGTATTTTCATGGATGAGGGAATATTTAGCTTTTCTTCGAAAAGTGTCACCATGGTGTTCCTTGGAGGTAAAGATGGTGAAACGTTATTTACTTTGAGCATGAAGTCCTCGGGTAACAAACATCAACCTGGGAAAGTGGAGGGTTGGAGAAAGAGTGGAACACCCTCAACCAGGTGGATTGGCCCAGAGACTGTAACAATGGGCTCAGGGGTATCGGAGATCATGAAGTCAATGCGAGAAAGGGCATGGAGGATCTTAGCTCTGTTTGCAAGTGTGTCTTGGATGACCTGAATGGCAATGGAGTGGTCTCTCTTCTCGTGCAGGTCCAGTCGATCTATTGCACTAGATCAGTGATCTTCAAACTTGTTGCAACAATCTGAAACTTCTAAAATGAACAAATTGCAAACTGCAGTACAAATAACTTAGGCTTTCTGCTCAAGACTTGGGTGAGGGCAAGTTGGTGATGTGATATCCAACACCCTTCACTATTTTATTTTGTATGTTTAATACAAGGACATTCTTCTATATTACAGAGTTGTTATTGTTACGTGCCCTCATGCCAGGACCAATTCTGAGTGGACCTTTCTTTAAATCACATGAGAGGAGATTGCCTATCTTTCTCCTGTTGAGCAGTTAGTGGTATTGGAGCGGATGGACATTGGC
>NW_006399756.1:14794679-14839224 GCF_000299155.1 Elephantulus edwardii | reverse complement strand
TCTCTCTCTCTCTCTCTGTTGATGTTATTGTTGTTAAGTGCCGTCGAGCATAACCAACAAAATTAGGATACACTTCTCTGGAGGTTCAAATCCACTAAGAAAGTATGAGGTTGGGAAAGGGGAGGTCTGGGTGCTGGTGCAGAGTGTGTTGCAGTGTGAAGATGGTGCAGGAGAAGAAGTGATGTGGAACCCTACGTTAGATATAAAAAAGAGCATGAGGGAGAGAAATAAAGAAAGGAATTGGTCCCACCCAAGAAACAAACAGGCCTTTATTGCATGGTCTGAGAGGCACACCAAGTGACTCAGCAGCATGGCATGCAGATAGGATCCAAATGGCACACGGGCAGTTTGGGGGGGGTTTCCCTTTTATAGGGGTCCTGGGGAGGACTAAGATGGTACTTCTTGAAATTTGGCATGTTAATTTAGTTAGGTTTTAGCTTTTGTTTTGTTTTGTTTTCTCAAGCTCAGACTCTTATCAGGATCCATTGTTTGGTCTGGTCCTTGATGACCAGCTCAGGTATTATTAAGTTTCTCAGGAAGTGGTCAAGCTTGGGGGGTGGTGGGGCAACTGCCATATTCTCCCTTCGTATGTTGTTATAGGGTGTGAGGGAGTTTTATCGTGGCATAGGAGAGAATGGGGTATTGGTCTCGGGTGTGAGGGAGTGTGAGGTTGGCACAAGAGAGTTGAAGGTGGGCTGTATTGTGTCAGGGGGTGTGAAGATAGTCCAGGAGAGGACGGGCTGCTGCTAAAAAGTGAGAAAGATAGACAAACTCCCCCCATGTGATGGGCAGTCTCAAGCACAGTCAGCTATAGGATGGCTCTGACTTGATGCAATGAGAGAGAGAGGTACTTAATATCTTCACATTTTCTTCCTATTTCATGAATCACTCCTAGAATGCAAAAGATCTCATTCAGAAGCATGAGTGACATTTTGTAGTCATGCTTTTTTTGGTGCCTTGCTTCCTAGCATTTAATAACTTGTACGACCTTGATACATTTAACAATTTCAGGGCAGATAGTTTGTAGAATACGTGCCACTTTGAGTGTGTCAGGTGTTTCCTTATAATTAGATTTAGACTGTGACTCTTCGGTACAAGTATCAGACAGGTGACTGAAGTTCTTTCTTTGCTTCCTATCACGCAGCGCATGGTGGTAATATGTCCTGATTCTGGTGACGTCACTTGACTAAGGTGGGCTTGTCATACTTTTTTAATTGTGAAATTCCCTCCCTACCCCACCATTATGAGATCTGTAAGCATTTCTCATTTCTCATCAAACTCTCTTAAGTCAACAAGAATCTTTATAGTAGCAGATAACCATGTAGTTCTTTCATGGAGCTAATGGGTGGGTTCAGATTACAACTTATAATAATAAAAATAATAAAATATTTATATATAATATATAATAATAAATATAACATATAATAATTAAAAAGTTAATAATCAACTTTTTTTTTCAGCTTTAGCCATGAGTCACCTACGGCACTTAAAACAACAACAGCATAGAGAGAGATCAGTTGGCCCAATGGACAGAAAGTGATGCTACCAAGCCAAAGGTGGGTGACTAATCCTCACCCTCAGGGCTGTTTTTCTGAAACATTCTTCTAGGTCATGTATCCCTGGTGTGTCCACTTTCCCTATAGAGGTAACTTGTGGTTGCTGTGAAGCTGAACACTATAACACTGATGTGTCAAACGTGATAATGGTTACCCATGGTGGACAGTGTTTGGTGGACTCCCTGATTAAAACAAGCTTGGAAACAGGAGTGGCATCCACTTTTGAAATAGCTTGCCTCTGGAAATTCTATAAACCTGAAGAGAGGACAAAAGTTGTACAAGTGTCCAGGTCTTTCATGCATAGGGTCGCTATGAGTCACCTACGACTCGACAGCACTTAACAACAACAGCAATCAACTGTTTAGGGAATTCTAGTGGCCTAGTGGCAAGAAGCTGTGCTGCAATCCCAAAGGTATGTGGTTTGAGGCCACCAACTGCTCCGTGGGAAAAGAATGGGCAGTCTCCTCCTGTGTGATTAATGTAAGAGCCGAAGCCTCAAGAACTCAGTTTCTGGTAAAGTGCAGCTACCCCCACCCCACCCTCTTGAGTAGCAAACAGCCCCACCTTGTTGACTAACTGCCATGTCTTATGCAGAGGGAAAATTCTTCTTCTTAGTAAGGGCATAAGGGATTCTTTCCATATCCCTGTATCTGAAGTAACCAATAAGATTCAAACAGCTTTCCAAACTGTTTCCCCACCAATCAGATTCAAACAAGTCTCCGAACTGCCTCCCTTGAGCTATAGCTAACCAATTGAAAGTAGACTAGTACCCAAACTACTGTAGATAGCCAATCATAGCACATATAGCTAGACAAAGAAGTAACAGAGGTATAAAAGGTAGATGCTTGCGCCAGCTTGGGGCTCTCGGGTGGATGCTGCTGTGTCAGCATGCGCTAGCCCGGGTTCGAACTGGAGATAAACTTTGTTAATTCGGCTAATTGGCTTGGTGGTCTTTTCTGGGGACTCGCTCCGTTACAATTAACTGCTTCTGAAAACTCTCTGAAGGGTCAGCTGTGGGTTGGTTCTGATTCGATGGTTCCCAACACAATAGCAGTCAACTGTGTGACCATCACACTTCCTGTGTTACTGCTTACAAAAGGTTGGTCTCATCATTTAAAGGGGTGACTAAGCACCATCCTAGCACAGCTTGTAGGTAGAGAATTCTCAGAATCCTTACTCCTCTTGAACTGTGTTCTGTGACTTCCATCAGGGAAAATAATCTCTATCATAATCTCTCTAAGTTCCTTTGTAGGATTTGGATGACAGATCAACTCAGCCCGCTCTCTTTGGGAACATGTGTCTCTGAAGCAATTTGAAGAGTTTATTACCTCATCAGTTTTGTTCCCTTGCCGGCAATATCTTGTCTTCTAGTCAGTGGTCTAGTGGGTCGAAAGTTGTGCTGTGAACCCAGAGGCAGCCAGTTCCAATTCCCCAGCTGCTCTCCAGGAGAAAGACGGGCAACCTCCTTCCGTGTGGTTTATAGCCTCTGACAAGGGGAGGGTCAGCCCTGAATTGGTTCCTACTCGATGACAATGAGGTTTTTCTGGTCACTTAACACTTTGACCTCTTGAATGGGTGAAGAGGACGGAAACGTAGTGATGCCACCTGTCTTGCCAACAACAAGGGAGATGACCCTACCTAGGAGGAGCACAGACAGACAGAGGGATCCGCCAGCTGGGTTGACTCTTACATCTGCTTCTGGCAAGCTGGATAAAGCTGCTGAGAGTTAGGAACACCGCACTGTTGCTCTGGCTATGAGATTTGAGACTTGCTAATAAAGACTTTGACAGAAGGAGTAATGGAACCTCAAGGGAAAGGTATCTTGGCAAATTGTTCAGTGCAAGAAGGTATTTAGTGCTAACAGAAAAGGCCCATTTCCTGCCAGATTCTGTGCCCCTTCCCTCTTAAGCTGTCCACTTCAACAAGGGTTTCTGCTTTCCAGACTCTTTTTTCATCTACTCTTGAGTTTAGAAAACCTCCCTTTGCCTACAGGGAGGGAAACCTGGGTGAAACAAGCTCTCAAGAAGTGTTGACTGTCCCAGCTGGGTGGATGTAAATTTGCATATGTAGTAAGTCCCCATCTGTCCAGTTCACATGGGCCATGTGAGTGACCCTACCGTCAATTGCTTACTTCTTGAGCTAGTTTTCAGCCTCTTCTATGTTATCACAGGGAAAGAGGGAAGAGCATGAACTTTAGAATTTGCTTCTCAGCATGATCCCGGAGAAGTTGTTGTGTCGCATCAAGTTGAAATCGCACTCATAGCTGACCCTCCAGTGTGTTTTCAGAGGCAGTAAATCGCATGGGAGGAGACTGCCCATCCTTCCCCGGCTTTGAACAAGACAGATGTGTTTATTATTTTCATGAGGGAAATAATCGTCTTCCTCACGGGTTGTCCTGAGGAGCCAGTGAGAGGATCCCTTGTCAGTGCCTGGCACATGAAGGCGCTCGGAGAGGAGGGACTGAGGGGCTGACGATGGGCTCTGCCCTCAGCTTTCTCTGCTAAGTGGGCACCATGGCACTGAGGATACCTGGGGCTGGGAGGAGACAGTCCTTGGCCCAGGACCCAGCACAGAGCTCACTTAGGAACCAGCTGGTCCTAGAGGAGTGGCTTACCTGGACATGTGGTTGTTGTTGTGTACCATAGAGTCGGAGCTGACCTCTAGCTGACCCTTCAGCCGGTTTTCGGAGGCAGTGAATCACATGGGAGGAGATTGCTCCTCTTTCTCCCGCAGAGCAGCTGGTGGTTTGTGTTAGAAAAGGATTCGAGGGTGGAAGAGAGAAAGAAACTGCTCCCAAGAAATGAGCAAGCCTTTATTTCATGGTCTGACAGGGATGCCAAGTGAGCAGGAGTGGAGAAAGCCAGAACGGCGCGCTCGCAATTAGGGGTGGTCTGCTTTTATAGGGGCTTTGGGGAGGTTTTGAAGATAGTACCTTTTGGAATTGGGGGCTGTTAATTAACTCATGTTGGGGCTTCCTGATCAGGCCCAGAGCCTTATCATGAATTATTGTCTGGCCTGGTCTTTGTCCTGGCCGCCCTTGAAACCATCAGGTTTCTCGGAGAGTGACTAGACTTGGGGGCAACTGCTGTATTTTTCCTCCAGTTTGGAACCATGTGCCTTTGAGATTGCAGCACCGCTTCTTACCACTAGGCCACAGGCCATTAAAAAAACCCAAAAACTTTAAACCTCCCACATCACAACTTCTTCACTTCAGATCTACTGCATTCAAATCTCTTGCTCATAGGTTAGGCATCCTGGCCCACAGCTAAATGAACCTCACTTCTGCCTAATTCCATTTCTGAAAACATCTCTGAGCCTGTCCTCCCAACCGCTGCCCCTTTCTTTGCTTTCTTAGGCTCAGGGACTAACAAATGTTATTTCAAATGACAATGTTCACATAAGCAAACAAACAAACAAGCCCAATATACCAATGTGAATTTGGGGTATGGACTAGGAGGACAATGGGATGAGAAACCCCATCTCTGCATGGACTCTGGGGCAAACCCCAATGCTCCAGGACTCTGCGGAGCAGCTTGGAAACCACTCTGGACAAGTAACATGGTCCCGCAGAGTGTCCCCCACCCCATCCACACCTGGCCCACTACACAGGCCTGTTGTTGGGGAAATCTTCCTCCGTGGCGCCTATGTTGGGGGCAGGGGCTTCCCTGCCTCCCTGAATGCAGTCACTCCCCACAGCCTCCCAACTGTCAGCTGTTAGTTGCTGTGTGTTGATTGCTCACCCTTGGGCAATCACTTAACATCTCTATTCAGTTTCCACATCTGTGAAATGGAGTTGTGGCAAAGTTAAATTGACTCATATGCATAAAATGCTCAACTCCAAGCTGGAATTGAAGAGATGTTGTTTGCTTATTTATCTCATGCTTTCTTTACTTGATTATAAACACCCTAGAGAACTGTGACTTTGCTTTAGTGTTGCATTACTGTAATTTACATAGGACGGCTCTGGTGGCCCCAAGGCTACGGCGCACTCTGGCAGTTTGAATCATCTGTGGCCTTTGAGTGAAAGATGAGCCCTCTCCTGGGGTGGGGGTGTGGGGGGGTGATTGACAACCTCAGAAGCATGAGAGATGGTCCACTATGAGTTAGTTCAGACTTGACTGGAAGGAGAGAGAGTTTACACAGTTAATAGAGTAGTTAAGCTCTTGGCTGTTGCTGATGTCAAGCACAGCTCATATGAACCCTATAAACAAAAGGTCTGAAGCCTTTCCATAATTATCGTCTTTTCTCAAAGTGCATGCAGCTTCTGGAGGCATGTGGTTTAAGGAGCGGAAACCACTCCTAGCCAAAATTTTGAGGATTTGAACACACAGCTGCTTCATAGGAGAAAGATACAGCATACTTCTATAAAGATTTATGCCTTTTCCACTGTGGTAAAATGGGACAGACATCAAGGTTGAGGGAAGAGAGAAAAGGAGGGAAGGAATGATGTATACCACATTGAAGCAGATGAGGGAGAGAACTGTTTAAAAGGGACATATGAATGGGTATTCTTGTCATTACAGGAGTCCAGTGTGAAGGCTGCATAGTGGAGTGGACTTGGGGAGAGCACTTGCATAACAATGAAAGAGTTTTATTCTTCTTCTCAAGAGGAGTGAATTGGGGGGGCATGGCAGGGAGAAAAGTGCAGCAATGGGTGACTGAAACCCTAAGTGTCTGTAAATTTTCATTAAAATTGTTATTGTTGTTGTTGTTATGTGCCGTCAAGACCCTATGTACAACAGCCCTAAACTCTGCTCTGTCCTGTGCCAATCGCACTGTCTCTGACACTCCCATCCTGATTATCCCAGTCACTGAATCAATCCACCTCATAGAGGGCCTTCCTCTCCTGCGCCGTCCCTCCACCCTCCCAAGCATGATGTCCTTCTCCAAGGACCGGTCTCTCCTCACAACATGTCCAAAGTATGTTAGACGGAGCCTCAGAATCCTTGCCTCCAAAAAAAAAAAAAAAAGATTTATGTCTCGGAAACCCTATTGAGGAAAGAAACACTATGGGAGTGCACTAGCTGCTCTGTGGAAAAAAGGTGGGCACTCTCCTCGCATGCACTTTATTGCCTCTGAAAGCCCAGTGGAGGGTCAGCTGTAAGTCAGGTTGGATATGTTGGTGCATCATAGCAACATAGTGTCTCTGTGAGTTTGGGATCCATTCAAGGGCAGTGGGTTGATACAGTCCTCCACTGGATGGAGCAGTCTGTAGGGCGTTGCACTGCTAATCCGGAGCTCGCCCCTCTCTGGCAGCTCGAATCCACAAGCGGCCTTGGATGCTCCAGAGGCTCTGTGGGAGAAAGACGGGCCAGTCTCCTCCTGCATGATTTGTGGGCTTGGGAAGCTCACTGGAGGGTCAGCTGTGAGTCAGAACCAGCTCAATGGCAATGGGCGATTGTTTCAAAGGGTTGGCTGCTAACCAAAAAGTTGGCAATTCAAACCTCCGCCAGGCGCACTATGGGGAAAAGGAGTGGCAGTCGGCTTTGTGGATATAACAGCCTTGGAAGCCCAGGGAGGGTGGAGACCCCACTCTGTCCTGTCGGGTAGGTAATGAACTGGACTCAACTGCAGCAAGTTTGGGATCCTGGTAGTTATATGGTGGCTTAGAAATTCTAGATAATTCTTCCCCCTCAAAATAAGGGCCACAGATGACCTGCATCAAAGTACATGTGGAAGCCCAAGCTCCAGGTATTCCAGGTCCACTGCATTAAAGTTCTGGGGACGACTCCAGAATCTGCATTTCAGCCCAAGTCCTTTCAGGGTCTTCGCTGCCTGAAGCTTCAGCACAACGGCGAGGGGGTTAAATTCTTGCTCTTCTGGTCTCTAGTCCTGAGATGGTAATTCTTTGGTCCCAACCCCAGCAATCCATCAACATCAACATTTAATTTCATTTCCAAAGCCTCTTCCACCCCATGCTGACATACAATCAGCCTCATGCCAGAAATATTAACTTCAACCCAACATATTCTTACAAAATTATTTCTCTGCTGACTGAAGTCAAGATGTCTTTTTGGGAATCAGGTTTTTCTGAGTATCCAAGTCTGTGTAACAGTTCACTGATTAACAACAAAAAGTCCTTCATGTTTCATTCACTTACCTTCATGGTGAAGGCTAATTTGGGTACCACGCTGGCAACTAATGAATTGTTTATTCTTCTTCTGGACTTTTACCAGCATTTGGCCAAGTTTACATAGGAGAGTAAGCCATCCATACGGTATATTTCATAATTACTGTTTTGCAGTTTTCACACCAGCAAAAATTTATTAAAACTTCATGACTCATTAATAGTAAGTGATCATGATTGCTCCACAGAGAAAAAAAAATTGTGTTAATGATAGAGGCTTTGATTAACATATTTGACCTTAAGTCATGAAGTTAAGTGAAATTAATATCACTGAGTGTCGAACATAAGGCTATTTACAGTGCTCATCATTTCAATCACCATAAAAGACAAATAAAGTTGTTTTGAATTTGACGAGATCTGAAAGCCTTTTAACTCTTCACAACAAATTAAGGGAATGTTAATGAACTCCTATACAATGACAATTAAGTGACAGGATGTGAACAGGCACAGAAATGGCTGTTTTTTGTTGAGTGCTGGAGCAATGCTATTTGACTGGCTCCGTAAACACGAGCACCCTTCCTGAGTTAGAAGCTGGTCTACAAAAAATGGTAAAGGATGACGTAGTGCTCTATGTTGCTGTTGTTGTTATGTGCCATCGAGTCACTTGCAACTCATAGCAACCCCATGTACAAGAGCCCTAAACCCTGCTCTGTCCTGTGCCAACTTCACTGTTTCCAACACATTCATTCCCACCACTCCAATCACAGAATCAATCAATCCTTCTCATAGAGGGTCTTCCTCTCCTGTGCCGTCCCTCCACTCTCCCAAACATGATGTCCCTCTCCAAGGACCAGTCCCTTCTTGCAACATGCCCAAAGTATGTCAGACTAAGCTTCAGAATCCTTGACTCCAAGGAGCATTCTGGCTTCACTCTCTCCAGGACAAACCTGATTGTTTTCCTAGTAGTCCATGGTATATTCAACACTCTTCTCCAGCACCACAGATCAAAGGCATCAATCCTCTTTCTATCAGCCCTATTCACTGTCCAACTCTCTGATGCATAGCACGTAATTGCAAAGACTATATATCCTGGATCAGGAGCACCTTAGTCTCCAGCCTGATGTTGTTGCTCTTCAGTAGTCTTGAGAAGTCCCTGACAGCTGATTTTCCCAATTCGTCTCTTGATTTTCTGTCTGCTGGTACCAAGAATGTTGACTGTGGAGCCAAGCAAACTAAAACTGTTAACTATTTCAGTCTCTTCACCACTCATGCTGATGCTGCCAATTGGCCCAGTGGTGAGAATCTTTGTTTTCTTGATGTTGAGCTTCAATCCATATTGAAGGCTCCAGTTCTTGACCTTCTATGGCAAGTGCTTCAGGTCCTCCTCAGTTTCAACGAGCAGGGTTGTGTCATCTGCATAACGCAGGTTGTTGACGATTCTTCCACCAATCCTGATGCCACATTCCTCCTCATACAGCCCTCATCTCAGATGATCTGTTCTGCATACAGATTGAAAAGGTATTGAGACAGAATGTTAACTTCTCCTAAAAGAACCCAGAACTCTGGAGGCTTAGTGGTAAGGAGTTGTGCTACCAACTCATAGGCACACGGTTCAAATCCACCACCTACTCTCTAGGAGAAAAATGGGAACTATCCGCTCCTGTGATTTATAACCTTTGGAAACTTGCTGGAGGGTTAGCTATGGGTTGTTTCTGAGTTGACGGCACATAACAATGACAAATGACACAAAAGAAATTCCTTCAGTGGATGGTGCCTGGTGACGGAAGGGTAATAGTTTGGATCTATCCAGGCTCAATAAGGAAGAAAATGGATGTCACATCCAAGTCACTACCATCTATCCATTCTTGTCAGACGGAATAGAACTGCCCCTCTGGTCTACAAGGCTGGGAATTCATTACCACTTCATCTCTTTCCTAGGAGCAGCAGCTAGTGAGTTCGATTAAAACCCTGTGAAGATATTGGCTGTTTCCATGTTCTTGCAATGGTGAATAACACTGCTATAAACACTGGTGTACAAATCTTCATTTGTGTCTCAGCTATGAGTCACCTACAACTCGACGGCACTTAACAACATAGAGAGAGACCAGCTGGCCTAGTGGACTGAAAGTGATGCTACCAAGCCAAAGGTGGCTGACTCTAATCTGCTGCCCTAAGGCCTGTCTTTGTTTTTAGTGAAACATTCTTCTAGATCGTATAGCCCTGGTGTGTCCACTTGCCATACAGAGGTAACTTGTGGTCGCTGTGAAGCTGAACACCATGACACTGACGTGTCAAATGTGGCAACAGTTAACCATGGTGGACAGTATTTGGTGGAGCTCCCTGGTTAAAACAAGCTTGGAAGCAGGAATGGCATCCACTTCTGTAAATAGCTTGCCTCCGAAAACCCTATAAACCTAGAGCAAGGATGAAAGTCATGCAAGTGTTGGGGACTTTTTTTCATAGGGTTGCTATGAGTCGCCTACGACTTGATGGCACCTAACAACAACATATTCCTAATAGTGGAATATCTGGGCCATACAGAGTTTCTATGTTCAGTTTTTTGAGGAAATACCATACTGCCTTCTAGGGTGATTGTACCATTTTACAATCCCACCAACAGTGAATAAGAGTTCTCACCTCTCCATATCCTTTTCAACATTTATTGCTTGCTGCCTTGCTAAACTTTGTAAACACAACTGAATGGATTGAGAAATTGTAGTAAATTCACACAATGGAATTACTATGCAGCACTTAGGAGCAATGCATAACTTGGAAGAGGCTAGATAGCATTATGTGAGTGAACTAACTCAGTCTTATAAGGACAAATACTGCATATGGCCGTTATTGTAAAAATAGAAGGATAACTAGTAAAACATGTATGAGGATCCAAGGTGGGGAAAGGATGAGAGCAGTGAGGTGAGGCTGGGTAGGGGTGAAATCGCAGGGTTCCACAATTTGGTGGGTAGAGGAGGGGAAATGGAAAATGGGAAAGACTGAGCAAGGACATGAAAAGACAGGGTAATGAAAGGTATAGTCCAATGGTGATGATTTTTTTTATAAAACATAGTGAATGGGAATGATTGTATGAAACACAATGTGAATGAAGAAACACAATGTATACAAACTTTGTAAGCAAACCAATATGAAATAAAAAGAAACCAAATCCAAACCTGTGAAGAGCAGTTCTCATGACAACAAATGTTCACTGAGTTAAAAATCAACTCAACAGAGACTGTTTTTGTTTGGGTTGTTCCTGGGCACAATTAAATTGATTCAAATTCTTGTGGTAAATGCCCCTACTGGGTTTTCCAGACTATATTATCCATGGGACAAATTACCACATCTTTCTCCCACAGAGCTACTGTGTGAGTTTGAACTGCCAACCTTCAGGTTAGCCAACTTGTACTTGAGACCACTTCTAACACAATTTGACTCCTCTTGCTCCTGAACTCATTATATCTGGCTTGAGAAGGCTGGGGAGGTTGGAGACACTGAAATGAAAGTTGACTGAGGTCACACTGCACACAGTTCTTATGTCAAATGGTCAGGGATCGACAGGCTGAGGTGAGACCAGAGGAAATGGATAGACTCTCCAAAGGGGACAGAGAAGAACTGAGACACAGAGGCGGAATCTTCTCCTGGGGGCAGGGAATTGGCTGTGAGTGCAGCTATCCAGGGGAAGATTGGAGTCAGCCTCATTAAAAATAATTGCCTTAGGACAGCTCTGTTTTGCTGTCAGTAAATCCCAAATTAAAAAAAAAAAATACAACCCTCCAAACACATACATTGGCTTACTTTATTACAAATCCTTATTACAAAAGGATTACCAAAGTAAAACCTCAGGTTTCCTTTGAGATCTAATTCCTTCCTGACTTTGAAAAGCCTCTTGTAAGCCTGGAGCTGTCACAGGATGGAGCGGAGATTACAGAGGAGGCTCTGGAGCTGAAATGCCCTGGGGTTCGAATCCTGGGCACCTTCTGACCGGTGGGACTTGCAGTAAGTTACTTAGTCAAGTAATTCACCTGCAAAACAGGGTTGTTAAGAAGAGCCAATGAGATCAGGGTTACCCGTCAGAGTAAACACCAGCACCTGCAGCCTGGGGAATGACAGGGAGGAAGAAGGGGCTGCAACAGAAATGACTCAGTGGCGGGGCTGCGGGCAGGCCTGGACCTCGCAGTGTCCGAGGCAGCTGAGGTTGTCTACAGCTAGGCTCCGTCTAAGGAGATGAGTGAAGAAAGCTGAACGCAGTGTCTCCCAGACTGGTGGTTTGTGGGCCACCAAAGACAGGGCTGGTACCTCTTTGTCAGCCTTCCCTTGCCCCTCGGTCTCCAACTACAGTTCATTCTAGTATCTGGTGTGGAAGGCACCCTAACACCTCTCATCTCTGTTCACTGTGCTAGAACTGAGCGGCATCAGCAGGCAAGCAGCCCCTCACAGTTCTCCAGCCCCCTGACGCTGGCTGTCTGGGGCCGGCTGTCCTGTCACGCAAGAGGTTATTCAAAGAACACATAACACCCTGCAGAGACAGCCCGGGGAAACTCAGGGGAATAGTAGAAGAGTAGAGATCAATGTGCTCGGCAAAAGCTGCGTGTAAATGAGTTTACTATTCCAGGTGAGCTGGGGGACACGAGGGAAGGAAGAACGGGGGTGGAAGGAGAAGGTCATGTGGTGGTGGTGGTGGGAACGGGGAGGCTATAGGATTTTCTTTGTCCCTGACCTGGCCAGGCTATTTCAGCGTCTTCTTTCTATATTGACACAGCCAAGTGACCATAGCTCCCACTGACCCTGGAAGAGCACCAATGAGAAGCAGAATCTACTCCCACCCATCAAAGGAACCCCACGTCAGAGGGTACCTGTGCTCCAGCAGCTTTCCAGCCGGTCACCAGGCCTTTCTTCCAAGGCACCTTGGGGTAGACTCAGACCTCTCATTTTGCAGCTAGCACCTAATAACTTCATGCATCACCCAGGGTTCCTATAAACTTTAATCTCAACAAAAGCTTGACTCATTGCTGTCTAGTCAGGACCGACTCATAGCTGACCCTCTGACAGAGGCTGTAAATCCCGTGGGAGGAAATTGCACATCTTTCTACTATGGAGCAGCTGGAGGATTTGAACTGCCTGCCTGTGGGTTGGCAGAGCAGCTCCTTACCACTAGTCCACCAGAGCTCCCAGTAAACTGTAAAGTGCTCAGAAATTTAAAAGATGCTATCTGACGGCCTGACGCATCTTCCACTTCTGATAATGTTTTAGAAACCCAGAAACCAGTCAACTTTGTACAGAGCGTGAAGGCTTTCACACAGAGGATCACCTGCTCTTGGGCAGCGATGGTGTCAGGGTTTCTCTTTCAAGTGGTGGGAAGGGCAGAAAAACTTAGATTAGAAGCATGTATCACCAGAGTGACCTTTTTCTTATTGCCTGTTTTACATTTTCTTCTCAATTAGGGTAATATTTTCTGCAGCTGCTTTGCTGAAGCCAGAATGAAATCCTTGCAAACGAAGGAATAAAACCTACTTTCTATCCCCTGATCGTGATCGGATCACTTCAAAAGCAGATAGATGCCTTGGTCCAAATGACAGGAATGATGTTAGCTGTTTGATGAGAGTTCTAGGGTACGGCCATCTGACAACAGTCTCTGTTGTTCCTGATGGACCACGTGGGGCATGGCTTAGTGGGGGTGTTTGAGAAGAACAGAGCCGGTGAGATGTACTCCCACAGAGAGCGAGAAAGGCTGATTTAGTTTAAAGGGCTGACTATTACACTGTGAGGACTGGGGCGTTGGAAATCCACAGGTCAAGCCACAATCTAGAGCCTCCTGCTTGCTCACAGGACTGTGCAGGCTGCTGCTGTTGTCGTTGTTATACACCATAGAGTCAGAACAGACCTATAGCTGACCCTCCAGAGAGTTTTCAGACGTAGTTAATCACCCAGGAGGAGATTGCCAATCCTTTTTCCATGGAGCAGCTGGTGGATTCGAACTGCGTACCTTTGGGATTGCAGCATAACTTCCTGCCATAGGCCACTTTCCAAGTTTGGTAGGTTGGTCATAGGAATTATATACACAGTTGAGAAAAAGAGCAAGTACTGCCAACTGTGTTAGGCTGCAGGCAGACCGGAGCTTAAGGATGTCCTCTTTCAATTGGCCAATTGATTGCATTACATTGTGGAGGGTGATTACATTAAACTGCATTGGATTAAACAGAGGAACAGTTGATAGACTCATGTTTGATGAAACCCCTGAGAACCATAGTGGTATTTTTGTCAGGTGCCATCGAGAACAACTCATAGCGACCACATGAAGAATAGATCGGAAATCATATCCTATCCTGTGCTATCCTCATCATCTCTGACACTCGAACCCATCCCTGCAGTCACTGCGCTAATCTACCTTGTTGAAGGTCTTCCTCTCTTTCACTGATCCTCGACCTTTCCAAGCATAATATCCCTCACCAGGGAATAGACAAAATACCATGAGTCAAGTGTACCTTAGTATTCAAACTGGCATCACTGCCCCTCAGTAATTTGGAAAGGTTTCTGAAGGCAGACTTGCACAAAGCAATTAATCTCCTGATCCCCTGACTGCTGGTACCAAGGGTGTTGTTGATTGTGAATACAAATAAGTAAAATTGTTCACAATTTCAATCTTTCCTCTGTCTGTGATGATGTTGCCTATCAGTTTAGTTTTGAAGATTTTTGTTTTCTTTATGTTGAAATGCAACTCATATTGAAGTCTTTGATCCTCTGCATAAAGTATTTCAAGTCCCCCTCACTTTCAGCAAGCAAGGGTGTGCCACTTGCATAACACAGATTTTTGATGAGTTTTCCCTCCCATCCTGATGTCACATTCTTCTTCATAGAGTCCAGTTTCTTGAAAGATTTGTTCAGTGTACAGATTGAATAGATATGGAGAAAGGCTACAACCCTCATGTACTACCCTCCTGATTTTTAATCATGCAGTATTCCTTTGCTCTGTTCAGCCAACATCTTCTTGGTCTAGAAATAGGTTTCATCTGAGCACAATTAAGTGTTCTGGGATTACCATCTTTTCTCAATATTAGCCATAATTTGTTATGATCCACTCAGTCAAATGCATGTGCATAGTCAATAAAACACAAATAAATACTCTTCTGGTATTCTCTGCATTTAGCTAGGACCTATATAATACCAGCAATGATATTTCTGATGCCATGGCCACCTCTAAAGCCAGATTTGGACTGGACTTAGATTGAACTTCTAGTACTTCTTTGTCATTGTACTGTTCTAACTGTTTTGGGTGATATTCAGCAATTTTTTGCTTACATGTGATATTAATAATACTGTTCTATAGTGTCCACATTCTTTTGGTTCATCTTTCTTGGAAATGGGAACAATATGGATCTCTTCCAGTCTGTTGTCCTCCAATTTTCCTGGCATAAACTCATGAGTACATCCAAGTTCTCTACTGAGAACCATGCTGTTGTTCTGGGCAGTCAAATAGGAACTGACCCTTCAGTGGATTTTCAGAGTCAGTAAATGACACGAGAGGAGACTGACCCTCTCTCTCTGTCAGAGCAGCTGGCGCATTCAGACTGCACACCTTTGGAATTGCAATGCAGCTTCTTACCACTAGGGCTACTAGAGCTCCCTATGAACCACAGTGTAGCCTAAATGTAGCCACACTTCACCATCGCAGGGCATAAGAGGGTGAGGTCTGAGAGTAGTGCAAGCCAGCAACTTGAAAGAGATTTTCCTGAACTAACCCCCACACTAGAGGTCTAGCACCTGCGGCAGAAATGCAAGCCCTGTTCTCCAGCAACAATCAATGGTCAGGGGTCCCCCTATCCTTGGAGAGAAGACAAAAGTGATTCAGAGAGTGATGCCTATGGGGGCTGGGGGTGGTGCAGGAGGCCAGAGGAGCAGCCAGGCACCCTGTGAAGTCAAAGCTGGGTCAAGCACTTCTTCCAAAGTTGTACAGAGACAGGAAGCAACATTTTTCTGGGCACAGCCTGTGGGCAAATGAGATCTTGAAAACACTTAGGCAGGCTTTTGTCACTGGGTGTTAACTGTGGATGCTGCAACTACTTAATTGGTTTCGTGTCTAGGATGAGGGGCTGGAATGGAGTGGGGTCTCTGGGGAGCAGTCCTGGCTCTGAGATGTGTTGTCATATTTCTTTTGTAATCTGCTGCTCTTTTCCTTAAGGCGAGGGAGGTAATCTCATTATCTTACGAGGCCAGGTTTCTGCTGCAGTATGTCAACTGGACTGCTCTTGGATCTTGGCTGCTGGTGTCAGCAGGAGGGAAAGGAGTAGGGAGATGGGGAGCCCTGTGGGTTTTTCTCACCAGAATCCAGGGGCCTTTCTCCCCGCAAGGCCAAAGAAAATAGTTTATGAATGGATACTGGCATCGGAAAACTGAATTCCAGTCCTGCACAGCTTTCCCTGGCTGTGTGACGTCACATCAATCACTTGCCCTCTCTGAATCTAAATTTCCTCTTTGCAGAGTTAGACTGATCCTGTTTGTGGAGGTGATCTGAGGAGTGAGTGAGGTCATGTGCACAGCTTGGTCATCTCTGTGGGGCACAAAGCCCAAGAGCCCTGCTTCATGGGACCTCTGAGGACATTTGTCCCCAGAACAGGACTGATGCTGGACACTCCCGTCACCAAAAGAGCTGAGCCAGCCTCCCCTAGGCCTGGGTCGGTCTGGCCGGGAGATGACTCATCTCAGGTTGCCAACCACAAGGTGAGGGATGGTTGAGAGCCCTCCTGTACACACAGCTTACAGCAGGTGACCAGAAGGTGCCTCTTGCCCAAATTGCAGCAATTAATCTTGGAAGCTTTCTGTGGGGGTGGCCGCTCTGCGGGGCTGCCCAGGGCATCTTGGAGGTGGAGAGGACGCGGGTCCGGCCAGCACTTCGAAATCAGGCTGTGTCAGCATCTTCTCTCCAGGGAGCCTCCGTCAGAACCAGAGCCTGGGTTCCAGCAGCTGCTGGCGCAGCTCACCTTTCCTTACCTTTTGCTACTTTAAAAAGAAGTTGGTGAAGACTATATCCTTACATAGTGAGAACTCTGTACCCAGCTCGACACCTTTGTCTAGAGAGCGCTGGTGGTGTAGTTCATTAGGAATTGCTGTTAATTCAAAGGCCACGCATCTCTGGCTGCTTGAACCCACTAACTGCTCTGAGGAAGAAAGATGGATCATCTCCTTTCTTGCAATTTACAGCTCTGAAGTTCAAGGGCAGGTCAGTTATGAGTTCATTCTGACTCCACGGGAACGAGAGAGGTACCGTCACCGAAGGAGCTCAGCTGATGTACAGTGTGCAGTGCTGGCTGCTACCCACAAAGTTGGTATTTTGGACCCACCAGCCGTTCCAAGAGAGGTAGGAGAGAGACGGGCAATCTGCTCGCATAAAGACCTCCAGCCTCAGAAGCGGGTGGAGGGTGGCCAGGAGGTGAGTTGGAATTGACTGGGTGGCGGTTGGTTTGATTCTGGGGGGCTGTACACCTCTATCTATTAAACCGCAAATCCCACTGCCATCAAGATGATCCTGACTTGCAAGACGGAGTTAAGTGCCCTGGCCATATTGCTAGGAGAGGCTGTTTATTGGAGAGAGACCTCATGCTTGGAAACGTGGAGGGACGGCGAAGGAGGAGAAGACAGGTGGATTGGCACAGACTTCAGCAATGGATTTGAGGGTGTCATAGACTGTGAGGACGGCACAGGAGAGGATGGTGTTCAGAGCTGTTGTTCACAGGGTCTCTGTGAGTCATACTGTACTCAATGACACCTAACAACAACCACATCACCACAACCACCAACAGGGTTTCTCAAGACTGTAAATCTTTACAGAAGCAAACAACCAGGTCCTTCCCAGGCCCCCCCCAACCCCCCAAGAACAGCTGATGGATAGACTTGCCAACATTTTGATTAGCAGTTAAATGCTTTGACTTCTGGGACACCAGGCTCATCTGTTTAGAGGAAGTGCTAATACCGGTGCAACTATCTTTCCAGAATATACTGTGTTTTCTACTCTCCTGTTACTTGTCCTTTCACTTAAAGACCACACACCAGGCTCTGTTTCAATGGACGCATCCTTTCTTTCTAAACTCACTTCTGTCAACTAGATTCTGACTCATAGAGACCCTGCATCAGATTTCTCAGGCTGTAAATATTTTTTTAATTTTTATTTTATTATTTGTGTGCGTGCTTGTACCGTCAAATCAGATCTGACTGGTACAGGAGGAGATTGTCCCTCCTTCCCAGGCAGAGCATCTGGTGGATTTGAACCGTGCGTCTCTGTGATTGCAGTGCAGCTTCTTGCCACTAGGCCACCAGAGCTCCCCTTCAGGCTGTAAATCTTTATGGGAGGGAATGACCTACCTTTTTTCTGAAGTGGCTGGTGGATTTGAACTGCAGACCTTTTGGTTAGCAGCCCAGCACATAAAGCACTGTGCCATCAGGGCTCCTTACCTTAACAATTGAGAAATATCCCTCTAGCTAGATGTATCCTTGAGAGAGAAAGAGAGAGAGAGGGATCAGCTGGCCCAGTGATGAGAAAACAATGTGACCAAGACCAAGGTGGGTGACTTTTAAACCGCGGCCCTCAGGCCAGTCTTTCATTGTTTTTATTCAGACATTCCTCTAGGTTGTATAGCCCTGGTGTACAAGTTGCCGTCCTGTGGTCACTTGTAGTTGCTGTGAGGCTGAACACTGTGACACGGATGTGTCAAATGTGTTAATGGTTGGCGACCCAATGTGGACAGAGAGTGGGGTGGAGCTCCCTGATTAAAAGAATCTTGGAAGGAGGCGTGGCATCCACTTCCATAATAGCTTGTCTCTGGAAACCCTACGAACCTGGAGAGAGGATGAAAGGCACCCAAGCGTCGAGGACTCTCCTTCATAGGGTGGCCTTCATAGGAGTCGCCTGCAACTCCACGGCACTTAACAACAACAACAACAGATATATCCTCAGTCCTTCCACCACCAGTTCACTGCCTAGTGGGTTTTGACTTTGCAGAGATCCTTCTGCAGTGTTCACAGCCCAATGCAACACTCACTTATAGCACTGAGCTGGAAACAACTCATCTCTGACTCTCCAGTGAACTTGAAGGGGCTGTAAGTCACATGGGAGACGACTCCTGTGGAGCAGCTGGTGAATTTGAACTGCCTATCTTTGGGTTTGCAATACGACTCCCTACTCAGACTAGTAGCGTGTGTGTCTTAAGAATGTGGAGTAAATTCCTCACAGTAATTGTTGGCTCAAGTGGGATGTGGGTTTTAAAATGTGATACTTGTTAAAAGGACAGTTCCTTTATCTAAATGGTCACCCACTCGACTCTACACGAGCACTGGTTTCTCAGGTCACAAGCTCACCCCTTCCCAGGCTTTGTTGACCAGCCTTGGTGGAGGAGACATGTTGGTGAAGATCAAGCCCATCAGAGCAGCCAGTTTGCTGGTTGATGTGATTTTGACGGAGACTCCTGCTCGTATCCTTCACATCACTGTGTTTTTGTTTATGCTTTATTTATATTGCCAAACACATGCTGTCTTATGTCTCGTTGCTGTCACAGTTTTTAGTCACTTTCTTGGCATTGCTCTCAGGTTGTTGTTAGTCATTTCTTGTCCTAGTTCCTAAAATTTCAATCACCTGCGTCCTGGGGATTTGGCTGTATCTGAAAGGTGGTCAGAGGAGGAGCAGGTGGCAGTGGAGGCTGATGCTCCCCAGAGAACTGTACCTGCTCTGCTTCTTTTCGGTTGATGACTCAGGGAGGTCCTGGCCGTGCCCTCCCCAGGCACCCAGCCCTCCTGTGTCTGACGGGTGGGGCTTTCATTTCTCATGCAGGAATCTGGGATCTCTGCAAAGGCCACCCTGAGACGTCACAGCCAAATGAACTGCTGGGACCCTGGTTTTTGTGATGAAGCTCCAGGCCCACATCCAACTGTTGATAATTTTGGTGGAAACCAACTTGAGTATATTCCATGGCATCGGGCTGACGTTAGTGGTGTCTGGCTGATGTCAGTCTAAGCCTGATCATTTGAAACCAGATTCAGAAAGCAAGGTTGTAGGAAACCCCAGTGGAAACAAAGTCACAAAACATTGTCCTGCTGTGTTCCGAGGGGAAGGGAGGCTTTATAAATTCAAGGTCTTGTTTACTGACTGGGTGGTGTATGTGGTTAACACGCTTGGCTACTAACTGAAAGGGTGGTTGTTCAAGTCCACCAGAGGCACCTCTGAAGAAAGGACTGGTGCCTTACTTTTTAAAAATGAGCCTTTGAAAACCCCATGGATAACAGTTCTATCCTGACATAGAACAGACTGAAGGGGAACTGGTTTTAATTTCGTTTTTGAAGTTGCATTGTGAAGAAAATAGTGATAGTGAAATTAATTAATGTTTTGTGTTTTCATTTAAAAAATATTGGTGGTGACTGCAATTCCAAAAGCACACAGTTCAAATCCACTGGAGAGAAGGATGGGCAATCTCCTCCTGTGCATTTAACTGCCCTCTGAAAACGCACTGGAGCATGAGCTGTGGGTCAGTTGTGACTCGATGGCACACAACAACAACAACAACAACAAAGACTTCTCTAGTCTTAAGTGTGGATAAGGAGTCACTGGGTGATGCAGACACGTGGCCACTAACTGAAAGGTTAGTGGGTCAAATCCATCCAGAGGTACGTCAGAAGGCCTGCCAATCTGCCTCTAGAAGGGTCAAAGACGGGAAAATGCTAAAGGGTATAGTTGAACTCTTCACACATGGGGCAATCCGGAGGCCCAGTGGATGTAAAGGCAACAACTGGTTTCCAAGGCTGTAAATCAATATGGAAGCACATCAGTCACACTGTTCTGCATGCCAGTCATGTGGAGACTGAGAAGCCCTGAGCTACAGTCACGCCCAGGTCTTTGAATCTTAGCTTCTCTCCCTCTGCCACAAAACCAACACTGAGGACGTTCCTGTGTTTATAGATTTCAAGACGATTTCAATGAAGCAGAATTCTGCCCTAGTGGGGCAGAGCTTCCATGTTTGGCTGTTCACGGAAAGCTCAGGGGTTTGAACTCACCAGCAGTTCCTTCAGAGAAAGATGGGGCCACGTGTTTCTGTAAAGATTCCCAGCCTTGGAAGCCCCACGAGGCCGTTCTGTCAATTAGAGTCTGTCTGAAGTAGAATACGCTCGACAACAAGGGTTCTACCATGAGGTAGGGGCAAAGAAAAAGCTGCCACACACTCTTTTTATTAAAAAAAAAGGAAAACAACGTTTATTAGGATTTTTTGGGGCGGTTACATTCTGTGGTGCTCAGGCAGTATGCTAACAGAAAAGTCAAACATCACAAAACCACCTCCAGAGTCCACACAGCAAAGCTTGTGCTCATCTCCTCATCCTTGTCCTTCAGTGGGTGTGTCGATGGCTAACGGTTCTGAGAAGCAGCCTCCCGAGGACACTGTGCAAACAAACGCGAAGATTTCCTCAGGAGAGCAGGTACTTGTGAGGGCGGAGATAAGAATCTGATCATCTACAAGGGGAAAATTTGGTAAACAAGCAAGTATAATGTGGGGGTCAGAGGAATAGCCATCAATGTCCTCTTAATGGGAGGTTTCCATGAAGGCTGCCCCACCCCTCACAGCCCTGACGAGGCCTAGCGTCTGATCCCCTCTCCTGGGTCACAATTCTAAAAATAATACTGACATTCAGAACCCTTCTTCTATTCCACCTCCCCTGTTTTAAACTGCATGAAATAGAATGAACACAAACTGAGACATGCCCTCGGGTTAAGAGTAAAAAATGCAACACCATCCAAAAGAGAGAGGGGAAAAAAATTTCCCACATCCTAAATCTCACACAGCTTCTCAGCGGGAGTCGGATTAAACGGAGAAAATAATTTCAATATCAAGGGATAATGCGCAGGAGATGGTAAAAAGTCTTTAAAGCAAATTCAGAGCTAAAAGCATCTCCCCATCACATGGGGGAGGAAAGGGGAGACACAGATAATGGGGAGAGCTGGCGGGCTCTGGATTTCAGGTTTCTGAAACCATTTCTTCACCCCTTGGAAGGCAGTCAGCTGTTTTGAATCCGGAAGAGTGCATCACATAACGGCAGACCATAGCCAAGCAAGGCAGGGCCATCTGTGTGGTCCAGGGTTTTCACTCCTTTCTCCCCATATTTCAGAACTGACATCAGGTGAAGCTCAAACGTTAAAAAAAATCAAACCTGCAAAACAACAAAACCCCCCCAAACCCCAAGTTCAGATGCAGCACGCCTTGCATGCCAAAGCATGATGCTGGATTCTCTCACCCTGCACTGGAGATGGAGAGAACTGCAACTCAAGTGGGACGGGGACCAAGAAGACCTAGGGCATTTCCAGGGTACCTGTGATGTTCACCCCAGCACGGGCCCTATGACAGACCAGTACTGTCTCCTAACAGCCCAGGTTCCCTGTATCCAGAACGGCCACTGGCCTTTTACCACTCCTCACCCTACTTCCCTCAGGTCCAAGGAGCCACGCTAGATTTAACAGCTGCCACAAGTCTTGCACGTACTCAGCACCGCTATTGGGAAGGAACAGTGTTTGCTCATTGGCTAAGCAGGAGTGCATCTTAGATTCAGGTGCATCTTAGCTCCCCTGGCTGGTACCTGACAGCTGTGGTCTTCTTGGCCAAGCGCATGGAGCACAGAGACTCATGGAGTGATTCTACTGGGTCCTGGGAAGCCCTTCTGACTTGAGGTGTGCAAATGTGCTGTGTCCCTAGGAAGTGGCTGGGTGGCCAAGCATCAGAGACTATTTAGAGAGAGTTCAATTCTCTGGGAGATGTGAGGCTGAAGGATTGTCAGTTCGGGAGCCACTGTGCTCCCCTCTGCTGTTCTGGGGGCCCTGGACTCTCAAGGAATGGTAGCGGTCTCAACTCTAAGGCTGACTCATCAGATAGGTGGAGTGTGCTCGTGGGTGCTGGATGAATCAAAGGCTCCTCTACTGCTGCTGAGAGTGGCCAAGCAGAGGTGGCCAGACCTGGGGCATTGAAGCAGCCTGTGGCATCCTGAACTTGTGGTAGATTTCATCTCAAGACCCTGCTGGCTGCTTCTGCACCAAGTCCACTCCATTTGGAGTCAGCCTTGCCAGGCTGCTCCTCCTGGGACAGGTGCTAGACTTGCATCTCACAGCGCTGAGTGTTTTATTAAGTCCCTTTTGTCCTAGGTCACCCTTCCTAAGAGCCAAGAGCACAGTCAGTGTCCATGCGGAAGAGCTCTGTGTCAGACCATCCACACAGAACAGGTCACAGAAGGAAGCCTTTCAAAGCCACCCAATTTCTAGGTCACTAGTGTTCAGGAAGTGCTTACTCAGGTCACACTTTCTTCTGGGCAAGAGCCAGAGGAGAGTCAATGCCAAGTCCAAAGATGAGAGGGAGAGGGTAAGGGAAATGGAAAAGATCCGGCAGGGATCTAAAAAAAACCCCAGTAACAGTGAGCATAACTCAATGGTGATTAAATTTACAAAACACAATGAATGGGAATGATTGTATAAAACACAATGTGAATGAAGGATAGTATGAAACACAATGTACAAATTTCATGTGCACACAAATATAAAAAACTAAAACCCCCAAAACTTGGGGGACCAGAAAAAAGGCCCAGCCTGGGCTGAAGAGAAGACAATCAGAAAGAACTTTCTTCTAGTGACACTGGTGCTGGGTTGGCAGCTGCCCCTTGAGTGAAAATAAACTCCTCGTGGCAGGGGGACAACTTGCCGATATTGGCACCTGCCAGAGGCAAGCAGCCGAAGTTGCAGCTGCGCTGGTCAAATGAGCTTGGGGACCTCAGGGGGCTGAGACCTTGATGACTATTCATGGCTGTGCCACTCAGCAGGCAGCTTATTGAAAGGGAGCTGCAGGCGTCCCCACCCCTCTGGGCTGGGTCTCAAAGCAATCAGGAGTGCAGGTGGCGGATCCCGCTGAACCCCCACCCGTGTCATCTCTAAGAAGCAGAAGAGCTCCAGAGCACTCCAGGGAGGTTCCCAAGGAGGATGCAGCAGACAAGACACCCGGATTCTTGAGGATTTAGTACCACCTTCACTTCTTCTGGCACCTGAGAGCATCTTCTGCCTCATCTGAAAGCCACAACCAAGCGCACGGCAGACATCTGCTGGAGCAGGCGTCCAATTGGATAGGACTGCATTCAGGGTGATTAGAATGAAGAATTCATGAGAAGGGACATTATCAAATACTGAACAAAAGAGAACAGATAAGGTGTAGGAGACATCAGAGAGGAGAACTGAGTCAACCAGTAACCGAAGAAGATAGCTAGTCTTTTGAAAATGTCCCATGGTTTCCACCCGGGAGAAAACCTACCGACTGCTGTGGAACAGACTGCCTCACGGTGACCCCTCCACTGGGTTTCCGAGTCTGTAGATCTTTATGGGAGGAACTCACCTATCTTTCTCCTATGCATTAGAACTTTCAGTCTTTGGATTAGCAGTACAACATCAGAGCTCCTTTTCAGACTGGGATAGAAGCAGGGAAACCCACAGATGTAAGCCTTCCCCAGGAGAGTGTGTTTCTAGGAGAAGGGTTCTCACAGAGAATTCTATAGACAACTGACTAAAACAAATGGCCATGTGAGAAGTAAAGTTGTTAAAGTGAAGATTTGTGAGACACATGATATGTCTAGCTTAGGGATAAGGGACAGACATAACTTCTAAGAGCATTCTATGGAGTCTCCAGTTATCAGTATTTCAGGTTGGACTTTCTAAGAAGAAATCCCTGCACCAAGATATTAGCTGAGGTGTCCTGACTGCAAAGAAACTGTTGTTAGTTCCGAGAGCTGTGGCTCTTGTGGTTGGAGAAGCTTCTTCTGATCAACAAGCTGCATACTGCACGGTCCACTCCACTTGTGGTGGGCGTCATCTTGCTATAACTTCGGTCAGCTTCAGCTCTCAGAAGTCACTGAGCCCAGCACAACGACCTTCTGCTTTAAGTGTGTCTGGACCAAGACTAAGTTACTAATGCCTACTGCCTTTGATCTTTATTCATGACAACCACAAAAACAAAGATCACAAGGTCTCATCTGTTAGCAGAAGCAGAAGTAACAGTGATCGCAGGAGTCCAGTAAAAAAAGAAGTGGAAAGTGAGAATTTAAGTGCAAACTCCTTCTGGCCCGTGGTTTATTGACTCTGCTGAGCCTTGCATGTATGACTGCACAAATGAAAACTTCCTTTCCAAAAGGCAGGTTCTCCCAGGACACTTTTTTGTAAATAATAACCGAAATGCATTTTAAGCTGGGTCCCAAGAAGAGAGTTTGCTAATTATACCAACTCCCACTGCTATGATAACTCTTTCCCCCCAGTATTTTACACTCACTCAGAAATGCTTCCGTTCATTCTCCCACCTCCCTAGTTCAGCAGATGGAGTGCCAGGAGGGGTGGGTTTCAAGTACAAAAAGGCACGTGGGAAATGGGACACAATTGCAGAGTCCTATCAGTGGAGTGTTTCTAAGATGAAGCCGGGCTTGATAGAGGTCAAGTCACAGGCCACAGCACATTAGAAGGAGCCCTATCTTGTGCCTTATGCGCACAAAGAACCAACTTTTAACACATTTCGAATGGACAGAATAAAGAATTATCTTTTAAAAAAGAATACTAAAACCACATGCATTTTACACTGGGAATATAGTTCGCTATACTTAATGAAAAATAATCTATGTGATTTTCAACTTACATACTTCTATTAGAGGTTTGGAAAAACCCTGATACGGAAAAATAAGTGCTCAGTTGGCACCCCACAACCCTGCTCTGTTGTGCGCTTCTCTCTTCCTGTGCTCTGTTCAAAAGTCACTCAGAGTTGGCTAAAGAGAATTCAACACCAAAATGGAATGAATGTGCTTCTAATAATTTTGACCAAATTGCCATTTCCCTTTTTCCCTCCCTCTAGAAATTAGCAGGGCATGATGAGGCTTGATCAGGGTAGGTATGTTCTGTGTGGACATGAGTCACTGTTTATTAAACTCAACTATCATGATATGTTTTCTATGGAAGACGTAAACCTTTACACGTTGCTCCTTATCTGGTGATACTCTACGAGCAGAGACTGAGAACAGGTAGTGAACCATCTTTCACTTTCTTCTTCCTCTAGGAGGAAGTCAGACACAGACAACTGGCATCATTTGGCTCCTCTGATCTTGATGTAAATGATGGCGTTCTGGGCCACTGTGTCATAACGACATCCCGAAGAATGGCAGAGATGCGTGTCTGTAAGAGTTCTGTAAGCATCTCTCTAATGTGTCACCGCTAAACATCCTTCCCCTGCCCCTGTTGTTTAATAAGCAATTTATTCTCAAATTGAGGATTTAGTAACTCGAATATGCTTTTAGCTCAGAAGAAAAATGAGATCTTTTCTGGTGATAGATGAAGCTTTTCAAAGCCTAATTTGTGTGTTGCTCACCGTGGAGTACCAGCCTTGTTAGTGCTGATAACTCCCATTTCCTCTCTGGTCATCTGAAGCTAATTAGAGCTGCTGTTTAGTGTCGGAAAAAAATCAATAGCTTTCTTCAGTGGATCACACAGAATCAGACCCATCCGTAATGAGTCCAGGGGAGATACACAGAGATACCTTAATCACAACAACACATGCCCTGTCACAAACAGGCTCCCAGAGATGGCGAGCATCCCATATATTGTAACACACTCAATGTGTTTATTCAAACTAAGAGTCTTAATGAAACTTCCAACTGATCAAATACAGGGTCGGGGACAGGGTGGAGACGTTTGATGATGGAGACGTTGAAATCCCCTTGAAAACATTTTGAAGTGGGGAAAAAAAAATAAAGTTGGTACTTAGTATTACACATGTGTGTTTATTAACATTTGGATATAAATGCACTTCAAACACCAACAGAGCTAAAAGACTATGCCTTTATCTCGGGGTGAATAGACTTTTGTCTCTCAGTAATTTGATTAATTCTTACAAGGAAAACATCGGTGGGCTAAGGGGATCAGCATGAAATGTGCACTGAGGTCCCCCCTCCGACCCTTCCACTGATGTGGGAAGAAAGCTAGAGCTCCCAGCGTTCTTCATCCAATTTAGGAGAATCGTGACCCTGCCCCACGGTCTTTGTAGCTTCTGCATCTTGCTGTCTAAAACCAGTCTTCAAAGTGCACTTTCGGGTCCATTCCTCTAAGGCAAAGAAGGATGGAAGGTGAGGTGTCTCGCTGACACACTAACAAAGCCTTGGCATCAGCGTCACTTCTGTTGTGAGGATCTGAGCCAATAACCCATCTCCACCTAAGGCTGACCCTCTGGACCCTCTGACCTTCTTCCTTTCGGAGGGTTTTCATCATCTGTCGTGGAGGCACGCAACACGAGGCAAGCAGATTCGTGAGAATTGTTAGAACAAACTGCTCTAACCATCCCCCGCCATCAAAGTGGGGAGCAGTGTCAATTCTTAGGACCCTGGATGGACCGCTTTGAATGAGAGGGCAGCGCACACCTTGTCCCACTTGAGCTGCAGTGTTGTCTTTGTCAGGGAGTAGGGAAACTAAGGTACTGGGCCCTGGGAAGCTGACCAGGGTGCCCTTATACCCTGCAGGACACCTGCCAGGGGCCACCAGTTTCCACACAAAGATAGGTACACTCGCATCTCAAGATCTGACAAAAGACCAGGCTAGGGCACCTGTGTTTCCTCCCGTCTGTCCACAGGGACGTGGTGAAGGGCGTTCCTTCTGCTCCAGCATCAGGCCCCTCGAGGCTGCTTTCGGACAGTCCGATTTGCAGAGTGGACACTGGAGATGAGATGAAATCAAGCTCTGTCTTTTTTTGTATTAAACCATCAGTTTAAAAAAATGAAGACAATATCATTACTTTCAAAATATAGAAAGCCAAATAGTTGAAATCATTTAGTAGTAAAATTGTTTCATTTTGTTTCTACATAGAACCTCCTAAGTGTAAATAATATTGAGAAAAGCTTCGGGCTTGATTTGACGTGTGTCAGTCTCGGGGCTTCTCACTCAGATAAGGCTTAAGGGGGTGCCGTCCAAACTCGAAGACAGAGCCGCGCTCCAAGCCCACTTGCACTGTTTCGACTACAAGACGGACACTACAGTCGGATATGACGGGTGTTTTCTGTTGGGGTTTGGCTTTCTGGAGAGCATGGAACCGATTACAGTGATCAACTTGGGCGAGAGAAACGCTAGCTACACACAGAAAGAGGAGCGCCAGCACAAACTTATGTTCACAAAGTCTGTTCTTAAAACTCTTTGCTTTGTGACAAAGACGCTTGGTGTCCAGGTTAGCCTCCTATTTACGTCACTGGAAATCAATATCACTGCATGAGATTTGGAAGATTCTTTCGCAATGCCAACCAGCTCCATATCTAGCTAGGAAAAGCTAGAGTCACAGTCGTCAGAAACTTCGTCATGCTCATCAGTGCTATCATCCTACCCCAGCTTATACCACCACCATCGATTTAACAAACTGTCCCTTAGAGCACACGTGCCCCAAAGCCTTCTGAGTGTGGAATGCATCACTGCAGCGAGTATTCTACAGAGGCCCCTAAAGTATCACATGAAGCTTTCTTTAAAAAAAAAAAAATTCCAGTTGGATGAAACCATTTTAGCAGTGTCTCCACGGAGGCCCCAGAACTGGAATTTCAGATATAGAAGAGGACAGGAAACAGATAACTTGGGTTTTGTCTTTTTTTTTTTTTTTTTTTTACACGTCCACGTGGCCTTGGAAATGCAGCTACGATGTTCCTGCCAACGATAAAGGTAACAGAGTGGACAGGGCTGTGACCACCAGAACCAGCAGTGGGTGCAGGGTGCAGCTTGGAGGAGCAGCCATCGATTTTGTGGTTATGTGGCTGGAAGCTCCAGCGAGACCATCCTTGTCATAATCACGCTGAAAGAGAACACATTTTCATTGTCAGCCACTGTGTGTGTTTATCTACCTCAGTAACCACACCGTCTTCCTCCACGCCCATCCCCATCCTATACTATTCACTACAACTAACCTCTGCCTTTCCCAGGGAATCTTCAATTCACCCACTTGTGGCTATTTATGGAGAGCAATCATGAACTTGGGTGGGAATTTTGATAGACTGGCCAATGTTTATTTTATGCTCCTTCCTTATAAATAATTAAAGTCCATTTGGGGCAGGGGTGATACGCAAGAGCATGTATCCTTACTGATTTCTATTCTTGCTCTACAGACGTTTCAGAAGCTTTGTTTTAAGGCCATTTCTTCTGAATGCCATTCATTGAAAAGAGTACAGTGAAATATATCAGTCACAAAAGGACTTATATTGCATAGTGCTACTGTTATAAAACAGGACTTACATTGCGGTAGGGGGGAGACTGAGAAAGAGGGGATAAATAATGTAAACTGCATTGAAACAGATGAGGGAGAGAACTATTTAAAAGGGATATGTGATTAGGTATTATTGTCATGACAGGAGTCCAGGATGAAGGATGCATAGTGGACTGGACTTGGGGGGAGGGATTCTATAACAATGAAATCGTTTTTCTTTTACTTTTCAAAAAGAAGAACAAACTAGGTGGGGAGGGGTGGGCAGGGAGAAAAGTGCAACAATGAATGAATGGAAATCCAAAGTCTCTGTAAATTTTCATTAAAATTAATAATAATTTAAAAAAACAAAAAAAAAAGAAAAGGAATACACCTTCTACAGATATTTTGGTTCTACAGATGTTTCAGAAGCTGTGTTTTAAGGCCATTTCTTCTGAATCCCATTCATTGAAAAGGAATACACCTTATCCCTCCCCCAAAGGGAAGGAGGACTAGGAATATCTCAGGCAACTTGTCCAGTCATGTAACAGCTCATGCCAAAAAGTATTTCCACCAATAGCATCGGAGATGGGCAGGTAGTAATATTTCAGGTACTCCTTCCCTCCATCAGCCAACTCAAGTCCAGATTTTTGAGACGAGGAATCAGAGAGGGAGGAGCTCGTCCTGCCTTTCAGTGGGAAGTCCCAAGCGAGGCCTCTGGGGTACGGACTCCACCAAGCACAGCTGTTCCTCCCTGGCCTGACGACTCTCTTTCCACCCCATCTCCATACCCTTGTGTCTCCCTCCTCCACTGAACTAGAATCATCACATCACAGATGGTCCACCTCTTCACGTGCAAATTGAGGAGGAAAAACCATCCTGGCCCAACTTCTGAGCTTCTATAGAGAGACGATTGTACTGTGTGGTTTGTGGTAATTTTGTTAGGCGCTGCCGAGTTGATTACAACTCACAGTGACCCTGTGAATGACAGACCTGAACCCTGTCCTGTCTTGTACCATCCTCATCATCTGACACACTTGAGCCCACTGCTGCAGTCAACGCATCTCCCATGGACTACCAGAAGAACACACGGATACGTCTTGGAGAAAATCAGAGTGTTTCTTAGAGGCAAAGACAACAAAATTTGTCTCGTATACTTTGGGCATGTTACCAGCAGAGGCTGTTCCTTGGAAAGGGACATTGTACTTGGAAATGTAGAGGTAGAGAGTCAATGAAAAGAGAAGATGACCTCCAACAAGATGGACTATGTGGATAGAGGTGGATAAATAGTGTGCATTGGGGGCTATCTTGACTGTGATCAAAGAGACCCAAGGTATTGCACCATGAAATCAGTGTTGGTGCGCCTCTGAGATGAAGATACTGAGTCCCACACTGTGTTTTGACTCTGCTCTGAAGTCTGCACCTGGCTCAAAGGGCACAGGGACCAGAGAACCAGGAGGAGCTCTCAGCTGCTTTCTGGACTTGGAACTTTCTTTTCCTGAGCCTGTTACGCCAGGCCATATACCCCGGTGGCCCCCACAGCTCGGTCCATGGGTAACTTACATCAGAAAGGCAGAGGTGTGTGCTGCCTGAGACGTTGGATTTCAGCTTCTGCGCCTGAAGAGAGACAAAAAGAAAACAATAGCTCATGTATATCAAGTAGAAGAGTAATTACTGGTGGTCCATTAATCAACTGTCAAGAGTAACACTGCCTAACATAAACATGCGCACCATACTGGAGTCCCATACATAATTTAAAGTTACTAGCAGATACTGAAGTAAAGAGATAAGACCCGCTGAGTCCACCGCATTGAATCAGTTCTGACTCAAGATGAGCCTCAGCAGGTGCCTGAGGCTGTAAATCTTAAAAGGAGGCTGTCTTGTCTTTATCCTTGAAGCAGCTGGATCCCTCCAGCAACTGAGCCTTCGGTGACAGCCCAGCCTGTAACACCAACGCTCCGTGGAGAGGTAATTTTAACAGGTTTTGTTCAGCCTAGAGCTGTGGTGGCCTAGTGATAAGGAGCCGCACTGCCAAGGCAAAGGTAAGCAGTTTGAATCTACCAGCTACTCCATGAGAGAGAGAGAGAGAGAGAGGGGCGCTCTCCTCCCGGGTAATTAACTGCCTCAGAAAACCTGCTGGCGGGTCAGCTATGAGTTCTGACTTGACAGCACTCAACAACAACGACACTACCATTTCAGCGTGTAATCAATAGAAAAACCAGCAACCATTTCAGCATGTAATCAAGAAAAAAATCTGTTCATAAAAGAATTCACCTTAAAAAAATAATAGTATCATCACAATAAAAATGTGTCAGATATAGCCCATAGCAATGGGGCAAATTAGCCCCATTTCAAGACTCCCATCTACCATGGAGCCTCACAGTCGCTAAAGAAAACCCTTTTAATGATCACTCATTTATAAAGTATTTTTGAATATTAATTTCCCCTCTAGATAAAAACATTGCAATAAAATTCCCATTCATTATTAATAAGGAGATAGATCTTTCTGAAGTTGGCTAATTCATTGATGGGTTCCTTCCTCCACTCAAGAAATATTTCTTGAGTGCTTTACTTTCTTTAAGTGCTAAGACTATAGAAATAAACAAAAATAACACTGTTTTTAGGCTCAGGGACCTCTCCTTTAGGGAGTAAATATCTCGTTGTTTGTAGAGATTCATTCAGATGTCTGGAAATCTCGAGGAATTGGGCAGAGTATTCTAGATGCCCGACCCCATTCCTGTCAAGTTGATTCCAACTTGTGAGCGACTTCCAACAGATTTTCAAGCCTTTAAATCTTTATGGAAGGCCTCCTCTTTCTCCTGGTGGATTCAAACTGTTAAGCTTTCAGTTAGTAGCCCAAATTGTAATGCTCTACACCACCAGGGATCCCTGACTAAGCAATTTTAAAATGACACATCAGGGCAACTTTAAGCAATTTCATGGAAATAACGAACTCCACATTAGGCTTCTACTCAAACTAGTTGAAGCATTTAAAAAAAATCTACAATAAAACCACTTCTAAAGGGTACGGAGTCAGTAGAACCATCTTGTTTTGTAAAAGAAAATAACTAGAAAGCAAGTGGTGCACTCAAGGTCCCCAAGCAATTTCGTCGTAGACTTTGAACACAGAACAAGTCTCTTCGTTGTTGAATGAAGATAGATGTCTTCCTGCTTCACAGGGATTCTCTCAGGCAATCATAGGGCATTTCACTTTTCATGCATTATCCTTCTCAACATCCACACCAAGAACCCCAATGGCAGCCCTCCAAGGGAAGAGTCCTTGGGTGGGTATGGCCAGCTAGAGACCACAGGTGACTCAAGTTAGCACCCCACCTGAGTCAGGAGAAGTCTCTGGGAATCCAGCTCTGTGTGAATGAGACAAGCCAACTCCCTGTTGCAAGAAGACTTTTTTTTTTATTTTTGCAAACTGTTGCAGAGGTATTTGTCAGAGAAATGACAGCATGTTCACCCAAAGAGTAATTTAGTGACCAGAACACTACGTGGGAGGCAGCATAGTGTTTACCTATATTTGCATATGCCGCCTGTGAATAGGAACCAGAAACCTTTAAGGAAGCATCAAGAATAAGACACTGTAAAGCAACCCTGGGCTGTTAAAAGGTCCCTAAATGTTATGTATAAGAAGATCAGAAGGGAAATTGGAAGCGGAATTGAACCTTACTCCAAAGTCTACTTTTAATCTGTATTAATAGCAAATCGAGTCTACTGCATTGTTACCTATGGAGAAAGTATAGAGCTGTATGTGTTTTATTTCCCTTGAAGATTGGAATTGTGCCCAGACACCAAAATGACCCTAAAGCATCACATCCCACCTTTTATCGTCTAGGCCATAATCTACGAAGACATAAAGGTTTGCTGAAGGCCTTTGCATAACTAATAAGCCCATTAAATTATGCATGGAAGGTAGTACGGCTGATGGAATGGGACATGGGGTACCTTCACGCTGTGGTCACAGCTCAATGGCCCCTCACGACCTCAGACCACGGTGGTCTCTAACGCAGCTCTAAATGATCAGCGTTGGCACATGTGGCTCCTGTTTGGCTGATTCTTGATACCCTCAAGCTACGCATCTTGATCTGTGAGGAGCACTGTACACTCTCCCATGGCCATGGAGTCAATTCCAACTCACTGTGACTCCACAAGACAGAGTACAGCTGTCACGCAGGATTCCAAGGCTGCCCCTTTACAAAAGCAATGGCATGTCTTTCTCCCTGGGATCAGCTAGTGGGTCTGAACTGCCGACTATTTGATCAGCAGCCCAGCCCTCAACCACTGTGCCACCAGGGTTCATTTCCACATTGTAAGGGCTTTTATCCTAAGTATGCCGGAAAGCATCATCAAGCTGTCACTGTCTTGTCAGTCAAGTGTGATCAAGGCAACCAAAACGACAGAGAGTTCCCTCTTTCAGCTACGGCCAAGAGTGCTTTATACAAAGCCTCAGAGAATGGGAACTGGGACAATTCCCAAAAAAAGGGAAATAAAATAAAACACCAAACTTCTAAGCTGGGACGTTGGAAGGTACACAGTAAATCAGAAGCTTGAGAAGCACAGGTGATCATGATAACTTGGTAAACTCAAGGATGCAATCACGGCAGGTTGGCACTGTCTAAGCCTGGCTAAGCTTCTCTTTGCCAGTCTTCTTAGTGCTGCTAATGTAACATGAAGGTACCCCACACAGAGCTGGCCCACCACCTCCTTCTAAACACCAAATATGCAGTGTGTGGTTTTCAAATAGGGACTCTTAAAGAGATAGAAAAGAGGAGAGAGAAGTCATTGTATTCTTATTTTCTTTTTTAATTTTTTAAAAATTTTCTACTAGTTTATTTACAAAACTTGAATACATTGTTTTCAAGAACAAATTCATATATTCCTTTTAAACAGTTCTTCCTTCATCTGTTCTAGTGCAGTGTTCATTACTGATCTCGTCTTTTCTTGATTTTCTCCCAACCCCCATATTAGTCTTTTTTCTTTTCTTTTTAAATAGGCTGTTTGTTAGTATTTTAAATAGAAAGATTCTTTAATTTATCTTATTGTAAAGTGTTTAAATGTTAAAAGAACGGTAAAGGATTAGAAAATGTCAGTATTTTTTTTAAATCTTATTAATTTTAGTGAACGTTTATAGAGACTTTGGATTTCCATTCATTCATTGGTATTATTCTTTTTTAAGAAAATGATTTTTAATTTTTTTTTTTATTATTCTGAAAGTCTACTTTAAGTACCATAACAATATAGTGGAAAAAGGAATTCTTTAATGGCTTCTATGAACAGGGGCTTAAAATGGCTAATGTAGGTTTCTATGTTGCGAGGGAAGCCACCAGATCTCCCAATAATAACCAGCCTCAACATTGCATTGGGCAAGTCCATTGTCAGGGACTTCTCCAAATTAGTGAGGAGCAATGGTGTCAGTTTGAAGACTGAGGTGCACCGGATCAGGCCATGGTGTTTTCAATCATCTGCTTTAGCACCTGAGAGCTGGACAATGACTAAAGATGACAGAAGAAGAATCGATGCCCTGGGTTTGGAGTGCCAAAAGAGCTATGCCTCGGGCAAAGGACAGCCAGCTTGCTCCTTGGAGGCAAGGATGGAGAAGCTTCATTTCACATACTTTGGACATGTTGTTAGGAAAGGCTATTCCTTGGAAAGAGACATTGTACTTGGAAAGGTGGAGGGTCAGCAAGAGAGACGAAGACCCTCAGTGAGATGGACTGACAGTGACTGAAGCAACAGGCTTAAGTGTATCAGAGATGAGGAGGACGGTACGAGAGGACAGGGGTCAGATCTGTTGTTCGCAGGTCACTATCAGCCGTACTCGACTCCACAGCACCTAATCCCACAACTACATCAGGGTGTGGGGCCTTCTCTTTACTGAGAATGAGAAGATGACAGGGTGTTGATGGAGCCAGACCCCAAACCAACAGTCCTGCCACCAGCCTGCAGACCCAAAGGGAACCTTTTACTGCAGTTACCTTGTAAGCCTTGTCCCTCCATCAGTGTGACGTGTAGGTTATAAAGATCGTCACAGCAGCATCTGAAAGTCCAGGCACAATGTATAATAGAATTTCCATGGGGCTGTAATTGCAGGGCCAGACGGTGCGGGTCCCTGGCACCAGAGGGTTAACAGATGCATTAAATGCTGGTAACCTCTGCTACCTGCAGTCACGGTGGTGACACTCACGCTCCCTACCCCTGTGATTGGCATTTGGAAAGCTTGCCTGGGCGCCAGGGGCTTTCCTGCACCATACAGAACGTCCAGCCGTCGTCAGAGCCCCCGTCATAGGCCACCATGCGCCCACCCAGATCCTGCCCACGGCAGCCTCTCCCCAGGCTGGAGGACGGACAGACTCGGGGGCAGCACACTTTTACTGTTTAAGGAATTGGAGACTTAAAAGGCACAAGCGGAGCCTGGCCTCTGCCGCCCCAGGACTCCTGGGCTGCGCGGAAGTCAGTGTCTACGCTCAGGTTTTTAGGCAGTTGTCAGCTAGTGGGACAGGGAATATTTCTCTCCTCTCTTCCCGGCGTAAGAGAAAGTCCGTTTCTGCGCTCCCTTCCAGAAACTGAAGCGGGAGGAAGTGGCTCGATCCAACAGCAACAGACTGTCCAGGCTGCAGCCAAATAGTCATAATTAATGATGCTTCTGGTTCTTTTCTCCTTTGCTTTACTGATTAGAGAGATTTGCTATATTAGGAACCTGTTTGCTTAATGGAGGAATACAAGCAATAAACAGAGAAATACACGGACTGTAAAGCGCAGTCAGCTTTGCTCTGGAGCACGCACTGAGGACTCAGCCTATCTATCACCCTTGTCAATAGCGGTTTATTAGCACGCGTGTCTCCTCTGCAGCACAAAGCGGACCTTCGCTAAGGGAAAAGCGCTCCTGGAGTTCTTCCCGAAACAGTCCAGGAGTGAAAGCCCAGGATTCAGAGCCGTTTCTTAATCAAGCCCAATACAATGAGACGGCTTGACACAGAGGCCGCCGTGATGGGCTCAAACATAGCAACCATTGTGAGGACAGTAGGGGGCCAAGCTGGGTTTTATTCTGCTGGTCACAGAGCCACCGTGAGTCACAAGTGATTCAATAACAATAACAACATGCTGTCAGGTGCTGTCGAGTATGACTCACGGAGATCCTCTGAACGACAGATGAGAACCCTGCCCCATTCTGTGTCCTCTCCGTCATCCCTGCTACACGTGAGCCCACTGCTGCAGTCACCTGTCAACACATCTGGTTGAGGGTCTTCTTTCTTCCTTTTGTGGGCCCTCCTCCACTTTTATAAGCATGATATTCCTCTCCAAGAAACAGCTTCTCCTAACACGGACTAAAGATGACAGAAGCAGCATCGATGTCTGTGAGTTGTGGAGCTGGAGAAGAGGACTGAATGTACCATGGACTGACAAGAGAACAAATAGTTTTGTCCTAGAGAGGGTAAAATGGGGCTGCTTCTTGGAGGCAAACATTCTGAAGCTCCATCTCATAGGTTGGGCATGTTGCCAAAAGGGACCAGTCCTTGGAGAAGGACATCATGCCTGGAAAGGTGGAGGGACAGAGCAAGTGAGGAAGACCCTGGATGAAACGGATTGATTCAATGACTGGGGTCATGGGGGTAGGTGTGTTGGAGACAGTACAAGTGGCTCAGGATAGGACACGGTTCAGAGCTATTGTGCATAGGGTTGCTGTCAGTCACAGGCGACATGATGGCACATAACAACACCAACAACATGCCCAAAGTTCATGAGACAAATTTCTCCATTTCTGATTCCAAATAGCACTCTGGCTGCACCTTCTCCAAGACATATCTTACAATTTTCCACAAAGAAAAAGGGGGAAAAATAAACACTGAAGAAGGAAGGTATGTACTTAATTCCAAAGAATTAAATCCCAAACTCATAATGTGTATCTTTCACATTTTCCTTTATAAAAATAGACATTCATCTGATCATTGAGGTTTACAGGTAGCAGATACTTGGAGGTACTTGAAATCCTTGGAGGTACTTGAAATCCTTGGGTGACACAAACAGTGAACACGCTTGGCTGTTAACTGGAAGGTCAGAGGTTTGCATTTACTCTGAAGTGCCTTGGAAGAAAGGTCTGGTGAGCAACTTCTGAGACTTCAGCTGATGAAAGCCCCCAGGAACACAGCTCTCCTCTGACATTCACAGGGTCACTGGGGGTTTGCACTGACTCAACAGTAATTGGTTTTTCCTATTATATAACAATCTTATTCTGTACTTGCTGTTTATTTGCGCAGATGAACTACTGGAGGGCGAAAGACAGAAAAAAAAAGGGGGGCTGCCTGTTAGTGAAGTGACGCTAAGGTTCAGCAACTGTGTCGTTGTTTTTCTGATTTTGTTTGCTGGCTTCGGGAGGAAGAGGGAGACTTTATTGCTTGTCTGGTCACAAGCGGTTGGCCAGCCTTTCTCAAATCCCTGTGGCCATCTATTTTGAAACTCACCTTCCTAGTGATTTGCTTTTCCTACAAACTTGGTAACAACTACTCGCAACCACTGGTCTGAATAATGGGCACTAAAGTCAGCCACGTAAAACAAGTGGGCACATAAATAAGGCCCTGCTCTACGCCCGGCACTGTGGGTGTTTGGCTTCCAGTGCTAAGACTGGGCAGGGAAGGGGTCCAGGTCCTCTGAGGTGATTTAGGCCGGGCCCCATGGACTGCAGCATGAGCTGGGGTGGGGTGCAGGCCTGTGGCCTGAGCTGAGAAGAGAGGAAGCAGATGTCCTTATCAAGGAGGGGTTTCTAGCACCAGTCTTGGCTCTGAAACCCACTTCCTCCCAAAGATGCTGTGTCTGTGTTGCCAGAGAGATTTCATGACTCTGAGCTCTAAGAAGGTTCATAAACATATTTCACTTGCAGAGACTGCAGGGCGGCCCAGTGGGGCCACATTTATCCCATCAGGGCAGGCCGAGTCTCTGCTGTCAGAGGCGTGATGGGAATGGGTCCTGAGGAAAGGGCTGACATTTTGCTTCCTTGGCTAGAGGACACCTCAGCTCAGACCCTGGGTGGGTTCAGTTTAGGGGTGAAACCAAGACCACTACCTTGATCCAAGTGCCAGTCATACCAAGTCTTTAAGACAGAGTCGAACTGCCTGTAGGGTCCCAGGCTCTGAATCTCTACAGAGGAGACAGCTACATCTTGCCTTTGGGCTGGTAGCTAATGAATTAGGTTCACTAACCTTTCTGGTGAATAGCCTAGGGCTTTAATTACTGTACCAAGAGGGCACTTATGTTTAGATCAGCAGTGAAGGTGACATGGGCTCATAGTTAGAGTTCAGAAGGTCTTGGGTTTTGGCACTCGGCGAATATTTAGAGTTTAACTTAGAGTTTAACTATGGAACTGAGACTTAACGAAAGAACGACATCCCAGGCCAGCCCCATGATCTGCAGTAGATAGGGCTATTGATCCACAGGTGCCCCAATGGCTGATTTTGGGAAGCAGATTGCCAGGCCTTTCCTCCTACTCCATCTCAGCCGGGAAGCTCCACTGAACCAAGCTCACCATCATTGGAGCACACAGCCGCCACGAACACACAGTGAAGGCTGCACGTGAGGTGTGTGGGCCGGTGAGCGAATCCAGGCCTCCCTCACTAAATGGTGAGAATGGCACTGAACACCACAGTCTCAAACCTTCACCTGACAGGGCTGGGGCTTGGGCCTGGAGGAGAGTGAGCATCTGAGAAGGAGAGGCATTTAAAAGGACATATTTGTATCAATTATATTAGTTTCATTTAAAATCCAAATGTCAATCATTTCATTGATTTTCCTTATTTTAGATACACACCCAAGACTACTTAAAAAAAATCTGATGACTGGTGCTTCTCTATTTTGCAAAAATTACAGGCACCCACCAGTCACTGCAAGGGAGAGAGATGCGGTCATCTGAGTCAGTAAAGATCACCTCCTTCCTCAGGATTTCTTTACAACGGCTGTGAGACTGGTGCGACACTCACACTGGAGTCTAGGTGCAGAATCTTCCTACATTTTCATAATTTTTCTCAGTTTGGATCTCAGTCTGGATTTTAACACTGTCTGGATCACACTTAATCCAACAACACTGTCGTAGGTTTTGTTTTTCTTTTTTCCATAGGAATTTGCCATACTCTTTTATTATTATATACAACCCAGTCTGCACTGGGGAAAAAAATGCTTCTTTGGAGCTCAAATGTCAATCACTCATGGAATGCTTAATTAAATCATGTCAGCAAAATAACAAAAGTCATTAGTGTAAGAAAGTCTGAGAACAAATAAACCTGTCTCCTGGTAAGTGTGTGTCTCAACTGACGAGGACAAAAGGATGAGGTGAGGGTATAGGTTTTGCTTAGAGTCTATTCTGTGTGTGTGTGTGTATGTGTGTGTGTGTGGTATAAATGTTTACCAGGGAAAGGAGAGACTGTTTGCCCTGTGAGCTGGTTAAATAGCATTCAGTGAGGAGAACTTCTGACACTAATTTAGACTTTGCAGCAGGTACTGGTTTGATTGACAGAGAGGTGGTTACTAGTGTCAGCTTTTTGAGCTTTTCAATCAGCTAGTGACCATGTCAATTTCAGCATTAGTTACACTGGCAGTGACAGAAGCAGCCCAAGCATCCATCAAAGGATAAATGAATACAGAAACTATGGGACATTGACACAATGGAGTACTATGCAACACTAAAGAAAAGTAAAGAATTCACAAAATGCTGCCCAACAGGGATGGATCTAGAGGGCATTATGATTAGTCAAAGAATTCCATCACAAAATGACAAACAGAGTATAAGACCACTGTTATACAAAGGTGAGAAGTTTACCCACTGATAGAATCGCTCTTGTGTTCTTACGAAGGATGGGCAGAGTGAGAGAGAGGAGTCAAACTTAGTAAATAGATTAAAGGCACATATTAAGATGTGCAAAGAGAAAGGCATCTAATAAAGGGAAGATCAGCACAATATTACTATAAACAAAGGGCAGAGCAATAGAGAAGGATCAATGGAAATCAGAATTATGGGAAGGAAGGGGGAAATGAGAGTACATCGTGGAAGCTGAAGTTAATAGTCTTGAAGAAAATGAGTATGAATGACTGAATCAAAAACTAATTTGCTCCATAAACCTTTTTTCAAGTACAATATAAAAAGCAAAAATCAAAAGAAACAAAATTTTAAAAAAAAGTACAAAACATAAAAACACTCCAAGACATTAAAAAAGCCTGGTGATTCATACCCATGCTTCACAGAAGAGCAGTCCTGCAGAACTCCCTCTGCAAAGATTACAGCTGAGAAAACCGAAGGGACAGCTCGCCTCTGGAGGACGTGGGGCCCAGGAGTGGGGGTGACTGATGGCAGTTTAAACAGAAGCTACTGTCAGGTCAGTCTTTCCCTACCGTCTCCTTCATGAAAATCTGATGTCAAACTCTAGGTGCAAGTCCTTACACAATCCAAGTAGCCATGAGTCTTCTCTTCACCCCTTCTGTGCACTTCAACTGCAACCCCTGTGCTGGTTCCACCTGAGCTGTGGGTTTGTCACATTGCATTGTGTCCCCTCAAAAAATGCACACGTGATATAACATAAAGTACATTTTGTAATGATCCCCCATGATCTGAGAAACAAAATAGTTGTAAGAAGTTGTAAGGACGGGATGCAACCTTTAATAAGAACACAGCCCTAATCCAATGAGGGGACTTTTTATGGAGTGTGGTTTGTACCGCAGAGAAAAGGGAGAAGGTAACACTGACAGCAAAGCCACCAGGAAGGGCAGAATTGCCAGAAGTGGACCCAGGACCCTGTGCTGAGAAGTTCCTTGACACCAAGCCAGCAAAATCCACAGAGACACAGGGAGATACCCGGGGAACACGGGGGGCTGAAGGAGACATGTACCTATCTTCTAAACTCTAGAATGAGTTTTGTTTGTTTAAGCCACCCCCTTGCGATCCCTGTTACAGCAGCACTAGAAAACCAGTGCTAACAGGGCCAAATGAAAATCCACCGCTGTTGAGTCAATTACAACTTGCAGTGACCCTACAGGACAGAGTAGAGCTGCCCTGCACAGTTTACAAGGCTGTAAAGAGTTTGTTGTTGTGGTGGTTTTTTTCTAAGTAATTCTCTACTTGCTTATTTTATTGGTTTTTTTTCAAATGTAGTATTTTGTGTGTGTGTACTGTCATATAGGATCTGACTGGTACAGGAGGAGATTGCCCCTCCTTCTCCAGCAGAGCATCTGGTGGATTTGAACCACACACCTCTGGGATTGCAGTACAGCTTCTTGCCACTAGGCCACCAGAGCTCACCAAGGCTGTAAATCTTTATGAGAGCAGATTGCCACATCTTTCTTCCTTGGATCAGTTTATGATTTAAGCTAGAAACCTTCCAGTTAGCAGCCCAATGCGTTAACCACCCACCACCCCTGCTCCTTGGGGTAGGGTGAGAAAATACAAAACCTTTGGGCTAACCTGGCTGTGAACATTACACTGGATGCAACTGGCTCGTGATCTTGTGGGATTCCTCGGATATAAAAATGAATGCAATGTACAAGCTAGAGTCCAGTAAGATATATCAAAAGACCTCCATTAGCTAAGCAGTCCTCTGGGTTTCCCTGCCAGTGTCCAGCACTCTGTGAAAAGGCTTCCTGCAGTCCAGCACCTGCAATTTAACATTAATGGCAGGGCAGCAGGGAGCGCTGGGTGCAGACCTTATCTCCAGCACGGAGATGAACACAACACCAGCCTGGGCTTTCCTTGGCTTTTCAACTGTCACAGCTTCTCCTTTCTTCTCTTAGGACAAACCCGGGGTACAAACATGACCTTGGAGAACCTAGGTTTTTCCATTCCTGGGAAATTTGCTAGACGGGTAAGCTATTTAGACAAGAGGCAATTAGGGACTGTGTTCCAGAAGATGATGCCCAGTTAATAATCAGATTATGCCAGGCAACGTGGGCAAGACATTTTGGTTTGGAATGGCATTTTGTCGAACAAACATTCCGCAATAATGGTGGAACAGGGGGCCCAGCTCTGAAAGGATGCGTCTGTTTTCTTGGAGCACGCAGCTGGAAATGTGAATCTTCAAGAGGTCAGCGGAAATGCAGGCGGGCCCGACAAGGACTATGGTGTCTATTGCACTGGACCCTTGTCCTCGCCATCGTTGCTGTCAAGTGCCATCAAGACAATGATGACTCAAAGCCATTCTATGAACAACTGATCTGAACCTTGTCCTGGCCTGCCGCATTCGCGTGATCTCTGCCATGTACAAGGTCACTGTTATAGTCTATGTCAGTCCATCTCGCTGAGGGTCTTTGTCTCCTTTCCTCCACCAGATGCTATTTATTAAACCTCCTTTTTCCTGTGCAGCGAAGCGCACCCTCCAATGGCCTTGTGGAACTAAGTTTGGAGAGAAAGACACTGCTGCCCAGAGACATAAGAGACCCAGGCTCTTGTTCACCCTTTGGTTCAGATGGGGCTGTGGCTGAAGAACTTGGCTGTTAACCAAAAGGTCATCAGTTGAAACCCACCAGGCGCTCCACCTACGAAAGACTGAGACAGTCTGTCTTCATAAGGACAGACACAACCTTGGGAACCAGGTGGGGTGGTTCAATTCTGTCCTTGGTGCTGCTATGGGTTGGAATCAACTGAGTCGTATCAAGTATGGCTTGGTTTTGAGTCTTGCTCAGAAGATTGAAAGAGCTTGTTGTTGTTGTTGTTGTTGTTGTTGTTGTTTACCATGAGGCAGAACTGAATCATAGCTGAATCTCCAGTGGGTTTTCAGAGGCAGGGAATTGCACAAGAGGAGACTGCCTGTATTACTCCCATGGAGCAGCTGTGGATTCGAACCACCTACCTTTGGGTTTGCAGTGCAGTTCCTTACCACTAAGCCAGCAAAGTTCCCTTTTTCCAAGAAATCTAGGTGCTACCAGAAGAAGGCAAAAGAAAAAAGAGAGAAACGTTGAGAATGATGACATTACTTAAAGAAGACAGGATAGAATAGTCTATAAAATAGAGATTTACCAAGTAGGTTCATGGTGATAATGGCGGTGAGGGGAACCGCCATCCTGCATGACAGTCACACAGCGACCCTGAGGGGCGCTACTGATGCTCACACAGCTTAGAGTGTTTGAACTGAGTTCCCTTGGTAAAGTCGCTTGTTGCCAGACATTGTATGCCTTCTCCCAACCACCTGTTCGCTCAGTGTTTAGAAAGTGCCATTGTTATCTTGCAGGCAGCTGAGGAAGCGTCCGAGAGGCCCCAACAACCTGAGGTCACACAGGCACCACGCAACGCTGCCAACCCAGAATGAAACTGGGACAGACTTGTGAACAGACAGGCAGCTTCTGATAGAAGCCACAGGTCAAGAAGGGGAGGCCAGGGGCGAGAAGTTTCTGCTCCACAAAAGCCCTAAAGGTGTCCTTCTGCCATGTCATACCTGGGCTTCCTTCAGGTGAAAGGCAGACAGAGACATCCACGATGGGGGAACTCCTGCAGTGTCCACCTACCACCCTCAGCTTCCTGTCCAGACGCCTTTGTTCATGACCTGGGTGTTATATGTGACAAAGGAGTGAGACCCCCCCTCATCAAATGTCTGAAGAACTGTCTCCTCCTCCCACCCAAGCTCCCAGCCCAAGGCACAGCCGATTATTAGGGAGAGACACGGGTGGTCGGAATTCTTTAAGGAGAAAAGGTCAGTAGGGGAATATAAGAAATTGGATTTATTCAGAGTATGTGGTCTAAGTGTGCTCAGAGGTATTCTCATAGGTTACAGGGAACAAAAGAGCATATTTATGGCCATGATGGTGTGGATGTCCTATTGCTTTTTATTAAGCATGTTTATTACCCAGAAATTGGGTTAAGTAACTGTCCAGCTGCTGAATTACTGTCCCTGTGATGGGCTGGCTGGAATGGCCTCGCTGCCCCTGGGATCAAAGATGTGGGGGCCCAGCACCATCTTCAAACTGTTGTAAATGTTCTGAGGAAAGTGGAGGCTATGGATTAAATGATAGCCATAAATGTATGTTGAAACCTAACCCCTTTACCTGCGCACTGGAGTGGCACTGAGGTTAAAGGCATTTGGCTGCCAACCAAAAGGCTGGCAGTTCAGACCCGCAGTCGCTCCACTGGAGAAGGATGAGGCCGACTGCTTCCGTAAAGACTCACGGTCTTAGAAACTCGGTGAGGCAGGTCTGCTCTGTCCCTTCCTGGGATTTACAGTCTGAGAAACCCAATGGAGGATCAGTTACGAGCCTGCTGTGACTTGAAGGCAATGGAAGGGGACAGATTCACTCTGAGGTGGAATCTGGGATGGACCCTGGATGGGTTTGGGATGGGTAACTGAGAATGTGTATCTGTTGGATAAAAGAAAAAAAATTCTTCTTGTTATGTTAAGGAGCTCACTGACAAGGTAGGGTAGGTCCTAGATGTCATCCCTAGTGAGCTGTGTCTTAAACGGGGGGAGTGCACGGGCAGAAACACACCCACAGGATTTTCTACAAGCCAAAGAATGCCAAGGTTGTTAGTTAAATTTGTGTCTTCTAGGCTGCAACACCTCCATGATACATCTTCAAGGATATGAACATGAATGGCTAAGCACAATTGATAACAGTGCATCTAAATTCCAAAATCAATCTTCATGATAGTCTATGTGTTTCCTACTGCCAAAGGGGCTCTTTAGAGTAGTGAGAGAAGATCTTCACCCTGAAACCCACAG
>NW_006399756.1:14741209-14794306 GCF_000299155.1 Elephantulus edwardii | reverse complement strand
AAAAAAAACACACACACAAAAACAAAGAATGCCAAGGAATTTCCGAGACAAGCAAAGAGATTTCTGAGACACTCCCTCGGAACTGATCCCTGGTTTAGCACTCCAATCTCCAAACCCATGAGCCAATCAACGTCTGTTCTTTCAAGGCATCTACTTGTAGAATTTTCGTATGGCTGCATTAGTAAACTAAGACAGATACAGAAGGTGCTTAAGAAGAAATGGCTCACAAAAGATTCACATTTGCAGGATGATAACCGAGCTAATTCCCTGATGAGTTCTGGGGTGAAGGGTATGGAATGCCCCCTGGGTGCTGGCTCCTCCTCGTTCACAGCAGGGCAGACCACCCAGGAGGATGAAATAATGATGATGATAGCCACTGTACTGGAGGCCCAGCAGATTTTCATTTGTTTAATTATTCCAAGCCTCCCACAATAATGCTGGGATTCATTATTCCCATATTAGAGAGGATAAACCCAGGCGCTGAGGAGATTATCCACTCTTCATCTTGGTCCACGGAGAGTTTGAATGTCACTGTGACAAGAGACCTGCCCTTCAGTGTATCAACATCGTAGTTTGCTGTAAGTTCTATTATCTGAAAATGAGTTTGGTTTTAAGGAAAATAATGTCTCTAATTTCCACTAAAAACAAAAACCACTAAAAAACAGCTGTCATCAACTGATAGTGGCCCTATGTGTTTCAGAGGAGAAGTGAGCTCCATAGGGTGGTTTGGTTTGGTTAATTGTGGTTTGAGTGAAAGTTTCCCTGAACATATGTGGCGTCAGGATTGGTGGAAGATCTATTAACAATCTGTGTTATGCAGATGACACAACCCTGCTTGCTGAAACTGAGGAGGACCTCATGCACTTGCTGCAGAGGGTTAAGGACTGCAGCCTTCAGTATGGATTGAAGCTCAATGTTAAGAAGACAAAGATTCTCACCACTGGACCAATCGGTAGCATCAGGATGGATGGCAAAGAGATTGAGATTGTTCACAGCTTCAGCTCAGCTCCACGGTCAACACTCTTGACACCAGCAGCCAGGAAATAAAAAAATGTATTGTGATGGGAAAGTCTGCTGTTAGGGACCTCTCTAAAGTACTCAAGAGCAATGGTATGTCTCTGGAGACTAAGGTGCGCCTGGTACAGGCCATGGTCTTTGCAATCGCTTGTTATGCATCAGAGAGTTGGACAATGACTAGGGAGGATAGAAGGAGAACTGATGCCTTTGAGCTGTGGTGCTGGAGGAGTATTGAATGTACCATGGACTGCCAAGAAAACAAACAGATTCATCCTAGAGAGGGTTAAACCAGGCTACTCCTTGGAGGCAAGGATTCTGGGGCTTTGTCTGACATACTTTGGACATGTTGTAAGGAGAGACAGGTCCTTGGAGAGGGATATCATGCTTGGTAGGGTGGAGGGACAGGGCAGGAGGGGAAGACCCTCTATGAGGTGGATTGATTCAGTGACTGGTGTAATTGGGATGGGTGTGTAAGAGGCAGTGCGATTGGCACAGGATAGAGCAGGGTTTAGGGCTGTTGTACGTAGGGTCGCTATGAGTCGCAAATGACTCCACCGCACATAACAACAACAATAACAATTCAACAATTTATACATATTTGCTTTATGACATTAGCTGTTATTCCTTCAATGTAACAGAACCCCTCCTACTTCTTCTCAGGATTCTCCAACTTCACTCTTCCTGTCCTCACCAGCTGTTTTCTGAGCTTTGGGTCTTTGGGTAAACTTCACTCTTTTAGTCTCTTATGGTCACTGTGGTTTCAAAGAATTTTCAATTTTTCAGAACTAGACCATTAGGCCTTTTTCTAAGATGTCTTTAGGTAGATTCGAACCTTTAATGATAAACTCAGTAGCAGAGCAGGTGGACCATTTGGAGCACTCATGGATGGACACTCCTCCCTTCCCCCTTCTGAGGAGATAGATGTCCTATGTGCTGGAGACAAGAGTTAAAGAATGGGACCACTACCCGTTCCTGGGCAGTATGAATGCCATCTAGCTGTGGACCGCCTCTGAGATGGTGCCTTGCCAAAAGGTACCCAGAGCACGAGCGCCCCAAACCTGTTCAAGAGCAATCCCTAATCTCAGCCCAACATATTCTGTTGCCAAGGCAACGAAGAGGGGCTGGACAGCTGGAGAACTGAGTGACAGAGAAAAGGAAGCCCACTGTCCTACTGGGATGATGAACAAGGTCCTGGTTGCTGCAAGTGGCCTCTCCCCTGTTCCTTATCAGGTGGGGTCCAGGGTCAGCCGCTGGCCATTCACACATGAAGCACCGCTGTGCACATTTTGGAGTGGGACGGCGGGTGAAGCCAGTTCCTGGGGCTGCGTCTGAAGATGGAGCTCAGCCATGTGGGTTCTCTTCTGACAGTGATTACTGGACAGCAAGAGCAGGTCTCAGAAGCTCCGCCCCCTCATCCAAGAATCCCAGGGCACCGAAGGACCAGATTTCCACCAGGCATGTGCTCCACACACCATGAGGTAGCCACGTTTGTGCACCTGGTCCAAGGCCACTTTAATCATACAATAACACACCCCTGGTAAGTCTCAAAAAAAAAAAAATGATATAATGACAGAAACAACAATCCCAATGACAACAAGATTCTGTATCTTCACCAGGTGTTACACAGGAATATTCTAAGGACCCATGGCGATAGCACAGCATGCAACAACCATTCAGGCTCCCCATTCTGCCGCTCACTTCATAATGTTTTGAAGTATGAATTATTTGGAAGAGCTAAGAGGCGTTAAAAAACATAGTTAGGAACTGGGGTTGTGGTTGCGTGAGTAAATGGCCATCTACAAAACAAAGGACCTTTTGGAGAGAGAACCTAGCCCACTCTGTTCCTGCTGCAGGTCTGACGGCCTAGCTGTGCTCACTCTGCGTTTGGCCCATATGATTATCTGGCTACAGGCTGAGCTCTGGTGTCATAGTCGGTAGGGAGATGCACTGTCATTCTAAATGTGGTGACTCTCTGAGGGTTCGAATCCACCAGCTGCAGTCTCCCCTCATGTGATTTAAAGCCTCTGAAAACCCTCTGGAGGGTCAGCTATCAGTCAGTTTCCATTCCATGTCACTGAGTGAGTGAGTGAGTGACAGGATAATAGGGACAGAAGAGAGAAAAATGAACTCATGGAGACTGCACTCTGTGTGCTTAATTCAGAGGGTACCTGGCTACCTGGGATGGCCATCAATTCCAGCTTAGAGGGACCCTCTAAAGAGCTCTAGTAGCTTAATGGGAAAGAGGGGCACTGTCTAGTGGCAAGAAACGGCACTGCATTCCCAGAGGTAGACAGTTCAAATCCACCAGTTGCTCTGCTGGAGAAGGAGGGGCAATCTCCTCCTGTACCAGTCAGATCTGATTTGATGGTACACACACACACAAAATAATAAAATAAAATAAAAAAGAGTGGCACTGTCAATGCAAAGACTCGTGGTTCGAATCCACCAGCTTTTCCTTAGGAGATAAATAAGCAGTCTCCCCTTGTGCAATTCACTGCCTTTGAAAACCTGCTGGAGGGTCAGCTAAAAGTTGGTTCTGACTCAATAGTACATAGCAACAACAACACGGGACAGAGTAGAACCCACAGGCTTTCCAAGGCTGTAACCAATCTTTCAGAAGCAGACTGCCAATCTTCACCCAAAGCATGGCTAGTGTGCTCGGCCACGTCTCACTGTAGTTGGGGAAAAGAGATTCCACGACTTGCCTTTGTTGAGAAGGTGAAATCTGGTGTGCAATCGATTTTGATAAATACTAGTTTCCAAAATCACTAAATTCGTTTTCAGAAACTTTACACACTCCTTCATTTGAACAATTATTAAGCGATAAAACAGAACTGCACAATTGCTAAAATTGTAATCTGAAATTTTACAGTCAGCCATAAAACCCTATATTATTAAAATATACTGAAGATATGCAAGACCATTACAACTTTTAAAATGAATTATAAAGCCCTTTACTGCTGATAAAATAACCTTAAATTACAGTACTGTGTATTCTAACAAAACGAGGAGCCCAAGTTTGCCCACAAGGCAAGCATGCCAATCACACAGAGTTGCTCAGATTGAGTCTATAATACGATAGCATCTGATTCAGCGAGACAGCGAGCACCTGTGCTTGCAGATGGAGACCGGACAGCTCCGTCCACCAGAAGGACCACGAATCCCAGCTCTTTATGCTTACAGGCTGCACAAATGGCACTTCGTGTGGCCCTGAGGGATGAGGAAAGGTGATGGCAATTGTAGCATGCACCCTCCTTACAATCTTCCCAGGTTCCTGTACTGTGCAAAGGGTCCATGCTCAATAACTGACCTGCTTAGAGATGTCACGGAAGAAAGGCCTGATGCTCCACTTCTATAAAGGTACAGTCACAACAAGCCCACTGGAGCAGGTCTACTCTGTCATGCATGGAAATGCTGTGAGTTGGAAATGATTCTACAACAGGCTTGGTTCCAGTTTTTCAGAGTGTCCCCATACATGGGACTGTGTGGTGACTGGTACTTGCCAGGCCCAGCGGGGAGGTGTGTGGATGGAGGGTGTTACCTACATGCCCCTCCCATGAAGCCTCACACCCACCATGTTCCCCCCGCTACTCTAGGTTCAATTGCCAGTTCCTCTTTTCTTGATCCCAGTTATCCAGAGCAAGCTGCCATCTCCCATGGAGTTGGAGAACACAACTGAAAATGCATTTCAGCAAGCTGGATGGTGGTGTGGCTGCTTTAGAGGATTCACGCTGGATTCTAAGCTCTATATTCAAGCGTGCTCCTGGGCGAAGAGTTTTCAAAATGTTCTCTAAGCAATTATTTCAAAACATGTTTTTCCAGTGGGTGCTTTTCTCCTAGGACTAACGTGGCCGGATCCTGGGACCAGCTTCCCTCGGTGCTCAAGTGCTGGTGCCTGGGATGATAAAGTCTGAGGCTGCTGCTGGCAGTGACGGAGTAGTGAGGTCTGTCACATGGGGGTCCTGGGGCCACGTCATGGCCTGATCCTGGGCACCCCACCATGAAGACCTGGTGGCTCAGCCGTGCTGTAATGGAGACTCCCCCCCCCCCCCGACCTCTAGCCCAGCTCTTTCCTTCCTTATCCTGGAAGTGCGTTCACTCTAAGCAGGAGAGCACATTGCAGAAGAAGCACGAGCTGTAGCCTCAGCTTTGAATTTCTTATTTTTTATGAGACAAAACCGACAGTGGGTGCTAGAAAACAGTGTCTGACACAAAGATGATGGAAACCTCACGAAGGGCACCCAGCAAATACCACCAAGAATGGAGGCGCCGGGACCCATCTTTTAAACAAAGAAAGGCCCAGGAAAAGGCGTCTGCGCTTGGCACGTCATTTAGATTCAGCGCACGTGCTTAGGGCTGTGTGGGTCTGTCTGGCGCTGGCTTCTTCAGTCCCGTCCAACCCCTACCCCCGCCTGCAAGCTCCATGTGTGAGGAGTCTGACTGCGGACGGCTGTAAACACTGCCATCTCTGTGCCTTCTGGCAAAAGTCTCCTCTCAAATGTCACCTGCAGGCAGCTGGGCAGGGGAAGACTGCTTACAAGAGGCTCTGTGCTCCTGTCGGCCCAAGGATGACAAGAAGCAGCCAAGACTAAGTCAATGTCATTCATGGGACAGTCGCACCATGGGGAAATGAATGGAAGCTCCCCCAAGTGGGTGTCTGCTGATAGTCACTGCTCCTTCCACCATCCCTATCCCATGCTACTTAGGAAATGTTCCCTGTGAGGTCTCAACATAGAAACAGAAGGAACCATGTGAGGACTGGCAGCCCGTTCTCTGTCCTTAGTCGTACAAAAGGGTCTTCCAGGCAATCCATCCTAAGGAGTCCTTCTCACCCAGTGGCCATTTGGCAATGCTTGGTCACATGCTAGGTTGTCACAACTGGGGAGAAATGCCACTGGTGAACAGAGGACAGAAGTCAGGGAAGCTGCTGACCATCTTTTAACACCTGGAACGATGCACAGCTAGCACTATTCATCCCCCCTGTCCGCAGTGCCCATGGTAAGCAAACCAGAACATGGCAATTGTTTCCATCAGGCTGATAAACAGCCTTGCCAACAGCTTATCTGAGTTTCCAAGGTCAAAGTCAGGTGCTCAGCCCACAGGAAGCACCAGTATGAAAATGTAAGAGCCTTTGCCCAGACATGTGCACAGCGGTAAAGGACTTGTCCAAACCTCATTGACAAGACCTGGTCTCTTTTTTCCTTACCTGAAACAAGTCTTCGCTACACATAATAACCCCCACCGGCCACCAAGAGCAGAAAAGCTGCCAGAAAACAGACCCACATTGTGAGGAGCACAAAGCCCGTTATTAAGTGGTGCCAGTGAGGTGACTGACTCATCGTGACCCTACAGACCACGAAACGCAGCCTGCCTGATCCGGCACCATCCGCGCTATCCCTGCAGCACTCAAGCTCGGTGGTGCAGAGACTGTGTCAATGCACCTCCCGGGGGTCTGTCTCTCCTTCTCTGATCATCGGCTTTTCCGGGAACTCACCACCTCTCCAGATAACGTGCCCAAAATATACGAGGCAAGCTCTCACCATCCTAGCCCCAGTTTCCCTGACACTGAAAACGAACAGAGGAATCAGTGACATCTAAGTGCCAAGAGCCACTGGACACGCTGAACTGAGAGCTAAGCCGCACGTCCAGGGCGTCATCGCTGGGCAGAGTGCACCTGTCATGGAGAAACAACACATGGGGCTCGACCACTGTCACCCCCATTTTACAGATGAAGAGGTGGAGGTCGACAGGGTAAGTCATTTGCCCGAAGTTTCATGCCAGCAGGTAGTGGTGTGAGGCCAGGCTTCCTGAGGTGAAATCTCAGTGTGTCCTAAGACTAAAAGGATATTTAAAAACTGATTTAGATGAGCATGTTTACCCTTCCTCGTGCTGGTTTGTGAACCAGCAGGCCCCTCAATCTGTCAGATGCTCAGCTAGAATTAGGGACTGATTTCATCTTGGTGACGAACAACATTACCCAGAAACAAAATACGGAGAGTGCTCTGATGCAGGTAATATGATGTAACTAACCCCTCAGAGGACAGAGAGGGAAAGCACATCAGTTTGCCTTTTCCTTTCATGATCAAGCCTCTCTGTGCTTTAGTTTTCTTGTTTGTAAAATGGGAAGAATAATAATAACTTCATGAAGTTTTTATAAGGTTAAGTAAGAGAGAGAGAGAGAGAGAGAAGACAGAGAGAGAGAGGGTCGGAGGGAGAGACAGTGTAACATAGTGGTAAAAAGTTGTGCTGCAATCCTGATGGCATGTGGTTCAAATCCACTATCTGCTCCGTGGAAGAAGGATGGGTAATCTCCTCCCATGCAATTAACTGCCTCTGAAAATGCACTGGAAGGTCAGCTCAGGGTCAGTCGGAACTGACAGTACACAACACACACGTGTACATACACATATACACATACATATACACACATATATATATGTTGTTTCCGGGTGCTGAGTACAACTGATAGCGACCCCACGGACAACAGATGTGAACCCTGCTCAGTCCTGTCCCACGCACATTATCTCTGACATACTTGACCCCATAGCTTCGGTCACTATCCATCTGGTTGAGGGTGTTCCTTTCTTTCATTGACCCTCCACCTTACCAATCATGCTGCACCTCTCCAGAGAACAGCCTCTCCTAGAAGATATGCCCAGAGTACATGAGAGGAAGCGTCTCCATCCTTGCCTTCAGGGAGCACTCTAGTTGCACTTTTCCCAAGACATACCTGTTTTTTCCTTTTGGCAGACCACAGGACAGTTAGTAGTATTCTTCAACACCACTATACAAAGGCATCACCTTTCCTTCCGTCACACTTATTCTGTGTCCAGCTCTCAGATGCATAGCAGGTGATTGAAAAGAACATGGCCTGAATCAGGCACTTTAGTCTTCAAACTGACATCATTGCTCCACAGTGATCTGGAGAAGTCCTTGACAGTGAACCTGGTCAATGCAATATGTCCCCTGATCTCCTGAATGCTGGTATTGAGGGTGTTGATTGTGGATCTAAATGAAATGAAATTGTTGACAATTTTCATCTTTTTTCCATCTATCATGCTGTTGTTTACTGGGCCAGTGGTGAGGATTTTTGTCTTCTTGATGTTGGGATGCCACAGGGCTTTTCTGTCATTGTGCTGGGTTGTTTGCATACTGGCTCCAGCTCTTTATGCTCCAAATAACCACTGGTGTTTGCAGGGAGAGGTTCAGAGAGGGTAGTAATCTTGTCACAGGCCACAGAGCAGTGGGGAGTAAGACAGGATTCTTACTTGAGTTCAATTAACTCCAAAGCTCATACATTTGCTAGCAAAACAACTTAATTCTCATGTGTCAACTAACAAGTGCAACAGAAAGTCTTTGGAGAAGGAGAAGCAGGGAATCAGGTGGTTCTAATTTACTGAGAAGGCTGAGGTGTGCACAGGATGATTGTTGCCATAACAGGGTCTGGTGTGGAAGCGAACCCTCCCCCTCAGAACCTCCATATTCCTAGAGCTCTCCCATGAGATAACCCCATGCAGAATCCCACCACCCGAGCCCTACTCTCAAGCACCTCTTCTCTGGTAGAAGATTAACGCCATGCCAAGGCATCCCACTGCTACGCTAGCATAAATTGCAAGAAAAACATTTAGAATATTGATTAAGTGCTTCATGCTAGAAGATTTAAATTTACCTCCTGTATTTCCAGGATTAGCTGACATAATGGGGTCAGTCTGCTGGCACAAATGATTTACAGAACACCCATTGGCAGCTTTCCTTTTAAAACTCCACACTTAAAATTTTTCACTTGGTCACAGCCAGCAGAGTCCTGGGAATTAGCAGGTTTGGATAATCGCCTTCCTGCTACATCTAGACTTTTAGGGGTTGGCTCCTGAGAAGAGCTGCAGAATGATTTCGATGAGTCTGGCCCTAACTGATCCAAATGAGCTTTGAGGAGGGAGATAGCTGTCATGGGAGGAAGTGGGGCGAGAGGAGGCTGCTGTTCTTGGATGGAAAGTCTGGGTTTAGACGTCAATTCATTGCATATCCCAAGGCAGAACATGCAGAAGTTACAAGGATTACAGGAGAGTGTTAAGTGGCCGAGTCTGGTCTGTCATCCCCCCCTTCTATCAATTTAGTTCACTGTGCTCCATCTTCAGTACCCACCCAAGCCCTCCTCTACAAGCCCAAAGCTGTACTCTGGGAGGGGAAGGAACTGTATTGAGGCTTCACAGGAGACTAGAAGGTGTGGATGGAGAATGAAATCCAGTGAATGATGCAAGCTCCCTACCCAAAGCAAGATGTCACCCCAAATCTCTGCCCCAAAAGCCTGAAGAGGGACCAGTAGTGTCTCCACTGTCATCCCCAAACCTGGTGGACCCTTAGGGTTGCTGTGGTCTCCAAGGAGATGATGCTGCTGGCCTGAGTAATGGGGACTTTAGAACTAAGCACCCTTTTTTAAAAAAAAGATTTTATTTTTTATTCTATTATTATTTTTCGCATGTACCGTCAAATCAGATCTGACTGGTACAGGAGGAGAATGTCCCTCCTTCTCCAGCAGAGCATCTGGTGGATTCGAACCACACACCACCTCTGGGATCGCAGTGCAGCTTCTTGCCACTAGGCCAAGAACTAAGCATTCGTAACAAAGGCTGCACACGTGGGTCTCATTGTTGCTAGGTGCCCTCGGGTTGGCCTTAATCCTAAAGACTATACGTCACAGAGTAGGATTGTCCTCTGGGGGTTTCTGGGATGTGTTCTCTTGGGAACAGATCACCAAATCTTTCTCCTCTAGAACCAAACACTTAACTGCTGCACCACCATGCCCATCCCATGTCCATATGTGACTGGGCAGACTGCTTTGTTAGTTCTTTTCCAGAATGGTGTCTTTTTTTTAATTATTTTTATTTTATTATTTTTGTGTGCGTGTACCGTCAATTCAGATCTGACTGGTACAGGAGGAGATTGTCCCTCCTTCCCCGGCAGAGCATCTGGTGGATTCGAACCGTGCGCCTCTGGGATTGTAGTTGCAGCTCCTTGCCACTAGGCCACCAGAGCTCCCCTCAGAATGGTGTCTTAAAGGTCCAGTTAGGGGACCTTTTACCTCAGACCTACAACGCCGTATGTTTTACTTATACAAGAAATGAACTTGGATGCTTTTAGATGAAGTTTGCACTGGCCAATCAACTGCCCACGGCTATGCCGCTGGCTTCTGATTCTGTGTTTGAGCTTCGGATTCCTCAGTCTTGTCCCTATCAACGGCCTTCTCTTTGAGAGGATGAAGAAGAGAAGGGTGCATGAAACTGTCTCACGAGTCCTGAACACAGGTCTCAAGGCTGTATTTCTCCATTAATATGACTCCATTACAGTAAGTCCTGGTGGGACAGTCGCTAAGTACTTAGGCTGCCAGCAGAAAGGCTGTTGGTTCAAAGCCACCAGCAGCTCCTTGGGAGATAAGAGCTGGCGGACAGATCTGGTCCTGTAAAGATTACTGCCCGGGAGACACTATGGGGCAGTTCTTCTCTGTCTACAGGGTTGTTGTGAGACTGAGCACGAACACAACAAAAATAACAGCCAGTCACTCGGTTTGATTCCGCACCGAGAAGCCTTCCCTCGGAGCCCACAGAAGTGAGCAGTGGGCAGTGATACTTTTCCAAATGCTAACTTACACCTCACTGAGATATTTATTTTACATAAACGACGAGTACAGTTCATTTTGTTTAAATACTCAGAGTTTTTTCCAGACCACTCAAGTGCACTAGAGACGAAGTGAATTAAGGTTTCTTTGTTTTTCACGTGGCCATTCTGTTCAAGTCAAAGGAACAGACCAACAATAGCACAGCCTGCATCGTGCCTGTTACTAATATGATCGCCAATTAATCCTGACGTTGCAGCTTGGCAGCTTTTCCAAAACCCTGTGTTTTGTCACCTCAGGGGGTTAGCACTTAGACATTTCTATGACATTTTATACTAATCAATCAACTTTCCTTTTTTAAAGCAGAACCCATTCATAGGAACTGCAGATGACTCCGTGTACACCACACCCACATCCACTCTTTCCCCCAGACCTAATCGCGTTGGGTTTGTTGATAATTACCCTTCCTAGCTGACTCCTGAAAGTGTTTATTCTTATTTCTTCCTTTCCAAAAGGGAAATCTCTCTCAAATGTTAAGAGAGAAAGGCAAGTCCCCAAGTGTTTTCTCAGATTATTGTACATTTTAAAATATTACAAGAGGGCGCCTCTCAAGGGAAGTGAACTTTCGAGCTGCCAGCGCCGAGTTGACTTTCTCCAAATCTGTTACCAATGGATCCCAAGCTGGTTTAAGTCAGTTCTATTCTGAGTAATGACACACGCGGCTGGCACAAACGCCATTTCTAAGATATTTCTAGGACCCCCGGCAAATGGTAATTCATCTGGAGACAGCCAGGCAGACAAGGCAAGGACAAATGGGGAGAATGACTCTCTTGTGGATTTGATGCAGGGATAAGAGTCCTAAATCAGTGTGAGAACCACGTTCTCTCAGAAAGGCCTCCACTCATCATTCCTTCAAGCCCCCTCCCTGTCCTCTGACCTCCAATTATTCCTCCAACCATTCGTAATACAGGTCATTCTAAAAATATTGCCATGGTGGCAGAATATGTCATATATCATACTGCTAACCAAAAGTTTGGCAGCTCAAATCCACCAGCTGCTCCATAAGAGAGAAATGGAAAGGCACCTTCAGTCAAGAGTCATAATCCTGGAAACCTGACAGAGGGCCTCTTACGAGTTGGAACAGAACAGGAGGCTGCGGGTTTGATTTGCTCTTGTGAAGATCACCAGTTTTCAAAAAGTTCTAGTGTCAAAATTCCAGGCCTTCCCTTCCTTATTCCTGGATTCTTGGAACCGAAACATGAAGGAACCTAGAGCACTGACCCTCAGGAAGAACTAGGATATTTACCCTTCTCCACACAAAGTGTCTCCTTTTCTTTTTGATTATTTCCTTCTGCCCATCTCGATCTCGGAGAAGATGACCAGTTTATTCAAGGATCCTGGGACAATGCAAAAGCACACTGAACTTGGATACAGGGTCTCACTGGAAATTTACGGTGTGAGGAGCTTCTGCAGTCAGACTCTCCCTGCTTCGGTTGCCTCATATGGAAAAGGGAAGGCTGCCCTCCCTATCTGACTCACGAGGCCACTGTGAGGAGTGAAACATTGTCTTGAAAACTCTAATGAACTACACGCCAGTGAACACTAACTCACACAGACGTCCCTCAGTCCATCCCCTCAACATGCCACTTCTAAGTAAGGCCCATCGCCACACCCATCTCCTATGCAGAAACCAAGTGGACAAGCACCTTGGTGAGAGGAAGGGCAGATGGTGTTCTTAAAGGGGCACGTGGTAGCATGCAGTCTGTCAAACACATGACGGGCTCACCCATTTAACGCTCTCGACTTCAGTAGTTAGACCATGCTGGAACTTGATAGAGGAGGAAAGAGAGACCTGGAGAAGTTAGCACACCTACCCAGGTCACAAAGCGAGTAAGGCTGGAGCTAGGGTGTCACTTGGGCCTGGTTACAAGTCCAGGGTCTCAAACCAACCTTAGTTATGCAAAAGCCACTCAAGATGCTGGTCATCTTAGAGGTAAAAGCATGTTTGTTCTAGGAGTTCCCTGGGCGCAGAGTGCTGCTTAGCTCCCCAGTTCATGGATGGGGTGTGTGTTAGACAGGACGCTGCTGCCTTGTTTCCCGAGACAGCCCCCTACACTTTTCACTCTGTCCACAAGTGCAAAGGCAGCGCTCAGATAAACACCACGCTGAGTCTGTCTTTTGTCCCTCTGCTTACGAAGGAGAGTCCCTCGTTAGCATAGGGAAAGAGAAGATGCCGTTTCTGGGGAACAGAGCTCATGTGTTCCCGGACGTTGCCCAGGCAACTCCATGGTACCCAGATGGCAGGAAAGTTATCGGTGACCTGTGTGGCCAAGCCCCACGCGCTGCCCCACAGGGAGCCAGAGTTGGGCCCTGCGATCTGGCCAAGGGGACGTGCCCGCACTGGCCGGAGGACTTCTCGGCTGTTCGTGGAAGAAAACCAATTCCGTGGTGTTTGCACTGACGGCCATGCCTCCTGTGTCACCTCTTAACGACGTGTGACCTCCCCAAAATGCAAGCAAGCCACAACTCGCCCGCTCTATTTAAATTCACAGAGGACAGAATTTAGTTCTGAAAGCCCAACTCTACCAAGTTTCTAAAGCACAGAGGGGCCAGGGAAGCTGACCGAATGTCCTCTCTGCAGCTGGACACTGGGTGCTGAAGCACACGCAGAGAGGCTGGTCATGCCCAGCAATGCTCCCTTTATTGACCCGTTGTTGTGTGTCCTTGAGTTGGAACTGACCCACCGCTGACCCTCCAGAGGGTTTTCAGAGGCAGTAAATCAAACAGGAGGAGATTGCCCATCCTTCTCCCGCAGAACAGCTGGTGGATTCGAACTGCGTGCCTTTGGGATTGCAAGTGAAGCTTTTTACCATTATGCCATCAGCTCTATAGGAACCAACAAAACACCCCCACTAACTGCCACCAAGACACCATTGTCACCTTACAGGCTCCTGTCCCTCAGCCAGCACTCGTCTTTACCGGCCCTAGAACACGAGTGGATCCGAAGGGAAAAGAAGGCCCACTGGACAGGAAGCAAGGTACTGAAAGTGACCAGAGACACTGTGGGTGCCATGGTGACCCAAGATCCTCTAATTGGCTGGGAGCCTTTGCCCAAGTCACAGCCTTCTCTGACCTTGGAGGTCTGCAGTTAGATAGGGCAGCTGGAGGCCACAGACTTCCCTTAGCCTTTGACCAGTTCCAGGGTGCTCTGTGCAGTGCTGTGGACATGACGCAGGATGTAGGAAGTGCTACTGAGCTATGAAGACTATCCGGTTGTCCTCAGGGTCGGTTGGTTTTCTACCTGACTTCTCCTTCATGTGGGTGTGAGTGTCTGTGTGTCTGTACATGCGTGCGTGCCCCTGTGTGTACATATGTGTGTGCAGCTATGTGATGAAGCCAGGGTTGGAGACTCTCCAGTACAAAGGATGAACACAGCTCAGAAAGATGGCACATAGGCTATCTAAGAAGAAGGCAGAAGATGTTGAGGATGAGAAGATACCAAGCTCATCTAAAGAAGAGGAGAAACTGCCGCCACACTTTTCTCGGGGATTAAGTGAGTTGTTGGTCAAGATGGCATCTGGCAAAATCTGGAGAGCAACCTTGTGAGGCTGGTCCATGAGGAAGGGAGGGTAGAAGAGAGGAAAGGAGGGAGGGTGCGCTCAGACACAGCGCAAAGAGACAGCACAGCTAGCACTGGGCCCACACAGACGTCCGCTTCCCTATCACAGCAGAAACATGCTCTGGGATCCCCAGCCCAGCTCGGCAGCTCACCCAGCCTGCAGCCTCAAGCAAACCCAGTACCTCTCTGAGTCCCGCCCCCTGCTCCTTTCCACAAATGGAAGCACAAGCCTGACAATTCTGTAATAATGGCTCCTGTCTCAACGCTGTCAGGAGGGTAACTTCCAAAGATGTAAAGTGTGTGGGAACGCCTTTGTGATTATACAAACACAGAATGTCTTGCCAAACAGCTGAAAACTCATTACAGTGGGGGGAGAAAAATTACCCAAAAGGTGAGCACTCAGCTTTGACTGAAGCCAGGAAGTCACCACTGCGGTGCTGCTGGGCCCTGAGAGAATTGACGGAAGCTCAAAGAAGTCTCCAGGTCATCCTCCCTGGGACACGATGCGTGAGGAGGGATCTGCAGGCTCCTCACTGTGCTGTGGGTGGACTCAAATGCCCAGGCTTCTCCTTCCCGATGAACGAATCCACGCAGGACTCCCCAGTTGGACGGATACTCCCCTAGTAATGCTGACTCGGTTTACCTTTCAAAGACTGGCTGCTGCGTCAACGGCAACGCACTGTGACCCCATGTGTGTGAGGGCAGGCCTGGGTTCCACAGGATTTTCAGCAGGCAATTCTTTAGAAATCGATCACCAGGCTTTCTTCCCAGGTGTCTCTGGGTGGACTTCTGGTTGAGCATAATTTTTTTTAATTCAACAAATATTTATTGAAGATATTAACATTAAAGGGGGTGACTGTTCTAGGTGCTTGATGTTGAGCATATTTTTCATCACCAGGGACTCGTCTACCTTTAGACATAGTCACATATGCTTCTTCAATATGTTTAAGTGACAGTGCTATCAACAATGACCAACCCGTGAGCTTCTTCCTTTTCATGTCTCTCCTTTGTTGGAAACAGAGAACAAATGGAATAAAGGAACAGCTAACCCAACCCTTCCATTCATCCACGGATCATAAGGACTCATCTAACAGCCCCACAATGTGACAGATGAAGAAACCAAGGCCAGAAGGGACGTGTGACTTAACCAAAACAACTGCTTCAAAATGCTAGAATCAGTTCCAAATTCTTCCACCTTTTCCCCCACCGTCTAGACCTTTAGATTCCCATGTTCACGTTCAAAATGCACTTTCACACTCGAATCTGAGCAATGCTTACGCTCTCACTGTAAAAGGAGATCGACTGGGTGCCCGGGTCCCCCTCGAAGGCTGCTCCACACGGAGCATGGGCCCAGAGCTCACCTGTAAATTTGCACATGGTGGTAGCATGTGAGTGGGGATTTCATTCTCTGACCCCGCGGGCCCCAGAAGCTTGTTCTTGACCCGGAAGGCCGTGGTGGTGGTGGCAGTGGTGGTCTGCACTGGGAGGGCTGGCTGCCACACAGTCACATCGGAGCCGTTGCCAAAGGCTTGGATTGCATTTTCTGCAGTAAAACAGGAGGAGATCCAATTTCAAAGTCAAGTAGCAAATGGAACAGACCGGGTATACACAGCCAGAGAGGCACACTAGAAATTCTGATTACAGCGCCGGACTTCTCTGAACAAAGCCCATCCACGCATCCACCCACTCTGCCATCCTCCACTTGCCAAGAACCAGCCATTGGGTCAGATGCTCAAAATCCATTCATTTGTTAACCACTGAGCTGGGGACTCGGCTCTGATTCAAATGCAGTCGGTATCTCTTGCGTTGTATTTATGTACCAGGAATAGAACGAACCCCTGAAATCCTCATCAGGGAAGCGCTTTGAAGCTCAGCCTCAGCCCTGTTCCATGGGATCTTGATCATTAGCCCATCTTCCGAGAATATCCTTGCGTTCTGTCAAAACTATATTAAAAGCAAACTAATTACTGTTTTCTTTTAAAGTACAACATCTCTAATTATGAGGCTGAGATGATTCCGTAGCCATTACCCTCTAATTTTGCAGGCAGAGAGAAAAAACAGCCAAAAATATTAACTGCTATAATATGGCACCTACTGTATGCCGAAGGGGCCCAGGTGGCATAGATTAAAAGCATTCAGCTGCCAACTAAGAGGTTGATGGTTTGAACCCACCAAGTGATGCGTAGGAGAGAATAAGGCATTCGGAGTCTGTGAAAATTTACAGCCTTGGAAACCACATAGGACTGGTCTGCTCAGTTCTACAGAGTTGCTACGAGTTGGAATTGACTTAAAGGGAGTGAGTTTCTGTCGAGGAGCCCCGGTGGCTTAATGGTTAAGGCCCTGGCTGTTAACTGGTTAGGTCGGTGGTTCAAACTCATCAGCTCCTCCATGGGAGACAGCTGTGGCAGTCTCTTCCCTAATGTTTAAAGCCTTAGAAACTGTATGATGTAGCTCCATTCTATGCTGTAGGGTGACCACGAGGTGGAATCAACTCAAACAGCAATGTGTGCAGCATTGCTCAAAGCATGAATGTCACTATTTGTTTTAAAAGGATTGACCCCAAATCTCATCAATATCTGGTACAGGTTTGAGCAAGATTTTTTTTTTTTTTTTGCTTATTTTAGCTCCAAGACTTCCAAACAAAAAATCTGCATAATTAGGTAGGAGCAGGCCTGCAAACATGAAAAGTTTAAAAAATGTAAAACTTTAAAAGCTTATTACAATTTCATGGGATTAGATTGTTTTTGTGGTTAAGAGTAAATTGGTTGTGTGTTGTTCCCTTCCCCCAATGAATAAAAAACAGTTTTTAATCAGGTCTCCAGGGATTTGGCCTGGATTTAGGATTTTTTTTTTTTTTTATTTTGTATTCATTGTATAAGAAATCAAGCTCCTCCGTTTGGGACCTGAATGTGCAAATTGTTAATGTATGACTCTGAGCTGGCATTTTTCGATATACAAAAACAGAATAATTTAAGCCAAATCTTCCTCTTAGAAGTGACATTTTGTTCTAAAATTGTTATCCCTTAAATTCTAGCAAATTGGAAGCTTAGGTTTTTTTTTTTAAGAAAAAGAAATCTTTTCTCTGTGTTTTTTTCTAAGGCTGTAAGAACAGCTCCAATTAATAGAAATGCTTTTTATGCCCCTAGCCATGTTACATGGCTTAATGGGTGGATGGGATGCAGACAGCGGGAGCAAAGACAAGCTTCCTTAAGTGAACCCTGAACTAAAAAACCAGGGGGAAAAACCCCAAATCACCCTTTTTCCTTGTTATGACATGTAGATTTAAGAGTCGATTAGCATTGGTGGAAACTCTCTGAGATTTCCTGTTGTGTCTGCTTTGCAGCTTTGGGAGATCATTTCTTCACCTGTTCATTCATTCATTCAAGTATCAGTAGACATCTAGTAGGTCCTACTAATTGTGCTCCAACCCAAAGGTGGGTGGTTTCAATCCACTGGTGCCTCAGTGGGGGGAAATGAGCAGTCTCCTTCAGTTGATTTACAGCCTCTGAAAACCCAGTGGGGGGTAAGCTACATGGAGGGTTCCGGCTTCAAAGCACACACACCAACAGCCACTGCTTTATGCGCTGAATGACCACTGCAATTACAAAAGGCTGAAAGCCTCTCTTCGAGTGCCTAGTTTGGCTGGCTCAAGCAGACAATGCATGGTTGTTCTTAGGCGCCCTCCAGGGAATTCTGACTCATAACGACTCCATGTGAATGAACAGAGCTGCCACATAAGGTTTTAAGCTGGAGTCTTTGTGAATAAGAACCCTGGTGGAGTAGTGCATAGCGTGCCAGGTTGCTAACCCAATGGGTGGCATCTGATTCCCCCAGTCACTCCAGAGAATAAAGACAGGCAGTCTGCTACCTTGCAGATTTACAGCCTCAGAAAGCTAATGGAGGGTTGCCACGACCAGGTGCAACTCAACTGCAGGGGTTCATGGTTAAATCAACCATTTTTTATGGGAGAAGCCAGCCAGATCCTCATTCCCATGGAGTTGCTGGATTGATTCGAACACCAATCTTTCCATTAGCAACTAAACGCATAACCAATGAGCCACCAGGTTTCCTTAAGCAATGCATCTGGTGGAGATAAGTGCGTTGGGAAAGCAGAAGTGGAGAGAGGGAGAGCAAGGCGAGTAAGGAGAAGAATTTAGATCAAGTGGTCAGGGGAGGCCTCCTGATGAAGGTGATGCTTGAACAGACCTGACGGCTGCAGCTGACATCTCACTTCCGCCTCCAATTCATTCCCCTGCCTCCCTTTTGATGCAACATGCACTTGACTTTAAAAAACAACAAAAACAAACAAACAAACAAAAAAACCAACCCAACTCACTGTTTCTTTCCCAATAACCCAAAGTAAAAACAATTGGTTGAGTTCCTGTTGATGATCGGGGAATCTGGGAGAGTCTGGCTTTATCTGAAGGGAGTGAAAATCGAATTACTGCATTCGGGTTGGAGTCTAAAAATTTCAATTTCTCCGACCTTGGGGCCTTTTCTGAGAGGCTGAATTTATCGCCCTGTGTCTTGGTAAGCTGTGCCCCTTCTAATGAGGGGATAAATGGCGTGACTGTGAAAAAGTCTAGCTGGCTTCGGCCCCTGCTGCCAACCAAATGCATTTAGTTTTATTGAAAAGTCATTAGCAATAAGATACCAGACTACTCTCCCCTTCACCGAAACGTTATTAAGCAGGAACAACTTTCTCTGTGAGGGAGAGATTCACCAGCCAGCCTGCCTGAGTTTCATCTTTTCTCACATTGACCTCAATTGTCAATGGTTTATCTCCAATAAGACTGGTATTCTGCCAGTGTTTGTGAAGAGGAGGGGTGGTATATAAACTCCTACGCCCTCAGTTAAACCCGGAGCATCAAAACTTGACAGGGCTGCCTGCTTTTCCCAGGGCTCCCAGGCTGGGGGTCTCTGCGAGGTCCAATCTCACTACTTCTCTATCTTCTTTATCATTGTTGTTGTTGAGTAGTTGAGCCAGAAACGACTCATAGCTGATCCCCTTGTGGGTTCTCAGAGACAGTAAATCACACAGGAGGAGACTGCTTAACTTTGTTCTTCTGGTGGATTCAAACCACGTACCTTTGGGCTGGTAGCACAATTCCTTACTACTAAGCTGTGGCAGAGTGGTAGAGAACTGCACTGCAATTCTGAAGGCACATGGCTCAAATCCTCCAGCGGCTCCATGTGAGAAAGAAGGGACATCTCCTCTAGGGCAATTCAACTGCCTCTGAAAACCTGCTGGAGGGTCAGCTATGTCAGCTCCAACTCGATGGTACACAACAAACACAACAAGAGCTTCCTATCATCTCTACTAGTTGATAACATTTGAATTTTCCCTCTCTGACAGGTTTTTATTTTATGCATATTCTGGTCTTCTCTGTGGTTTTTTGTTGTTGTTGTTGTTTTTTGGTTTGTTTGTTTTTTTCAGTTTTTCAGAGGCTGTAAATCACACTGAAGGAGACTGCTCATTTCCCCCCACTGAGGCACCAGTGGATTCAAACCACCCACCTTTGGGTTGGAGCACAATTAGTAGGACCTACTAGAGGTCTACTGATACTTGAATGAATGAATGAACAGGTGAAGAAATGATCTCCCAAAGTTGCAAAGCAGACACAACAGGAAATCTCTGAGAGTTTCCACCAATGCTAATAATAATTTGCCTATATTTATATTCACGGGCAGTCTTCAGATTATGAATATCAGCTTTAGGGACCACTCCAATTTTCCCTTTGACATTATGTAAACGTGTCCTCACTTTGAACCAATTGAAGGGTTCAGAGCTGTTGTACGTAGGGTTACTATGCATCGGAGCTGACTTGACAGCACATTACAACAACAATAATATACCATATCCTTCATCACAATCCCTTTACTTGCTGTGTACGCAGCTTTTCAATAACTGAAAAGGCTTCTAGCTATCAGCTGCACTAACTCATCTCATTGCTGTCAAAAGGAAACCGACTCACAGCCAACCCTCTGCCGGGCTTCTCCGGATGTAAACGGCACAGAGAGAGATTGCACATTTTTCTCCTGAGGAGCTGCTGGTGGGTCCAGAGTGGAAGGGAGTCATGGCCTTTGAGTGAGTGGTGGAACTCTATACAGCCTTCGCTACCAGAGCTCACAAAGTCAGGTTTAATATTAAGAACCCTATGCACTGGGTCTGCTCTACCTGCCAATTCTTTAAGATACAGTAAAAGTGGATCTCACTGATACCCAGACTGCCTGTATTTAAATCAAGAGCAAACAAGAGGTTTAAGGTATAATGTCTCAGAATACCCCAACGTCCTGGTGAATGCCTTCATACTTGAGACTAGTTTTGTAGATTTGACCTTCACAGTTAAATATACAATTGTTGCTGTGTCCGTCAGGTTGGTACCACTTCATAGCTGGTTTTCAGAGGCTATAAATCACATGGGAGGAGACGGCTCACCTTTCTTCTGCAGAGTGGTGGATGGATTTGAAGTGCAAATGCTTGGGTTGGCAGCTCAGCTCCTTACCCACTAGGCCACAAGAGGTTCCTCCACAGACCATAGCTTATTTTATTTTAAGATGGCAAAAACAATGGGTTATAGTCACATTCCTTGAAGCACCTAGTGAGCAAATGCCTTAGATTCTTTGCAACAAAGGACATGCTGAAGAAGACTTGGAACAATTAAATGCTTTGGTAGCTTGTTAATGAATTCTTTAAAAATGAACCGTGTTACAGAAGAGCACTGTGGACGAACAATCTCAGGGGACATGCTTTCAAAGAGGAGGCTGAGTCTCTAACGTGAGAAACTGAGTCTTCCCCCTCCCACTAGGACTCCTCGCTGGTCCGATGCTCAGCTGTATGCTCTTGCTCCACGTGCCCTTCAGTGTCAGACATGGAACAGCGGCCTGCGGCAAGAGCAGGACTCAGGCTTCGGGGTCTACCTCTGGCATGTACGCTCTTTGGGAACCCCAAGTGAGCCGTTCACTCAGTTGCAGAGTGAGGGAGGGCCTACTGACATATCCTGGGATTCCTGTGAAGATCCCAGGACGTGAGCGATGTAAATATCCCTATGGAGTGAGTTTGAGCGCAAAGAAGTTACCCAATAATAATGGGGACAGAGTGTGAGTGCAGACACAGAAACAGCTCAGCTGGTTTGTCACCTAGAACATACCATCCTGATGCCTATGAGGGAGATCTGACAAGGGCCATATATTTCCCTCAATCTTGGCCCCTTTGGGAAAGATGCTTCCAAATTGCCTAACTCTGCAATCATAATAAATGCCGCTTCCAAGCCCTTCAGTGTTTGCTCATCACATCTCCCAAGATGCTCAGCACTCTGAGCCTACTGGTTTATCCCCCTCCAGAATCGCTGCTAAACGAGGCAGCCCTGAACATCCAAGGGCTATTGATGTTAACATCCTCATTTTTCTCAGCGTCCTTGGAGGCCTAGCCCCATCTAATTTGCCTGAGCTTCTCACATTGCATATTCCTCCCAGGTTTTAAGAACCTCTGGAACAGATGCTCCTCTGGCTGCCAAGGGTACAATTTTATCCGTGGGTAGAAGTTCTTTCCCACCTCATGTGCCCTCAGTCATCTGCATCTCCTGTTCTCTCCAATCTTGGCAGCACCCAGCTTAACACTTGCACTATTCCCTGGTGCGTTAACCAGTGTGGCCAAAAAAGGGGCTGGCATCCTCATTTGTGCTCTGGCAGAAGATGGATATAAAGACACCAACAGAGTCAATGCCACAAGAAACAAGCCATTTCAACTTACATCTGAAGAAAAAGATATTTTTTAAAAGCAGGAGAAATACGGGAAATCTTCCGTGCAATTTAGTTTTAGAAATACAATGAAGGATCAGCTATCAGTTGTTTCCGACTCAACAGCAATAACTGAGTGAGTGATTAAAAAAATAATAGAAGAAAACCTACGAAGGCATTAAGAGAGAAAGAAGGATGGGTATTCTCCTGAAAAGCCTCTCTTGAGGGTCACATGGGTCATTCCTATTCAGTGGTACACAACAACAATAAGGAAAGAAAGGACGAAGAAGAAAAGTCTAGAATAATAAGAGGAAATGGAATGGGTGGCTAAGTGACTCCTGAAACAACTGTCATGAGAACTTTGCCAAGAGTCCAGAACTGGATCATGCCAGAATTAACAACTATTACTGAACATCTTGGTCAAAATTTCTATAGAAGAATCCTGATCAAAAGGAAGAAAGTGCAGAACAAATTCCAAACACTCATGGAATCTAGATTTTTCTGGCTCCATTAAGGTTGTATGAAACCTCCGAAATGACTCCTCAGAGATAATCTTAAACCTTAAACCAAAAGGATACCCTGAAGTCCTCTTAGAATCAAGCAAGAGTTTAGCTTAATTAGTAGAATGTCTACCTTGAGCATTTTGCTCTTTTGAAAATTCTCTGTATGACATCAAAGAAGTCCCAGTGATGTAGTGTTTTACATGTTGGACAGCTAACCAAAAAGTGGGTGGTTCAAATACACCAGCTGATTCCCTGGAGAAATATGAGGCAATTTCCTCCCATAAAGACTTAGGGCTTCAGGAACCTGATGGAGGGTCTCCAGGAGTTAGAACTGACTCATCAGTAGTTGGTCTGCACTCTTTGCTAAGTGAGCTCAAGTTGACAGTATCAGTGTGAAAGGTTAAATAGAAAACTTAAGAGGGAACTAAGGTTCTGTTAATGGGAGAAGAAGAGTTTGGAAAAGGTGAGAATGCTCGAACAACTGGAAGCACGTAATCAAGGGGACTGGACATTTAGCAAGTGTTGAATTGGCATATATTCACACGGTCAACGAGGACTACCAAAGTAAGAGCAAGTATTGAAAAGAAACGAGACAAAGACTCACTAAGACATGTATTATCCTTGAAGAAATTCAGAAACTTCAGGCACTCTTCAAAGTCGTTCCCACTGTTGCTGCAGTCACACCATGGGGCCACGCTGAGGCTGCTGGAGTCAATGTAGTTGGGGGTCATGACAGTGCCTGAAAGAGTAAGCACAAAGCGGTTCCTCTCATGGGGTGACAGGGGACTTTCTGTAACCTAGAAAGACACAAATGCTCCTCTGACGCCGGATGCACCACGGATAATTAGAAACACTGTGTTTGCTGAGTGGGAAATTATGTTAAGCAGTGCATTTTCCCGACAATTTATCTTCAGCGTATAAAATAATTTACACATTTACTTTAAAAATTACAACAGAACTCCATGAGCGGCACTTAGTGCATTTTTCTCCCCCCTGCACGAGCGGGATAGATGACATGAAGTAGGCGAGAATTAACTTAGAATGCACGAGTTGCCAAATCCCTTGCATTTTCTTGAAAATGCCATTAATCTTCATAAATAGATAAGAACCGGGTTTCCATTTCTTAACAATCCTTTTAGGCACTGAGTCTACTTCCTGCAGAAGCAAATGGCTTTCTCAGGGTAACTCAGGGAAGCTGGGATGTTTTCCTTCTGCGTTATCCCACATCCTGAATATATATATATATGTATATATATACACACATATATATATAAAACACCAGGATGGTCCTGCCCACCACTCTCTCAGCTCTCTCTTTCAATCAAGCCTTACGAGTTATGAAGGAACTGGAAACAAACAATGGAAATTCCCTAAGTCCACGGCTCCTGGAATATTGTCTGCAGAGACCCAAGAGTTCTCAAAAGAATACTGGGTGGTCCTTCCTGCCCAAGTCTTCAATGCTCATTGTTCTAATTAGTTCTACACTGGCTTGAGTAACAATGCTTTTATTACTAATAAAATCCAAACATCTCCTCCTGGGTGGCTCAATATGAGTAAATGCCCCTGGATGTCAATAAGCCTTCTGTTGTTATTTATTTTGTAGAGGTAACATGTAATCAGTGATTCACAGTATATATTTGGCCCACAAACAGAAAGAGAACGTTTAGATAAGCTCCTCTGGGTCAACGGCAGGGGCTCTGCAGGATGTCTTACATTTGCTACCAACCTGAACAAAAAAATATCCTATGATAACCTGAACTGAGAACTACAGCCCACAGAAAAGAAGTCCTCCAAAAACAGGCACCCTGAACGCACAACGTGGATGATGAAGATATACATGATGCACTCCCTGTATTCTTGGCGCTACAGGGGACCACTGGCAGATGGAGGCAGTAGGGACAAGCTGTGTCCTGAAAGAAACAATGGGTCTAGTGACTCAGGAACAAGTGCTTGGGAGAGATTTATTCCAAGACAGGAATGAAAGTCTGTGTAATGCATTGTTTCTATCAGGTGTTCCCCTGATTTCTAATTCTTAGGGATGGAGGAGTTTGCCAAGCATGGGAACAGCCTCCTAGGATGTCTGGCAGGAGGTGGTAATTCATGGAGGAGCTGAGCAGCTTGTACCTCCTGCAGGAAGGGCACTGACAGAAGTGGTCAGTGACTAAACTAAAGAGTAGGGGGCAGATTCCTGACATTCTCTCCTTTGCTTTTCTCTATTTTTTTCTTTTTTAAAGAGGAAATGTTTTACAGTGAGGATGTTCTAATTCTTTTCCCAATGATAACAAAATACACAGTACTCTTTCTTACATCTGTAATTCCATACTGGATAAGTAATCCCTAATAGAATAACTTATTTCAGAAAGGGCAAGAGCGGATGCAAATTTGAAGCACTGACTTAAGGAGATGCTTCCACTGGAAATACTGAAAATAGAAAATCAGTAGTGAAAGGCATGAGCTTAGAGAGCACAGGTATCTTTTCACTTAAGCTGGAGAAACAAAGGTGCCACTCGTAGCATCCCTGTATTCAGTATTACTGGGGCTTTTTTCCCAATGGCTTTTGATAAATAAACTCTGGTAAGAAGGAATTTAGTCCGTACTATCCCTCCCCCCCCCCCCCCCCCCACATTCTGGTTTTGTTTCAAAGCTGAGGACAACGTCTTTACTTAGTCTAACTTTTCGCTATAAGTGCTGCCATACAATATCTGTCCTTTTGTATTTGGTATATGTCACTCAAAGGAGTTCTGGTAGTGTAGTTTGTTAGGTGCTGAAATTAAAGGTCACTGCTTCTAATCCATGAGCCACTCTTCTAGGACCAAGATGTGCAGGTTCCTCATGTGAACATTTACAATGCTGGGAACCCAATGAAGAGCGTTCCTGACCGGGAATTGACTTGAAAGTGGATTTTTGGTTTGAATCCACTCAGCATGTTTTCAAGTTCACCAAGTGGTGGCCTGCTTCAGAAGGTCATTTCTCTTACAGCTGAATCCCTATATCTGGAGCACATTTTGTTTCTCAATCCGTCAGGGTGTCCACTGATGGACACTTGTGTTGTTTCGGCCTTTTAGCTTCTGGGAACAGTGCTGGAAACACTGGGACAATTGGAAAACAGATAATGAGAATGATGGCAGGAGGTGCTCAAGGCGACTGAACTGTACTCACAATGGGTGAGCGGTGCCTGCCATTCTTGGTGGGAAAGGCTTCCTGCCTGGTGACTACTGTGACAGTGACACAGACACCTGGTTGGGACACACTCACACTGGTGGAGTCATCACATTTCTGACAACTTCCATTTCCCTACACAGCCTTGACCTCACAGTCCCTCTCAAATGCTACCAGTGACGGAGCCTAGCGAGCGAGCCTTGTGCAGCCTGCTACCTGGGACATCTGCCTTCCTCCCGCTGCCTGTTCATCTGCGGGCACAAGTTAGCCTGGTTTGGGCCCCCCTCCAGTTCGCCTGGTTTGGGCCCCCCTCCAGTTCTCAGTGCCTGGCCTAATTACAGTGCTCTCCTGGTGCTCAGAAGCCTGTTCTTCTAAAGCCTCAGGTCTCAGAAGACAGCGTTGTTTCTGCTACGTCTGTTTTCAGGGAAAGAAAGAGGGAAAGAAATAGCCTAAATGGCTTCCTGTACACCAAGAGTTGAATTAGCAAGAATATGAACAGAGAGGAAGACCTCACTATTGAGGATTTTCATTTCCAAAGAGCCATTTCTGGGAAAGAGTCTTTTTTGAGTTTCCCAGACCAAAGGACATCCACGTTCCTTTTCTGCAAAGTTGCCTGATCCAATTAACTTGGTCTGGCCAGCTTTGGTCTCCCTCACCGCTCTTCTCACCCACTCCTGTTCTGCGCACCCCCTCACACAGCTGCACGCTCGACGTCCGCCTGCTCCTTAATAACCCTGCTTGCTGCCTCGGTCGTGCACATCCATAATCGTCTTCTTTCCCTCAAGGGGCCTCCCGTCAAAACCCAGGCCTCAGTGCTGCTAGGAGAACCCTGCTTTACAGACATCCCACCAGCGACAATGGGGAGTCTGTGGGCATTTGTAAACCAGATTCCCTCCCGGCCTCACTTCCTGCATCTCACCGATAAGCCCCGAGTAGGCGAGGAGGCAGTCAGCGTAGTTCTCCTTCAGACAGCTGCTGACAGACCTTGACTCTGGCTGGCAGTTGGTAAAAAAATCTGCAAGGCGAGACCTGCAAGATGAAGAAAAGAGGGAAATGTGTGTGAAAGGCCATAAAGCCCTGGACAGGAGCAGTTTTTCTTTACTACTTTGTTCCACTGCCTTTTTCTAGACACACACACAACCTATGCAGAGAAAATGCAGTCTATCCACACACATCAGCCTTCTCTCCTAATGAACCACAAGCATCCTCTGCGCCCCTCAGGCCCCCCGCCCACCTGTGCGTCTGCTTATTTGAGAGAAGTCTTCTGGGCCTGTAACTGGAGAAATCTCCAGGCTTTGAAGTTTCCATTCAATATTTATTTCTGACTAGACTGATTTGCATCTTTCGGAAATACGCTACTCCACAGACCCACCGGAGACTCACACTAAGAAAATATTTACTTTATACAGAAACGTGTCCCTGGCATCAAAATAGAATCCCACAGCCCATCTGCTCCCACAATTCCTTGTGTCTTTAGAAATACAAGAATCTATCTTGGTTGTCTCCTCTCATCCACCAGTCCCAGAGGGTGGGTGGGGGCCTGAGGACAGGGAGGAAACTTGGCTTTCTAGAACAGAAGGGAGAGGAAGGAGGGACAGGAAATACAGCTGAGAGGGGTGACACCTGCCTTTGACAAGGTACAAGAGGCCTATGATTGGAGGTGACAGTTAGAGGGTCTTTGATCAAAGGAGGAATGCCTGCAATCTGAGAAACTCCAGAGGCCGAGGAAGTCCAATGGGAGAGTCTGGATTCTGAGTCTATTTCCTTCTGTTGGCCTCAACTCTGACTACGGGCAACTTCAAGTATGTCAGAGTTAAGCTGGGCTCCATGGGGTTTCTTGGCTGGTCTTCTGGAAGGAGGTTACCAGGTGTTTCAGTTGAGATGCCTCTGAGTGGACTTGAACCACCAATCTTTCTATCAGCAGTCAGCCACCTTGACTGTGCGCACCATCTAGAAATGGAAGGATGCTGCAGTACAAGAGGGTGGGAGGGAGCTGACTCTTGGCTGGCTTAAGCTCTGAAATTGTTGGAGAAATCCTGAATGAGGCTGGGTCCCCTCTGAGGTCACCTCAGCAGACACCACTCTGCTTCTATCTGAAGAGCACAATGGATGCCAAGAGAACGGAAATTATCTGGCAATTTGGGGACACGATGGAAGGCTGTCCCAGAGCTCCTCCATCTTTAACTCAGGGAGCTGGTTGCCGACACGCCCAAGGCTGCTTCTACGCCCAAGGCTGTTTCTACATATTCCCCCCAGGACTGTGCAGATGTGGTGCATTCGATGCTACGATAAGGGCGGGTGGGTAGAGTGTGAGTCTTGTGAGAAGTTCATTGCTGTTGTTAAGCGCCATTGAGTCAAGTCTGACCCACAGCAACTGTATGAACAAGAGATCTGAGCTCTGTCCTATCCAGCTGCAACCTTATCATCTTGTATGTATTTTGAGTCCACTGCTGCTGGCATTCAATCCATTTCATTGAGGATGTTCCTCTCCTTTGCCGACCCTCCACCTCTCCTGGCATGATGAATGTCCTCTCTTAACAACATGTCCAAAAGAGATGAGACGAAGCTGCATTCCTTTAGAACATTTTTAATAAGAAGGGGGCAATAAAGGGCCTTATGAAATGAAGCCAGCCACAGGGCACTGCCAAGGTGGCATGGTGTTCGCGTGGTGGCTGATCTCCTTACCCTGTGTAAATAAGGCCTCTCATATCTGTTCCCATCTGAGAATCCCCTGTTCCAGGGCCAGGTGCAGTGCAGCATGTCCCTGCGACTGATGGTGAAGGGCTGTTGGAGTCCGGGTCCTCCTGGCAGCACCTGCCACTCCTCAGAGGGGCCCTTGGTAAAGCCTCCCCACCAGGGCCGTGTGCCCAAGCTAAGTGCTTTGGCCCCGTCCTCCAAGGGAGCTCCTTGCATGCGCGGGTGTTCCTGGATCACACCCCGCCCCCAGGTCTGGAGCTTTCTGCTTCGAATTGCCTGCACGGAAGGCATAAACCTGGCCGCTTTCTGCAGCCTGGTTACGGGATTTCTTTTTCAGCAGCAATCCCTAGAGACGGTTTAGGCTTACTCGACTGGCTCTGACCACATCCAGCTTGGGCTGTGCACTCATTTCAGAAGAATTTTTATGGTCATGAAAGTTAATGGTCCAGTGGTACTGGGCTGCTAACTTTGCGAAGGCCAAGTGTGGTTCAGGCAGCTGGGCCCAGATCTATGCGCAAGCTGTCCACTGAGCGACTCTGCGACCTGGTCGCCCCAACTCCCAGTCCAATCCCTGGAGGTGGCAGTCAAACCCTCCATCTCCGTGTTTCCTGCTCTCCGTGGTCTTTCCAGCTGACTGTTAACTGAACAACACCGTAACGTGGATTACTGTCCTTCGGCGCGGGGCTAATGCTACCAGACTCATTTTGCTTAACAACCTCAGAATTGACTCACAATTGGACTCTGGAATGAAAGGCTAATTGAGTCAGTCTGCTGCAGAGAGCGCAGCTCTGATTGGGAGGATAAAAGGAAATATACTGCTCAGAGCAGAAGCCTGGCCAGGCGGCCTCTGGAGAGAAGACTGGCAGCATAGATCCTTGGCCTGAAGACAAACGTGGCCAGTGAAGGGGAGGGGAGTCACTGAGTAGCAATGCACATGCATAGCGCTGCTAATGTACCAGTGCCCCCATGACTCGCCCATATAACACCCTCTCCTCAATATGCCACTGGAGATAGAGTGGAGCATGTAAAAGCATTCCCATTTTAAAGATGTAAAAACTAGGGTAAGAAAAGGCTTCTACAGTGGGGTGCAAGAGCCAGGTCACTGGTAAATTTTCAGAAATTTTGGTTACATTGGGAAAGGCTGCTGGCAGTGACCTCTCCAAAGTACTGAGGGGCAATGATGTTAGTCTGGGGACTAAGGTGCACCTGATACAGGCCATGGTCTTTGCAATTACTTGCTATGCATCAGAGAGCTGGACAATGGCTAGGAATGATAGAAGGAGAATTGATGCCTTTGAGCTGTGGTGCTGGAGAAGAGTATTGAATGTATCATGGACTGCGAGGGGTACAAAGATGTTCGTGCTGGAGAGGGTGAAGTCAGGCTGCTCCTTGGAGGCAAGGATTCTGAAACTTTGTCTGACATAACTTTGGACATGTTGCAAGGTGGGATCAGTCCTTGGAGAGGGACGTCATGCTTAGGAGGGTGGAAGGGACAGCGCAGGAGAGTAAGACCCTCGATGAGATGGATTGATTCCATCACTGGGGTAATGGGTATAGCTGTGTTGGAGACAGGGAGATTGGCAAGGGATAGAGCAGGGTTTAGGGCTGTTGTAAATAGGGTCACTGTGAATTGCAAGTGACTCAATGGCACATAACGACAACAACTATAACAACAACAATGATAATAACAATTAATAATCCTAGCAGTAGCCTGAAATCAACTATATGTAGGAGTCCAGGGATAGCACAAAAGATTAGATGTTCAGCTGCTGGTAGAAAGATCTGGAATAAATGCCTGACAATTTATTCCAAAAGGTCACGTCCAATATAAAGCCCATGGCACAGAGTTAAACTTTCATACAGATGAGTCTGCCATAAGCCAGTTCAATGGCAACTGGTTTGATTTTGTATTTAAGCCACTGGAATCAGCAAACACTCCAAATCAGAGCTTGGTGTTCTTGGAGTGGTTATTGCACACGTGCCAGAAGATTTCTGTTCAAGAACAGGAGGGGACAGTCCGTCCCACGGAGGAAGAATGTGTCATGGTCCAGGGTCCAGTCCTGACCGTGTCGGACTAGCTTCCTCTCCCATCTGCAATCAATCCCCCTTGTGTTAAAACGAAATGGTATGGTCCCAGTTAACTTCTTAGCTCTAGTCCCTCCCAAACAACACAATGAATCTCTCTCTACCCAAAGATATTTCTAAACTCACATCTTTTCTTGCCAAATCAAAACTCATGGCCCGTGTTAAACTGACTCACAGCAGAGGCTCCAATGGTTTCTGAGGCTGTAAATCACATAGAAGGAGATGGGTCATGTTTTACCCTTAGAGTTACTGGTGGATTTGAACCATCAGAGAGACAAGGCCTTTGTGTTAACAGCACAACTACCTAGGGACTATACCCCCTTCTCTGGCCTCTAAAATCCTGGAGCAAAGGATCTCTTTAAAGTGTTAAAGAGCCAAGATGTCACTTTGTGGGCTGGATGAAGCTGACTCAAGGCAAGGTATCTTCAGTTGCTCATCTGCATGTGAATGCTGGACACAGAATAAGGAAGACCTAAGAGCTGATACCTCTGAATGCTGGTCTTTTTATTATTATTATTATTATTATTTTTACTTTATTCTTTTTTATGTGAGTGCACCGTCAAATCAGATCTGACTGGTACAGAGGAGATTGCCCCTCCTTCCCCGGCAGAGCATCTGGTGGATTTGAACCGTGCGCCTCTGGGATTGTAGTTGCAGCTCCTTTCTACTAGGCCACCAGAGCTCCCCCCTTGAATGCTGGTCTTGGGGAGGAGAACAAATATATCACGAATTATCAGGACAAATCCATCTTGAAAGTACAGGGAGAGGACTCTTCAGATGTGACAGTGATTATACTTGATCTTTTACGTACTCTGGACATGTTATCAGGTGAAGCCAGTCCCCAGAAAGGGCCATCACACTTGAGAGAGTATGTTGTTGTTGACACGTTCCATCAAGTCAACTACGACTCACAGTTACCCTATGAAAGACTCTGAACCTTGTTTTGTCATGCCAGCCTCACCATATCTGACACACCTGATCTTATAAACACAGTCACTGGATCAACCCATCTTATCCAGAGCCTTCTTCTCTTGACCTTCTATCCGTCCAGGCCAGATGTCTTTCCCCAAGGACTGGCCCCTTCTAGCAACACGTCCAAAGTAGGTGATGCTGGAGAAAGGGCTGATCAGGAGAAGCTCTGAAACAGAGCTGGGAGTCTAGACTTGATTCTAAATAACAATGAAGGATTTTTTTTTTTACTTTTCAAAGAGAAAAGCGAACTGGGGGTGGGCGGGGAGAAAAGTGCAACAATGAATGAACGGAAATCCAAAATCTCTGTAAACATTCATTAAAATGAATAATAAAAAAATTTTCTTTTTAAAAAAAGCAAGATGAGACACTGACGGACTCCCGTCAGAAAAACACAATCCAGTCTGCACACTGGGATGGCATTTTCATCCTGTATGTGTTCGGCAAAGATTTACTAAACACCTACTCTGTGCCCCAACTGTTCCGGCAGTGACAGAGAGAAGGTCTAAATAGGGAAACTGGCCAAAGTGAAGACGGATGGTTGCCTGGGAGACAGCAGTGGCAAGCCAAAGAGAAACCTGGATGGGGGGAAATAAGATGTGCTGGGCAGAAGGAAGGTACCGGTGGAGTGGATTCGGCAGAAAGGTTGTGGCTGAGTCAGGACTGGGACAATTCCGTGAGAGTGGTGTCACAATAAGAAACGCAGGGGAGGACACGTCTGCAAGGACGATGGTGAGGGTAGTGGTGGCTCTGTTGACTTCATGACCCCTGGAGGGAGCACAGAGTCCAGCAGCCAGCCAGCATCATTTGTGGAGTTAACTTTCTGAGCACCTGCTGTATGTAGAGGGGCAACGGGAGGGGAAAGCATGCCCCAAACCTCACAGACAGCCCTTTATCTCAGCTGAGTTATGGATCACATGACACATTTAATGGCTTGTCCTCACCTTGGCTGAGTGACCCAAACACGGAACCTTCACTGTCCAGAATGGGATTAACAAAAAAATCCCACAATCAAGTTTCTTCTGGAGACATGAAATCTCCATGACGACCACCTTGGTGAACCCTGACTGCTTTGCTCTGAGAAAAGGAAAAGGAAATGAATAGGCAGTAACGTGGGAATGAATCTCCCTTTGAAATGACAGAACTTCCACGCTCAAGTGGGGGGAGTGCAAAGCCGGCTTTAGGAAGTTGGAGAAAAAAGTGGTTTATGCGGAAAACAGCGCAGGAAAGTAAGCCTGCTGCTAATTGGAAAGAGAAAAATGATTGTAATGGTAAAGTCTAGGAAAGCCTTCTCACACAGCAGATGGTCTTTTGGCAGTGGAGAAGAATCAGTTACCTACTTTTCTTTTGAAACAGTTTTGGGGAAAACAATGTTATAACAAATAGGTAAGAAACAAAACCTAAAAATGAGCCCGTAATGTTCAGTTCTGTTCTTCCGGGATTAAGATAATCCTTTGAGTGTTTTCTGTGGGACAAACTCCCTCCTTGGACTCAAGCTGTGTGGTTGGTGGAACTGTGAGAACTCGACTGAGATTCAGGTTCTGAGAGTAATTAGCCAGAGTTCCTGAGTGCATCGCGATCAGTTCTCTCTTCCTCTCTCCCAAACCTCCCTCTGTGCCTGGAACATAATCTACAAGGCGCGCAAAACTACATGGAAAAAAGAAGAAGAAAAATAAATGCTTGTTTTCAAAGCATTATTGTTATTAATCACGATTGCATTCTGTCATTACTCATTATTTTAGTGGAAAGAGCATCTCACATACAAACGTGAGGGCCAAAAGGTTAAGTGCCTGTGCAGAGACACATGGCAGGTGGTGGCAGATGGCATTCAGTGGACGTGGGGCTGCCAAGCACCTGGAACAGCCCTGGAGAGAAGGCGTGCAGAGAGGGTTTAACTTCAATTTACCTGGTATTTACACGATCATAACTGCTCCCCCATGCCACCACTGGGCCAGCTTGTTCTTCACACTCACCTTCTTAATGTTCCACTGAATTTGCATATGTCCTGAGTACCACATGGGCCAGAGGATACAGGATGGGGACTCTGTACAACCACATGGAGGTCTGACAGCAGATTAGACAGATACACAGGTGCCATTGCATTGACTCAAACTCGAGGTTTCCTTGACCTTGTGTTAGACCTTGTGTTTCTGGTAACCTTATACCAGGTCCTGCATCATATTTGTGATTGCTGGCATTTTCAAGTTCATTGTGACTGTGGCTATTAGGCCGGGTCATCTCACTGAGAGTCTTTCCAAGCCCCTTTCCAAGTCCTCTACTTCACTAAGCACAACATCCTCCTCCAACGTCCTTGGGAAAGCGACTGGCCTTTCTCAGCAATGGATCCAAAGCCAGAAAGACAGACAGACAGCTTTTTGCTGTGACCCAGAAGGACTCCACTGGCTAACTTTCACAAGCAGATCTCTAGGGCTTTCTTCCCAGAGTTCCAATGGATGCTCCACTGAAATCTACCCATCACAGGTAATCTGGCTGGTATTCAAAAGAAGAGTTAGGCTCCCAGTATAAGAGCAACACACGAGTTACTGCACAGTGTGACAAGGTGATACATGAGCTGGTGCCAATGAACTTAAAGCAAAAAATTGGTTGCTAAGTTGACTCTGACTCAGAGGGACCTTCCACTGAGCTTTGGAGACTGGAAATCTTTATGGGAGGAGACTGTCCATCTCTGTCCAGTGGAGCAGAACAGGCCCTGGACTCAAATCATCAACCTTCTGTTAGCAGCTCAACACGGAATGTTCAGGAGACCAAGAGAGCTCCTAGCAGTGACTTGTGGCCTCCACCTTGGTCAAGGAGTCTTTTGGGTCCCAAATGCACTCTTACAGACTTAATTTCAGAGAGCACTGGTGGTCTAGTCTTTAGAGAGCTGCATGCTAGCAGAAAGCCCACCTCTCTGGTGGTCTGAAATCACTAACTGCTCTCTGAGCAAATACTGGGCAATTCACAGCCTCTGGCAACTTAATGGAGGGTCAGCTATGAATCAGCCAGACTGAAGAGCAATGACTCACTGAGAATTTCCTCAGTATCACTGATCAGGTCCCCTCACTCGGCACATTGGGGTGGGCTCCCTTTATCAATGTGCTTGCAAATGCTTTCATGAGAACGTGTTTGTGGGTTTGTTTTGTTTTTTTCTCGTTTTGTACCAGTGTGAACAGCAGGGCTTCAAAGTTCAAGTCATTTACTTTCTGAAGACTTGCTCTCAGTGACTTGGTGGGAGGAAAGAAAGCAGGAGAGGAATGAACAAGAATGAACTTGGAAAGGATTCCATCTTTTATGATTTCACAGCCTGGGAAATTCTCAAACTCTAAGTTTCTCCTCCTGGGAAAAGGCCAAAGCTACACCCCACAGGTGCTTTAATTGCCTGCTTTGAGACAGTCATCATACCTTACTGAGGACCCAACTTCTCAGATTATTTGTTCAACATACAGATAAAATAGATATGGAGAAAAGTTACAATCCTGACACACACCTTTTCTGATTTTTTATGTAGTATCCCCTTGTTCTGTTCGGATAACTGCTTCTTGGTCTATGTATGGCTTTTCTATGAGTGCAATTAAGTGTTCTGGAATTCCCAATCTTGTCAATATTAGCAATAACTTTATATGATCTACTTATTCAAATGTCTTTCATAGTCAATAAAACAGAAATAAATATCCCTGTGGTATTCTCTGCTTTCAGCCAAGATCCATCTGACACCGGCAATGATATCCATCATCCCATGGCCTCTTCTGAATCAAACTTTTTTTGAAATAAAAATTTGTTTGAGTTCTTTGTTTTTTAATAACCATCAGCAAAATTTTACTTGTATGTGATACTAACAGTTAATATCCAAATGCTGTTAGATCACCTTTGGAACAGAAACAAATATGGATCTCTTCCAGTCACTTTACTTCAAGAAGCTGAATGATATTAAGAATAATGTGGCACCAGGAGAGAACAAAGACTCATTAACACCTCTATTATGCAGATGACATAATCAATCTTGTTGCAGAAAGAGAAGACAACTTGAAGCACTTACTGCAGAAGATCAAAGACTATGGCCTTCACTATGGATTACATCTCAACATCAGGAAATTAAAAGTACATACTACTGGTACAGTAGACAACATCGTAGGAGATGGAGAAAATACTGAAATTGTCAAAATGTCATTTGACTTTGAGCTACAATCAGCACCCATAGTAGCAGAAGTCAAGAAATGAAAAGGAATGCTGTGTCGGGAAAATCCACTGCCTTACTGTCAAGGAACTCTTTGAAGTGCTAAAGAGCAACCACATCCACTTAAAGACTAAGGTGCACCTGACCTAAGCCATGGTATTTTCAATTATTTCCTATGCATTTGAAAGTTGGACAGTGAATAAGGATGACAGAAGAAGAATGACTATTCTTGCATTATGATGTTGGTCTTGAATTGACAAAAGAACAAACAAGTCAGCTTCACAGGAAATGCAACCAGGCAAAAAAGCAGAATACCTTCAATGAGATGAACTGACAGTGCCTATAAGGATGGATTTAAGAATGTCAGAGGTTACGAAGACGGCGCAGGACAGGAAGGGTTCACATGAATTGTAGTCAACCTGCTGGCTTAGAACAATAAAGACAGGGCCCAGAATATCCTAGTTACCTAATAAACTTCTACTTTCATCTCTTCATTTCTTCTTTCCAGATTCCTGGCTCATTCTAATGTTATGTCTTTGCAGCAGAAATACACAGGAAAAACCCAACTCCGAGAGCCATATCGTGTTCAGTCTTCCGCTGGCTCTAACATCCTCATGACAGCTCACATCTGCGTAACTGAAGGCAGCGATTTTGACCAAAACAAATGTCATCAGTCTGAAGCCAGAAACGCCGTGGTGTTAGTTAAAACCTCTCAGTTCTATGAGCTCATAGGCATTTTAAGAAAAGCTACTTTGTCCCAGGAGTGTAGAGGAGAAGACATATTTTAGAAATGATTCAGTACCAGCAGGTTTGTTAATACTGCAGATCGCTTATGCAGACTGAAAAACAATTTGAAAAACATGCTGCTAATATTAGACCCAGGACGACAAGGCAAGAGCAGTGGAATGGTAATTTTCTGGTACAGTGACACAAAACAGATTTGCTCTTTTCTCTGTTTTTAGAAAATTACCTTAGCCTTTCTCCAACAGCCGACTGGAGAACACATCTGGACAGCGTCCTTCAGGAAGTCGGGCTCTGCATTAAGGACCTGGTTTTGCAGGGAGTGGGGGTAGGGCTGGGTGTTGTTTTGCCAAGAAGCTTCAGCAGCAAAGTGGATTAAGTGGTGGGCTGTTAACTGAAAGGTCTCTGGTTAGAACCCACCAGTCTCTCCGTGGGTTAGAGAGGAATGTCAGCTTCTGTAAAGACTGACGACCCTGGGAACCCTCTGGGGCCATTCAACTCTGTCCAGCAGGGTTACGCTCAGTGGCAACCTGCTCAGCGGCAGCGGCCCTCTTTTGTTTTGATTGTGCGGCTGTCTCTCACTTGATGCAATGCATGGCAGCTTCTCACAGCAAAGGTCCCAGGTTTGCCCAGGAGCAAGCTGCGGAGTTGGGGGCTCAGCCAGCCCCGTCCAGGAGTTTAAGTGTGGGAGAGGCCAGGCTGGTCTGCCCTCAGGCAGATGTGCAGAACAGGAACTTCTTGTCTCCATCACTCTCTCGCTGTGGGATTACTGAAGCCCCAGCCCCACTGACGAGCTTGGGGGTGACTTGGCCAGACCGCATCCACATGTTGTTGGGTAATCACAGCATGAGGTCCAAGAAGCTGTCAGGACTTCCCTAAAACCTTTGTTTCCTGGGGCAGGAAGGCCCCACTGGCCAAGCAGAGATCAACACCTGTTTCCCCACGGCTCCCAGCTTCGGTTTCATTCTCACATTTGGGAAGTAACAACTCATTTAACCAAACCCACCTGCCTCCTTTTAAGCTCTGGCCTTGGAGCTGTGGTCCCTGTGACTCCCCTGGATGAGGGGGTCTCCTCTCTGAGATGGGTCAGAGGGGGCTCCATCCAAGTAACACATCAGAGGAAGCTTTGGGAGGTTCAGATGGTGTCCGGTGTCACCCAGCATCTGCCTCCACTTTGGGCTTCTCTCTTCACTGAGGGGTCAGGAAGCAGCTCGAGGTGGGAGATGCAGGCCTCCTCGGCCTTGTGCTCACATCAACCTGCCGCATGGCTCGTGCACTGCAGCAGCGCCCAGGGACATTTAGGGCACTAACTCATCTCTCTCCTCATCCTTCGTGGAGCCACCTTACGTGAACCCTGACAGGAATCTCAACATCTGCACAGCGGCTGACATAGCTTGCCAGTCAATCTCTCCCCAGCAACTTTTCAAAGCAAGTGACGGTGCCTGGCAAGAATATCCATTCCAGATGAGAAGGAGCTTTCAGCAGGCTCTCGTCAAAAGCCCCAGAGCTGCCCCTCTGGCCAGGATTCATCCTTCACCTCCCAGCCCCCCCAGCTCTGAGTCAATTTCATCAAATGCACAAACTGATGGTCACACCCCCAGCAAACTATAACAAGTAATGGGAACATGGAAAAATCACAAACAACCCTATAACACACTGACAACTCAAACTTGTTCTGTATCGCTCATGTTACACCATGCCCATTAGTGCAGAAAATCGGGCTTTGACAGTGCTTGTTTTTTCAGGGAAGAAATTGAGGGAGAAAAGAAACAGCAGATTTTCTGAATGATGAGACGATCATAAAGCTTTCAAACACCCAATAATTGTCTGCCTGGATAACTGTGGGTGACAAACACGCTAAACTATTTAAGGGCAAAGAACGTCTTCTCTAGTTTTACGGAGAAACTTAGAAATCGGTTTTGTGACTTTCACTCACAAGGAGAACTAGGAATCTGAATGCTCAACCAAAGTTTCATTATACAGTAGGACCATTCCTTAAAATTTCAAACGGCATGGTGTGGAACATCCTCCTGCAACTCTAAGAAGCTCAACCTATCAAAACAACTATGAGATATTATCTCACCCCAGTCAGAATAGCAAAATTTAACAGAACAGCAAGCAACAAATGCTGGCGAGGTTGTGGAGAAACTGGAACCTTATTCACTGTTGGTGGAAGTGTAAAATGGTGCAACCACTGTGGAAGGCAGTGTGGTGCTTTCTCAAAAAGTTGTAAACAGAGATACCTTTTTACCCAGCAATTCCACTACTGGGAATATACCCCAAAGAGACCATAACTGCCACCCAAGCAGATATATGCACACCCATGTTTATCGCAGCTTTGTTCACAATAGCAAGGAGTTGGAAACAACTTAAGTGCTCATCAACAAAGGAATGACAGAGAAGCTATGGTATATTCACACAATGGAATACCATGCTGCATTGAAAACAAGGAACTCATGAAATATTATTCAAAACGGGTGACCTGGAGGACATTATGCTGAGTGAAATATCTCAGTCACACAGGGACAAATACTGCATAGTTCCACTGTTGTAAACCAAGACTGACCTCGGGGTTGTAGGGAGACTGAGAAAGATGGGATAAATAATGTATACTGCATTGAAACAGATGAGGGAGAAAACTGTTTAAAAGGGATATGTGCTTAGGTATTATGGTCATGACAGGAGTCCAGAACGAAAGCTGCATAGTGGAGTGGACCTGGGGGGAGGGATTGTTTAACAATGAAAGGATTTTTATTTTACTTTTCAAAGAGAAGAGTTTAGTGGGGGAGGGAGGGGTGGGCAGGGGGAAAAGTGCAACCATGAATGAATGGAAATCCAAAGTCTCTGTAAATTTTCATTAAAAGTAATAATAATAAAAAATTTTTTATAAAGAAGCAGCTCAATCTGCTCAGGAACCCCGGAGGGGCAGCAAAGGCCATCCACCATGACTTCATTGACTGATGTCCACAGTGGCTTCAGGAAGAATTTCGAGAGACGTTCAAATATAGCAATGATGCAATAGAACAAAAGTGAATGAGGGAGAGACAATTGGGACTGCAGAAGGTAAGATGGAGGACGAGGTGAAGCTGGCCAAAATACTTCCAACTAGCTAGTTGTGAATTTTGTAGAAATCACTTGGAAGAGGTAAGCTCTGGTGGCCTCGTGGCAAGAAGCTGCACTGCAATCCCAGAAGTGCACAGTTCGAATCTACCAGACGCTCTGCTGGAGAAGGAGGGACAATCCCCTCCTGTACCTGTCAGATCCAATTTGATGGTAAAACACACACAAATAATAAAATTAAAAAAGGATTTAAAAAAAAAATCACTTGGAAGAAAAATGCCAAGTCCACAATACATGATCCTGCCTACCCAGACTACACAACAAAACATGGCCCAGAACAACAAAACATGGCTCAGACCACACCATCCCTACAGTTGTTGCTGTATGTAACCGCCCTCTTAATCAATATATCTTCTTCTCTGTCACTGGCCTCCTATTTTATCAAACATGATGTCCTTCTCCCGGATCTGGTTCCTCCTGACAAGCCTGTCAGGAAACTGTATCTCACCCTCCTTGCGACTAAGACATTATTTAAACTCTGAAAAGAAAGGAGCTCTGGTGGCCTAGTGGCAAGAAGCTTTGCTGCAATGCTGAAGGCACACAGTTCAAGATCACCAGCTGCTCCGCCGGAGAAAGATGGGCAATCTTCTCTTGTGTGACTGATTAACTGTTTCTGAAAACCCACAGGGTCAGCTATGGTTCGGTTCTGACTACAGTACACAATAACAACAAGGAAAAGGAAGGTTGCTGTATGTGCTGTAGAGCTGATTCCAACCTATAGTCACCCTATGTGACACAGCAGAAATGCCACCCAGGATTTTCAAGGCTATAATCTTTACAAGGGCAAATTACCAAAACTTCACCATGGAACTACTGGTGGGCTTGAAATGACCTTTCCATTAGCAGTCCAAAGCCTTACACCATGGTTCCACAGGGACTCTGATTAATGGCTCCTAAAAATATTCATCCCCTGATCTCTGGAACTTATGGACACGTTAACTTATATATCAAGGGAACTTTGCAGCTATGACTATAGTTAAAGAATTTGGGGGAGATTATCTCTCGTGACCGAGTTGTGAGAAATTGTTGCCACCAACCTAAAAACATGTGGTTTGAATCTACCAGTTGCTACTTGAGAGAAAAATGGGCAATCTCCTCCTGTGTGAATCACAGTCTCTGAAAGCTCACTGGAGAGTCAATTATGAGTCGGTCTGACTCAACAGCACATAACAACAACAACAACATAGCTTGGTTTATTTGTCCAGGTAGATTCGATGAAATCACAAAGATCCTTAAAATGGAAGAGAAGACATAAGAAGAAGGCAGGATGAAGTGATGTGTAAGACTTACGTCCTCTTTGTTGGCTTTGAAAGCAATAGGAGGCCATAAGCCAAGGAATGTGAGCGACCTCTACAGGTTGGAAAAGGCAAGGAAACAAACTGCTTCCTAAAAACCTCCAGAAATAGTGAAGCTCTGACAACATCTGATTTCCATGTTGGACTGCAGACCCACAAAACTGTACCATAATCAGTTTTTATTTAGACCACCAAGTTTGTGGTAACTCATTACTGTAGAAAATAAAAATTCAAATACGACTGAAAAACAGGATGCAACAGGAATTTTTGAATGGAGAATTTGAAAACCAACCAGGACTTAAATTGCATTTCAGCCATGTAATAACCATGAAAATTGGGGCATATTCCATAACTTCTCTGGAGCTTAATTTACTCAAGTTGAGAGTCCCACAGAAAGAGTCTTGTTGGCCTCTCCTCCATATTTCTTTTCCAGGAGAAAGGTCAGTCCCTTTGGGGATGTAACTTTCTTATAAATCTGTCTTTACTTTTTTTACCTTAAAAAAAAAAGAGTCTGTTGGCACAAAAGCTAATTGACTGCCTGTGAACCAACAAGCTGGAAGTTTGAACCCACCCAGCAGCTCTATGAGGGCTGGCGATCTGTTTTTCTAAAGTCTAAAGCCCAGGAACCGCAGTGGGGCAGCTCTATCCTGTATGATAGGGTCACCATGTGCCAGAACTGATGAATCTGATAAACTTGGTAGAAGGAACACTTTGTCCTAAAGACACTGATCTCTGTGTTCTAGGTCTACACACACCCAATCAACTTATAATTATTAACAGATGTATTTGAAACATTAAGTCTAAAAGAAGATTTTGCCTATGCGTTTCAACATCTTCAAGCAGGGCAACATATTTCATAGGTTAGGCAGATAGATGGAATCAAATCTATGGAGACCAGTCAAGACCACTCGACAGGTTACTCTATATATCTAATGCACTGTTGTTGCTGACTGCTGTCGAGTCGAGCACAACTCATTGCAACTCGATGGACAAAAGACCTAATGCCTTTCCATAACTATCATCATTTCTCCAAGTTCATAAGACTTTCCAGAGGCATGTGGTTTAGGAAGTGGACGCCACTCCTGCTTCCAAACCTTTTTTACAACTGAGAGCTCCACCAAACACTGTCCACATTGGGAAACCATTCTGGTATTTGATACCCCAATGGTACAAAATTCAACAACACAGCAAACTCAGGTTATTTTATCTTATGCACTAGTCTGTCTTAATTTAAGAGAAAATACGATGCGTTTGACCCAAACCATGGTATTTTCCATTGCTTCAGGTGCATGTAAAAGTTATAAAATGAATAAGGAAGACCAAAGAAGAATTGGTGTCTTTGGATTGTGAGTTTGGCAAAGATTATTGAATATACTACAGACTATTAAAAGAGCAGATCTGTCTGAGAGGAGGTGCAACTAGGCTGCTCCTTAGAGACAAAGACAGTGAAATTTTATCTCACATACTTTGGGCATATTGTCCTGTGGGTTCCATTTCTGGAAAAAGATACCATGCTGAGAAAAGCAGAAGGTTATCAAAAGAAAGACCCCCAATGAAATGGATTTGCGCAATGACGGTAACAATGGACTTGAACACGGTAGAGACCCTCACGATGGTGCAGGACTGTCATGAGTACTAGTTGACTTGACTTCTCAATAGCATCTAATAACAATGACAACGTGTATCCTCTGAAGGAAGGACTTGAAGTAGGCACCTTGGTATCCCAGTATTTATATTCAGGAGAACTCAGCTCGAACTAGTTTAGGGAAATGTAGGTAAATCCTAGCAATGGTTTCAAGAACTGCCTGGCCTCTTTCAGTCAAATTTACTTCTTTGGGGAACGGTTCCTAGAAGGTAAAAATGACACAGCCACTCTGAATTTAATAATTTTCTAAACTCTTCCCTCGGTAACCCTACCCTTGATGACAAACTTAAATATCCCTGAGATAATGGAGCCTCAAACTCATAATGGAGCCAGTTTGAGTTCTTTGGGAGAGCGTAAAGGATAAGGTTCCATTCCCCAAGCAATGGGAAAACTAAAAGGTCAACCAACTATACTTGCATGGTCTCTAAGCCAAAACATGAAATTAAGATCCCATCTTAAGCTTTAATGGGGCTGCAGACTTCCTAAGGAAAATTATATTCATAATAAACATACAGGTCATTCTTCTTCCAGGCAGGTTGTTTTAAGGTCAACAGAGACTTGGCACTTAGCAAGTAACTAGCCTCTGCTGTTGACTTTCCTAATAGGCTCTGAGGGGGCTCTGTGGCACAGCCCGTAGGGAGAAATGCCGCGAACACAAGAGGCAGAAGCTGACTCTCTATCAATTCTCATCCACCAGCAGCTCAGGAGGAGAAAGATGGGCAGTCACCTCCCGTGAAATGTACAGCCCCTGAAAACCGCACTAGAAGGTAAGCAGAATCTGTTCTGACACCAGAGCAAGGATTCTTTTGTTTTTTTTCTGTTTATTTGGGGTTTTTAATGGGCACTGAGGCTGTATCACTACTGACTAGGGAACTGAGAACTGCGGTGTTACAAATGGGATCAGAGGGAATCACGCACTCCATCGGTGTCAGGTAACTGTGACCTGCTCACATGTTAAAAGACACACCTCCCCAACCTGTCTTAGTAATAGTATGACCTTGTTTCATCCATCCTGTCCATTTCTACTTACTTCCCCAAACTCTCACAGCTGCTCTCAAAATCAAAGTAAGTTCTTTTGTTTTTTCTTACTTCAGTTCAAAGGATTCATTTCCATAAAGCACCTCCACATTCACTTCACCTCCAAGCTAGGTGGTCCCAGGGCTTTTCTGACCTCTCTAAGGTCCCTTCTAAAATGTGAGGGAGATATCACCTTCCCATTCAAGTAACAATCTTTCATCACATTCTGGTTCATGCCTTTACTATGGTCATTGTTGTTTCTGCCATCACGTCAGACCTCACCCAGAGCTGATCCTCTGGGATCAGCAGGTTTTCAGAGGTAGTAAACCCCAAGGAATAGTAAAGCATAGTCCAGAATATGCCAGGACTCCTTGGCTGGCATAGAGAGTAAGTAAGTGACTCCTAGCTGATAAACTGGTAGTTAATACCCATGCAGAGATGCAGAGATGCCTCAGAAGACGACGTCTTGAAGACTCTATGGAGCAGTTCTAATCTGCATACAAGCACATAGGGTGGAACTGACTGAGTGGAAACAAATAACTACCACACAACAAAATGCACTATCCTATTGCCTGCAGTCACTTCTGACTCCCAGCCTCGCTATCAGTCAATGTAGAATGGTTCCACCTGGTTCCCTAGCTGTAATCTTTAGACCCTTAAAGAAGATGAACTGGTCTAGTGACCGCATCAAGGGGCGTGCATGCAGCAGAGACTCTGAGGACGGCACAGCGTAGCAGCGTTTTGTTGGGTTTTGTACACAGGGTCACTGTGAGTCAGAATCGACTTGCCAGGACTAAGAGATGGGACAGGAGCAAGAGAAGAAGCCTCACACACCTGCAGGGCAAGACCCATCACAGACCTCTTGGAGGTACATGCTCAGCAATGGGGCAGTCACCACCACCACACACACAGCTGCCATCAAGTGGACTCAGAGCACTTAGAGCACAGACTGGAGCTGCCCCGGGGCTTCCAAGTCTTTCTGGGTCAGGCCGCCACAGCTTTCTTCAGTCCAGTGGCTGGCAGATTCGAACCACCAAAGGACAGTAGAACTCTTTAAAAACAGTGCCACCAGGTCTCTCTCTCTCTCACTCACTGCTGCTGAGTGAGAAGGAACTCACAGATGACCCTCTAATGGGTTGTTTTTAAGTGCCATCGAGTCGTAGACTACTCATAGTGACCCTATGAACTAAAGACCTGAGCACTGTTCATAGAGTTTCCAAAGGCAAGACATTTTGGAAGTGGATTCCACTCCTGCTTCTAAGCTTGTTTTAATCGGGAAACTCCACCAAACACTGTCCACCATGGGTAACCATTATCACAATTGGCACATCAGTGTCACAGTGTTTAGCATCACAGCAACCATGAGTTACCTCTGTACAGCAATGCACAGACCAGTGCTGTACCACCTAGAAGAATGGGTTACCCAGGCCTAAATTACATGAGAGGAGAATGTCCAACTTTCCCCATCAGTCTCTGGGGGATTCACACCTCCAAGGAGAATCAGTCTGTGAGGCAGCAGTGCCAGTCCATACGGTTCTCCTTCTTGCCTTTTGCTGACTCCGCTTTTCAAATTATGATGCCCCTTTCCTGATAACACGATGCTCTGCTCATGAGAACATACCCAAAGCAGGTGGGGTGAAGTCTCACCATCCCCACTTCTGTAAAGCATCCTGACTGCACCTCTCCAAAGACAGGTTTGTTCGTTCTTTTGATGCCCGTGACATAATTAACCCCACTAACTTATTTTATAAATGAGCCTTATCTTACAAATCAAGGCTCTGAGTAGGGAGAGGTTAGTAAACAAGGCTTGGTTTTGAAAACAAGTGCTTGGATTCGCACGCTCACATTGATCCCCAAGGTGCCAGATGAAGAAGCTCACTTTTTAAATTTCTGTTCCCTGGAGTCTGTAGCATTTTGCTGGGAACTGTGTCTTCGAGAAGCAGCAATTCTATTTAGGTGGGTATCAGTGATCTTTACCAGGCCTGATAACGTGTAACAGCAGAATTCGTTGGCATATTGTTGTTTAACAGTGCTTGCCATTTGAAAATTTAAAAATATAGTATCTGCTGTTACAGCTCAGTAACTGTTACTGAATAATAACAGTTACTGTTCAGTGACCAAATGCAATTCTTCTCATGGTCTGTGTGAATTCCTCTGGGCCCTTTACTGCCCATCTCCTTTGCCAGGTTGTGTGGTCACGTCCTTCTGGGGGTGTGTGGTCACTTCCTCCCTGGGGGTGCATACATGGTCACCATCGTCCTGCTCCTGCCTCTTCTCTGGTCCAGCTCTAAGCTGAGGGATGAGGCAGCACTTCATTCTCTACAGGTCAAGGTGAAGGGTGATCTAGGCTTTGGGGAACATAGTGGTTGTGATTCTCAAGCATGTGTATGATTGTGTGGGCAACTGTGTGTGCTGATTCCAGACACCATCTATTCCACACTCCTTCCTGACAACCACAGACGTGTGTACTCAGAGACAGTGACAAAGAGATCAGAGTAAAAAAAGCCAGCAGGTCACAGACTGCTCCGAAGGGCCAGAAGGAGGGCTTCTTTGCAAACAACTCCCTTGGGGCCATCTGCATTTGCTTTGCATTTTTGGGTCTAACTTAGACAAATGGATTCCCGTCCAGGCTCAGCTCAGCCTGAGGAACGCTGACTGTAGACTTCTTCCCGTGCACTGGGGACAAGGTCCCAACTCTCAGTGGGGCTGGTCAGGTAATGACTCCACAGACGCCTGTGAAGTATGTCTGTGCCCTTGCTCCCTGGGGCACGTCACGCAGGCATTAGAGCCCTTCACAGTGAAGGCCATCGACCATTGTGCATACAGAGTCCAACTTCAGCGCAGTCCACACGCTCAGCACGGGCGGGTGCCGAGTTCCCATGGCTCCTACCTGAGCAGACACCCTCCTCCGCTCACAGTCACGTGCTGTCCCCATCTAACCTTCACTGCCTATGTGCTGGCTGATCTGGCTGCCTACTCCTGTCCACCTGAACGGTGCAGACCCCTCTGAGGGCAGGTGAGGCCTGTCAACCAGCTCACCTGGTCGGCCTTCCCCAAAGCAGGTCCAGACCTACAACTACATCCCCTGATGTCTCAGCTTTCAAGACTATCACAACAAAGAGTACAAACTAGGTGGTTCTAAGAGCAGAAATGTTCTGTCTCTCAATCAGGGATCTGTTGTCTGCCTTCAAGTCAGAAGGGACTCATAGCTGACCTGCCAGTGGTTTTTCAGAAGCAGTAAATTGCACAGAAGGAGACGGCTTTGGATTTGAAGCATGCATCTTTGGAATTAAGCCACCAGAGCTCCCTTTCAGGGGTCTAGCAGTCTGAGTTATTTCAGTTCCCTCCGTAGTCACTGCAAGAAGATCCTGGTCTTTCCTCGCTTCTTGTGGCCCCAAGTGTCCCTTAATACCCACCACATAACTCAAAGGGCCCCCTGCCCTTGGTCTCTGTGTCTTCCCTCTGTGACTGGATCAGTATTATGTGCCATTGAGATGAGGACACACCTGATGTGTGACCCCTATGAACCTCCAACTAGTATATTAAGCAAAAGCTACATTCTTTATCAAACAACATCCTTCAATTGTAGGCAGAATTTATTCAACCTGAAGCTTACAAACACAGAAGAAATGTTCCCCGCGTGTGTCTGTCTCTAGGAAGGCAGTGTCAAGATCTTCTGTGAGAAGAAACCTATTTGGAGAGAAACAGTCTTCCTCTCCAAACCTTCACTCTAAGAAGTTCAAGTTCAAGGTTATCTGATGAACTAACACTCCAGGAGGAATTCCAGCTCCTGGACCCTCACAGGAGCCTTGAGCTTTTCTTGGCATTTCCAATTCTAAGGAGTAGAAGTTTTTCGTTCTCATCAGGACACGTGGTTCTGGGAGACGAGGAGCACAATAGAGGATACCCCTGAGCTGGCTCACATCAAAGGTGCATGACCCACCCTGCATTTTGGGGGAAGCAGTCTACCTGTGATACTCGCTTCAACTCACCTCACAGAAGTGCTCCATCAAGTCATTCTGGACCCAGAGGATTTTTACAAATCAGCTCTAAATTCTGTCCCACTGAGCTGAACAGGGAATTGTAAGCTTTTTTTTTTATGGTAGTGGGAGGGTGGCACTAAGAAAGAGAAAGACATGTGTGAGGGCCTTGTCTGTCATGGCATCTCTGGGCCAAGGAACCCAACTGTAGGAACAACCACATTCAAGGCTGAATACAGAGCCTCTGCTGTGAAGTTTGCCCACGACTTGTGCCCACTGCCTCTCTGCCAGGGAGCTGAGTCCCACAGGCCCACAGCTGTTCTATCTTTGACCTTCTAGAGGTAGGCTGCATGGACTCTGGGAACTCCTAGTTCAAGGAACTCATAGAATATGGTACACCACCTTCTTCAAAGCTCAAAGTCATGCTGGTTCTTCTGGTGCAGTGGTTCTCAAAGTGTGGCCCAGGGACAGTGACAATCTCAGAGAGCCTTCTGGGGAGATCTGCAAGGCCTAGCCTATTTTCAGAACAACGTCAACAATGGGAGCTAAAGAGTTGATCCCAACTCATAACGATCCCATGTGACAAAGCAGAACTGCACCATAGGCTTTTCTTGGCTATAATGTTTAAGGGCACGAACACCTGGATCTTTATCCCACAGTTTCGAACTGTTGACCTTTTAATTAGCAGTCAAACACTTAACCATTGTGCCACCAGGGCTCCTTCGTGATAACATTAACTCTTAGTTACACTTTTCACTCACATTCTCTCATGAGAGGGCCCTGACGTACACACAACAGGGGACACTGGAAAAGACTAAAGATAGAATCAGATGGAAGAATCCAGCTGTCTTCCAGCCAGCCAGAAATAGATCATTAAGGATGGCAAACAATGCTACAACATTTGTTTGTTTAGGAAAACACTGTTTAAAAAAAAGAAATAAAAATATGTTCTATTATTTATTATAACATGTAATGGGCTTACTGTTCTTTTTCAATGAATTTAATACATCTGTAAATATTTCTTCAGCTTTGATTTCCCACACAATGCGTGCTGATGGGTTTAACCCACATAAACACAACAAGTCTTTTGGGAGCCTCAGGAATTCTGAAGAGTGTGAAAGAGTCTTGAAATGGAACTGTTGGAGAACTGTTGTTTTAATAGAAAAATGAAACCGTGTTTGGTGAGGGGCACTTAAGCTCTATCCTGACTGAGCTTCAAAAGCCTCTTATTAAAAGAAAATGAATAAATAAATGAAAAGTATAAACAAAATCAGCTCTGGTAGCCAATTCTACACACCCAAGTACCTTCCGAAAGAGTATGTGGGTGTTTACAAGAGATATGTGTTGGAAAGGAAATGGGCGGCATAGCTGAGGAGAACTCGGGGTCCAGAAAGGCCCTCGGGGATCCCAGGTCCAGCCACACTCCTTTGGCTGACGAGGTGACGGCTCAAGATCTCACTTTCCCACCTTTGGGATGTGGAGGGGAGCCCATGTGTGAGGCTGACGTAAACTGTCCTTAGCACTCGGTAAATGTCAGATGAATGCTGTTCCTCGTCCCCACCCACCCCCACAAACTCTTGTGAGGATGCTCTCTGGTTCTCAGCTCCTGTGTCCTCCACCAGGCAGTACTGGGACATTGTGGCATGCGTCCTAACGGATGATCCAATGATTCATCACAGAGAACCTTCCAGAAGAGGAGGGAGGTGCAGGCTTGGCTGCACTGACTCAGTGGCTGCCCTCTGCAAGAATGCTCCCATCCCAGAGCCACGCAAATGCCTCTAAGAAGCCTTTGTCCAGGGTCACCACACAGCACGAGGTCCCCCCACTCCCTATTCACCATGAACAATGGTAACTCTTATCATGCCACGTCCAGTGGCCTCGTGGCCAGTTTCACTCACCTCCTTCTGCGGACCCCTGTGTGCCAACACCTGCTATTCCAGACAGCAATGCTCTTGGGATGACACACGCTCTGGACACCTCTGCACTTCGTCCCCTGTCCCCTTCCCCAGTTTTCTTTAGTGATTCAAAGACTGGAGAGATGGTGATGTGTGAAGCTGAGCCACACAGGCTCCTGTGAGAGTACTAGCATTTCCACATTCCACTCTGCTTCGTGGGTGCAGAGAAGTATAAGTGGGAAGGATCTGTTCCTCACCCCAATATACACAGTCTCTCCCTCCCTCCCCCCCCTTACCCATTTCTCTCTCTACTTCTGGGGAACAGGGTACATCTTAAAGCTTACTATGTCCTCTTCAATAAAATCTTGGAGAGAAGTGGGAGCATGGGAGGGAAATCTTTCTGGAACATTCTGTGTTGCATGACAGTATTATTCTCATGGACCTCTGGTGACTTTAGCTTCACGAAAGACCTGTGAAAAAGGGGTCACTATGTCCATTTTTCAGATGTGGAAACAGAGGCTTCAGGTGGCTCATGTCCTAACACTAGCTCAGCCAGGAAGCACACCCAGGACTGTCTCGCTCCAAAGACTCTCAGAGCCATCACGCAGGAAGAACAGGTAAACCCCAAGACTCCCACTTGGTGCGGTCCTTTTCACACTGATTGTTCTTTTAAATTCTTGTTTTTCTTGGATGCAAAATTTTCTGCATAATTAATTGCATTGGAAATTACAGAGCAATTTCCCATTCAGTGGCTTGGAAATGCCCCGTAGACACGTCAGTGTAAGCCTGCCTGGAGGAGACCTAACTCGGGGTAACTAACGCAGGGGAGGGGGAGAGTCTGGGCTCCTTGTGAGGGGCCGGTCTCCAGGTCCTGATGAGAGACCTGGGCCCACTCTGGCCGGGGAGGTGAGGACAGCGGGGAGAGGTGGGTTCTCAGGGCCAGGATGGCAGGGTGGGAAAACTCATTCTGGTCAGTTGCTGGCCCACAAGCAGGTGCTCTGACATCCACGGGGCATCACAGATGTCCTGCCCTTCCTCCTTGGGACCTGCTTTTTATTTTTTTAAAACTTAGGAATATACTTTAATAAACCCCTGATGAATAAAAAGGACAGAAAAACAAAGCAAAAATCCATCACTTTAAAAAGGCTTCTTCTTAAGTAGAAAGATTCCTTCAGATGGAATATGAATAATTTTTTAAAATTTTATTTTATTCTTTTTTGTGCATGTACCATCAAATCAGATCTGACTGGTACAGAAGGAGATTGTCCTGCCTTGTCCAGCAGAGCATCTGGTAGAATTGAACCCCGTACCTCTGGGATTGCAATGCAGCTTCTTACCACTAGGCCACCAGAGCTCCCTGAATATGAACATTTTATAATTTTAACTAAATCAATGCTAACTAAGATTTATCCTCTTTGGGGTCAGTCTACTGTCATCACAAAGGCTCTGCAGGGTGGAGCTGAGCTGTCCCTAAGTGTCCCAGGGTGCGTTCTTACGGGAAGTAAATAGCCAACAAACAGCTTCTTTCTTCCAATGAACAGCTGGGAGAGTCAAACCTTTCAGCTAGCAGCTAAGCACTTTAACCACTGTGCCACCCAGGTCTTCCTCCCTCCTTAAGTCAGCAGGCACTCACGAAACACAAGGAATGAGTCCATGTTTGAACCCAAGCACTCAATAAGGGTGCAGCAGGCTGAACCTTCAGAAACAGGGGCTGCCCTGGTTCCCAGGCTATGGCGCTTATGTTAACCTCAGACCATGGCAGGACCAGAAAAAGGAGTCCTACCTCCTGAGGGGATCAGAGGATGAGGGAGAGGGCTGGCCCAGAGGACAACATTCTCAGTTTATGAGGCCAGCATGGGATGTCGTCCTCAGACTCTGTATGTGCTGGTCTGGGTGAGAGCAACTCCCAAGAATATTGGGGTTCTCGTTCTCCCTATTCTTTTGCTCCTCATTCCCTGTTTAGTGGATGAAATTCAAATGCAAACAGAGCTCCATGAAATCGAAACAGTCTCTTCCACTGGAATGACAGACCCCGTGGAGCCTCTCTGGTTTGGTTTCAGAAGAGGCTTGCGGGAGCAACTACTATCTCTGTCCATGAACTTCATGGTTCTTGAGACGTGACTCCAAAGCAGGTGATGCAGGAAGGGGTCCTTCTGGAGAAGGCTCACCTGTGCAGACAGCAGAGGTGATCCATCCTGGTCTCCTTCAGCCGCTCAAGCCCTCAGACATTCTGGGTACTAAGAGCTCCGAGGCCTCATCAGATCCCCTGCCCTCCACTTTCAGAAATGATCCTAAGGATTTTTCCCCACTGTCCCCTTTTACCAAGACTGTCTCAAAGTGCCATCTACACAGGCCCGATCCTTCCTAATGATGAATGTAATGGCCACAGGGCAAGAAGAAGGTAGAAAGGCAAAACACCTGGTTGACCCCAACTTCAGCATAAAACCAAGGATTATTAAGAGCAGCTGTCACTCTGTGACAGCAAAGAATTCATCTATCCTGTGAGGCAAGCAGCCAGGACGCCGATACGCATGGCCTGAAGATAGGTGAGGACCTGTCCTCCAATGAGAGGCCAGCAGAGCAGCTGAGGGATCCAAGCCAGGCTGTGTGAGCCCTGGAGAGACAGGCGCATGACATCCTGGGTGACATCCTGGCACCCCTGGGGCCAAGCAGGATGCACTTGATAAATGTGCCCTGAATGAATGATTGCATTAATAAAAAAAAAAAAAGAGTGTGATCTGGGAGCATTTTTCTCCTATTCGTAGAAAGGATTCTTAGGAAATCAGCTAGCTGTCACTGAGAAGTGTCTATAATAAGCAATGAGTGCGCAGAAAGAAATTAGATGAAGTAAGAACTTAATGACCAGGTATTCCTGAGCTGCTGTCTTTTCCTCCATTCAGATGATGCTAGGAGGAACTGACAGACATTATGTACCGACAAGCTGTGAAACTCTCTTTTTAGCCACCACACTACCAGAAAAGTCTGAACTCAGAGGCTGGTGGGTTTATTCATGATCATTCTGATGGTCTGGAACTAGAGACAGTGAGGCTGGACAGAAGAAGGACATTCATTATGTCACAGTGCCAGGAATCAGGTTTAGGGGGTTACAAGATCAAATTGGTTTCTGCTGGTCCACTTGGAAACTTAGGGGCTCCCAGGCTCATCATCCCATTGGTTTTCTTCCTGGCTAGTGGCTGAGCTGATGGCAATCACTGATGTCAGATGAATGCAAGTCAAAAGCAGAGAATGTCAGAAGAAGGTCTATTTATCCTTTATCCTACTATGCAAAAGCATTGGACTCTGTAGATCATAAAAAATGATGAGTAGCTGAGAAGAATAGGAATCCCAGAACACTTAATTATCCTCATACGAAACCTATACCTATACCAATAAATTGTCCAAACAGAGCAAGGGAACACTGCATGGTTTACAATTAAGAAAGCGTCAAGGTTGTGTCTTTTCTCCATATCTATTCATATTTCATCTGTATGAGGAGCAAATCATTCAAGAAGCTGGACTCTATGAAGAAGAATGTGAAATCAGGATCAGAGACAGACTCATTGACAACCTGTGTTATGCAGGTGATGTGATCTTGCTGGCTGAAAGCGAGAACTTAGAGCACTTGCTGTGGAAGATCAAATAATATCAGTTTTGTAGAATGAGGCTGGCATTGGGGTGGGGGTAAGACTGAGAAAAACTGGATGAAATATGTTTACAGCATTGAAGTCTATGGGGGAGAGAATAGTTTAAAAGTATTATATTTTAGGGCATTATGTTTATCGTAGGAGTACGCAATGAGGGTTGCAGAGTGGATTATATCTGGGGTTGGGG
>NW_006399756.1:14709471-14741049 GCF_000299155.1 Elephantulus edwardii | reverse complement strand
AAATATATTAAAAAAAGAAAGTTAAGATTTTCTTTACATATTTTGGAAGAGCAAATTCAATTCTAGTTTCTTCCTCCAGCAAAAGTATATATTCTTTATATGCAAAACACATTCACCCTTTCACATCATCTCATTAGTTTTATTCAGTCTCTAAGTCCAAAAGTTCATCTTCCAAATCATATAAATTACAAACTGGTGAGAATCTTGGCATTTTCAACCCCTAACAATAACTCATCTCCATATTAGTGAATAATATGGAAAAAAAATAATATCAGTTTGAAGACTAAGGTGCCATGGTCTTTTCAATTACTTCCTATGCATCTGAAAGTTGGACAATGAATAAGGATGACAGAAGAAGAATTGATGCCTCTGAGCAGTGGTGTTGGAGAAGAGTCCTGAACAACCCATGGATGGCCAAGGGAATAAACAGATGTGTCTTGGAGAAGGTGCAGCCAAAGTGCTCCCTGGAGGCAAAGACGACGAGGCTTCATCTCACACACTTTGGGCGTGTTGTTAGGAGAGGTTATTTCTTGGAAATGGACATCATTACTGGAAAGGTGGAGAGTGAGGGAAAGAGAGGAAGACCTTCATCTACATGGATTGATATAGGTGTGTCAGAGATGATGAGGGTGGCAGACGACAGGATTCAGATGCGTTATTCACAGGGTCGCTGTGAGTCTTACCCAACCTTACAGCATCTATTTAAAAAAAAAAATCACATGCTGCTTGCCATTAAAACCAAATAAGCTGAGTTCACACTCCTACAGGACAGAATCCCTGTCCCACAGGGTTTCAAGGCTAGAATCTTTATAGAAGCAAACTGTCACATCTCTCTCCCACAGGGTGCCTGGTGAGTTAGCAGCCAAGCACTTAATCACTGTGCCACCAAGGTCGCTTTGCTTATCATCATTCATTCATCCATTCTCACTGCTGCTGAGTTGGTTCTTGACGACCCTCTGCTGGGTTTCATAGCAACCCTCCACTGGGTTCCATAGCAACCCTCCACTGGGTTTCATAGCAATCCTCCACTGGGTTACATAGCAACCCTCCACTGGGTTTCATAGCAATCCTCCACTGGGTTCCATAGCAACCCTCCACTGGGTTTCATAGCAATCCTCCACTGGGTTCCATAGCAACCCTCCACTGGGTTCCATAGCAACCCTCACTGGGTTCCATAGTAACCCTCCACTGGGTTTCATAGTAACCCTCCACTGGGTTCCATACAAACCCTCCACTGGGTTCCATAGTAACCCTCCACTGGGTTCCATAGCAACCCTCCACTGGGTTCCATAGTAGCCCTCCACTGGGTTCCATAGTAACTCTCCACTGGGTTCCATAGTAACTCTCCACTGGGTTCCATAGTAACCCTCCACTGGGTTCCATAGTAACCCTCCACTGGGTTCCATAGCAACCATTCCATAGCAACCCTCCACTGGGTTCCATAGCAACCCTCCACTGGGTTCCATAGTAACCCTCCACTGGGTTCCATAGTAACCCTCCACTGGGTTCCATAGCAACCATTTCATAGCAACCCTCCACTGGGTTCCATAGCAACTCTCCACTGGGTTCCACAGCAACCCTCCACCGGGTTCCATAGCAACCCTCCACTGGGTTCCATAGCAACCCTCCACTGGGTTCCATAGCAACCCTCCACTGGGTTCCATAGTAACCCTCCACTGGGTTCCATAGTAACCCTCCACTGGGTTTCTGAGGCTCCAAACTGCAAAAAGAGCAGACTGTCTATCATTCTGCCTCAGAGCAGCTGGCAGATTTGAGCCAATGGGTGTTCATTATCAGCACCCAGCACTCAGGTTGTCATTTTTACCTCCCATCTTTACCCGCCCTGACCTCTGTGCCCTCCACTGCAGCTGCTCTCTCCCCTACCCATTGTCCTTCCAGCCTCACCTCAGGGGCCCCCTTCTGTAGCCAGCTTTGCTGCTCCACTGGGCTGAGCTAGCAGCTCCCGACTCTGTCCTCCCCCTGCACAGGGCACGTTCCCGGTCAGAGCTTGTCACATCATGCTGTGGCCTTCCCCTGCACACCACAGGTGAGAAGCCAGGGATTTACTCCCAGCACAAAATACGCAGGGCAGGGGACAGACAGATGCCTGGAGGCCAGAGGGAGTCCTAGTGTGCTCCATCCAGTGATGGGTGTGATCAAGTTGGCTGTCTTCAAGGAATCCTATGCACAAAAGAGTAAACCTCCCACTGTCCTGTTTCTAGTCTTAGAGCAGAGACGCAGGTCCTGCAAGGAGTGTGATGAGTGGGAATTCAGCTCATTTGGTTTTAATGACAAGCAGCACGTGACTACTCTCAGGTGCTGTCAAGTTGAGTAAGAGTCAGAGCTGTCCTCACAATCATCACTGCACCTGCGCCCACTGCTGCAGCCATCATGTCAACCCACCTCATTGAAGGGCTTCCTCTTTTCGCTAACCCTCTACTTCTCAAGCACGAAGTCATCTCTGCAGACTGGTCCCCCATGATAACATGTCCAAAGGATGTGAGATGAAATCACCATTCCCCCTCCCAAGGAGCGTGCTGGCTACACGTCTTCCAAAGCAGGTTTGTTTGTTCTTCTGGTAACTTATTGCACATTCAGTAACCTTTGCCGATGCCCTAGACCCAGTGCATCAGTTCCCCAAGATTGTCCCCCAGGTCTCTCCTTCCTATTCATGACCCACAATATCCCCCCACATTTAGCTTTTGTTTCTGCTTGGTTGTTCCTGATTTTCAGTCACCAAAGTCTGTTACTAAATGGTTCCCAAGACCCTCCACTCTGACACCCTCTCTGCAGGTTAACCTGGCTCCGCTATGGCTTCCTGGAAAGAGCCATTTCTTTTTCCATGGCATTCATGCTCAGAGATGGAAAAGGAAGTCCCAGGATTAAGACGTCCTCTGGATGAATCCTGGTTCACAGGGCTCCAGTAACCCCTGGAACGTGCCAAACGCAGAGTCCCTGACTTTATTGATCTCAAGATCAAGAGTAGCAAAAAGTAGGGAGCTCTGGTGGCCTAGTGGCAAGAAGCTGCACTGTAATCCCAAAGGTACAGGGTTCAGATCCACCAGATGCTCTGCTGGAGACAGAGGGGCAATCTCCTCCTGTACCAGTCACATCTGATTTGACAGAACATACACAAAAAAATAATGAAATTTAAACAAACAAACAAAAAACAAAAAAGAGTAGCAAAAAGTGATCATAGTGAAGGAAGTGAACTGAGCAGGGAAAAGAAGGTTCCAGAAGAAGGAAGCCATGAAGGAAGGGTCCAAAAGAAGGATGCCAAGACAGATGGTTCCCAAAGAAGAAGCCAGGAATCTGAGCTTGGGCAAGTTCAGGAGGGGCAGCTGAGAAAGAGGACCTTTACGTAAATCTAGATGGTATTTTAATGACAGGCTCCCAGCGAGAACAGAAAAATGGCTTCACATGGCCTCTGCCGAAGGAGATAAGGGGAGTTATATGGTGATGAGAAGGAGTATACTGTAGCTGGCTTCTGCCTGTCCACAGCTCAGGTTAGAGAGACAAGTTCTGACACTGTCTACTGGCTGCTAGGCGGTCACATGCCAAGACACACGGGCTGGGAGCAGAGAAGTGGGGGTCCAGTGAGAATCTCGTCTTATCTTGAGATGTCAAGCAAGGAGGCCACACAGATGTCTGAGGACACCCTCACCTTTCACGAGGGTGGTGATGATTCTCTGGTGCGCGCGTGTGCACACGCACGCGCGCGCGCACACACACACACACACACACACACACACACCAGACTCTGCGGAGCAGAGGGAAGGTGACGGACTCCTCCTGGCATAGGTGGGACACGCCAAAAAGAGCAGCTCAGTGCTCCTGACGCAGTGCTAACGACACCCATGTAATCATCTGAAATGAAAACTGCTCAAATGAACTGGAAAATGTTTTACTTGTGTTTTCTCATATTCCCAAACCTTTCTTCCCATGGTTCAAAAGCTTGCATTGTCTAATTGCTGATTTCCATTTGTGAATGAATCAGCGTAAAAGAAAATTAAGTGCCAAATTAATCTACCCATCTCATTGTAGGCATTAATTATCCTCCGAGCCACTTTCTCCTGTGCTTGCCGCATGTCAAGACAAGCCAGGGTACGATGATACAGAATCCAGTTTTCGGAACGGGGGCTCAACTGAAGCCCCACGTGGAGGAGGGCCTTGATCTGATCTCTAGCTGAGATCAGCCATGTGCTGTGGGAAGGGCTCTAACTTGGGGCAAAGGAAAGGTATTTCTCATCTTTTAAAGGTGTGCTAGTGCTGTCAGGTCAAGGTCATTGGGGCAGCAATAGACAGCATGGTTTTAATAGACCTATTTTCCCAATAGCTCCAGTTAACACAAAAAAAAACAGTGCCAAACTTTCTAACTCATTACCATAGAGTCTGAACTGACTCACAGCTGACCCTCCAGCAGGTTTTCAGAGGCAGTAAATCACATGGAAGGAGACTGTCCTCTTTTTGCCACGCAGAAGCTGGTGGATTCGAACCATGTGCCTTTGGGATCGTAGTGCAGCTACTTACCATCAGGGCAATTTGGAGCCTTAAAAACCTGATAGAGAGTTGTAAGGAGTTGCAATCAACTAGCTGGCAATGAACTTGATTTTTGGTTTGAACCTGTGCTCAGAGAGGGAACCGAGCAAACAGGGTGAGGCAAGCAGGAGCAATGGTGGCCAAGTTTATAGGAAATCTCATTCCTAACCCAGTGCTGCTTCTGTCTGGCAGTTCAAATCCACCAGAAGCTCTGCAACAGGAAGAGGGGAAATCTCTTCCTGTGCAATTGACTGACCTCAGAACCCCAGTGGAGGGCAAGCTAGGGGCCAGGTCTGAATCTAAGGTAATGAGTTTGAGTTAGTCGAAAGAGGAGTTGTGGTGGCCTAATGGCAAAGGACATGAACTGCCAACTTGAAGGCAAGTGGTTCAAATCCACCAGCTGCCATACAGGATAAGATGTGCAATCTCCGACTGCAGTTTCTGAAAACTGAGTAGAACAACAGCTATGAGTCGGTTCTGACTCAATGGCTACATAGCCCATAACAAAGTCTCAAGGCTGGCTGTCCGGACTCACCAAGAAGGACCGCAGAGAAAAGCCCTGGAAACCTGCTTTTGTTTAGAGAGAGCCCATAAAGCTATTCTATTCTGCAACTCGTGAGTTTGTCATGAGTGAAAATTCACTTGATGCCAATGAGTTTGGTGTTTTGGTTTGGGAGCCAGGGCTCAAGGGCTGAGCTTATTTCAAAATGTCAGAATTATTAAAGGAAAGAAGGCCAAGTGCAAGTTGAAATTGTGTCTAGATAATCATTTGCATCAAGAATAAAGGGCTTTGCTTTCTCCGCAGCCAAACCCTGCCCTGCCGTGTTTCCGGGCACTAATGAAAGTAACCAGAGGAAGACTGGCACAGGAGGGACCCTGCTGCAGGGCAGAAAGGGAGGCTTTGAAGTCCCATCATGCCTGCTAATACCACCCCTGAGCTTTCTCAGATGAGCTTGGAGGCCCAACAGACCGGGCTGGCACCTCGAGAGTAAAGGAGGCGGCTGTTAGCTCTCCTGAAAGGGAGCAGAGAATGGGAAACAGAGTCCAAAGGAAACGCTAAAGTGGCTTCCCACCTGCTTGAAAGTAGCAGGCAGGAGAGAAGCAGGCTTTGCACAGAGGCACGTGGGGCCCAGGGGAGGCTAACCTGCATGCCAGGAGCTGGAAAACATTAAGTGCTGGGGAGTCTGAACGAGCCAAAGCAGCTCACTCAGAGTCACTGGCATGGAGATGGAAATGGCGCATGGGAAAGTGGGTGCTTTCGGAGAATGCAATCTCTAGGAAGCAATTTTTCCTTTTTGTCATCCTTTTCCTCTGGGGATATTCAAATTAGTTCTGATGTGGTCATGTTAGTTGGGGGGGTGTGTGTCTCCCACTAGGGGAGTGAGGTTAAAGGTCAGAGCACCTGTAACATGAAATTGCAGAAATTACCCGCTGCCCCCAGCTGCCACTCCCCCATGGCAGTAAGAACGGCTTCCCCAAGATGGATTGAGCAGGACAGAATCAAAGGCAGAAAATTAAAGATGAGATTAATAAAATCAGATGAAAGGAAACACCGCTAGGCAACCTAGCAGCTTAAATTACATTTGTGCTCTCCAATGGAGGAGGGGATCATGAGTAATAAGTGCAGATTCTGGAAAGACATTCTGGGCTAAATAACTTCACGACAGGGCAACGTCAGGGGAAGTCGCTGATTCACCTTCCCGGGAAAGAGTCAAGACAGAGTAGAGAAGTCATCAGTCACAGCGACCCAGGACAAAAGGGGCACAGCCTCTCATACAACTGAAGACCCAGATTCTCAAACAGCGCCTGAGTTTTTTCCAAATCTAAAAACAGACGTGCGGGCAGGCAGCCTCCTCCGCCCAGCCCTCCTGGGTTCTCCTCAGTGTAGGGGGCGCTCGCCCACCACATCCAGACTACAGTGTCAGCAGAAGGACAAGGCTTGTTTTTCCAACAGCATGTGTTCACTTTGAGTCTCATTTTAGTGGGATTTTGCAATTCTGTCTCACATACTTTGGACATGTTGTCTGGAGGGACCAGTCCTTGGAGAAGGACATCATGCTTGGATGAGTGGAGGGTCAGCGCAGGAGAGGAAGACCCTGGGTGGGATGGACTGACACAGTGACTGTGGCAATGGAGCAGGTGTGTCAGAGACAGTGAGGGCGGCTCAGTACAGGGCAGGGCTCAGAGCCACTGTCTGCAGGATCGCTCTGAGTCATACTCGACTTGACAGCACCTCATACAACAACAGTGGTAAAGAGTTGCACTGTGAATACAAAGGCAAACGAATTTTTAATTTACCTATCACTCTCTGGGAGATAGATGGGTAATCTCCTCCTGCGAAATTTATAGCCTCTGAAAACTTGCTGGAGGGTCAACTCTGAGTATGGTAACATCAGACAGCACAGGCAGGAAGGGGTGGCCCTTTCTTAAGCTAAGCAACACCTTGGAACCCCTGTCTTTTTCCAGGGACAAGCACCCCCTGTGCTTGAGGTACCCAGGTTTCAGAACCAGAAGTGTTCTGAGGCCCTGCACTACCCTGAGTCAGACCCCTGCAGCTTCTCCCTTGAGTTCATGCCTCAGCTTGACCCCCTTTCTCTTTAGCTGGGGTTTGCTAGACTCCAGGACTCACTGGCTGCCCGAGGCCCCTGACTATGGTGACATCTACCTCTTCCTCTGTACAACCATTGCTGGCCCTAGACCCCAGCTGTGAAGGTCACCATGGGCCAGGGGTGTGGAAGTGAGGAAGGACCCTCAGAGGAGATGTGTTACTAGAACACCCGGCTCCTTCTAGGACACAGCTGTGTTCACTGCCAGCCTGATCACAGTTCTTCTCTGTACAGCAAGGCCCCTTGAATGCAGTTTAAAGAGAACATAAAGGTGGAGGGACATTGAACCACCACCGCCAGGTTGGTCACAGTAACCCTGTAAGACAGCACTTAGGTTGTGGACCTTTATAGAAGGGCACAGCCTCATCTTTTTCTCAAGGAGGCAGTGGTGGGTTCTAGTCACGGACCATCATGCAGTTAGCAGCCCAATGCTTAATCCACTGCGCTAACAGGGTGCCCTGGAAGAATACTGATGCCAGTAAAATGTCAGCGTTAGAGGTTTAGAAAGACAATGAGGAATCTTATTTGACTTTGATGACGAAAGACAGTGTAAGAAAGGAATGAGATCAGATTCTACCAGAATAAAATGTAAACCCATCAGAAACACAGGGAACCAGGAGCAACAACTGTGTAAATTACTACCTAACATGGGAGGGACTGGAGAGAGCATTATGGTGAGCTAACTCAGTTCCACAAGGACAAATACTGTATAAAACCATTTTTATAGAATGAGTATGAGGATCCAACGGGTGGGAGGTGGAAGCAGAGGGGTGAGGATGGGCGGGCGCTGGTGGGGTGTTAATCACAGGGTTGTATAATTTGATGGGTGGGGGGTGAAGGAAATGGGGAGTATCTTTTGTGAAAAATAATGTATTAAAACTTTGTAAATAAATCAGTATAAAAGAAAAACAATTAAGCATTTTAAAAAGGGAAACACAGGTAACTAAAATCTGCAAATAAAAATTCTCTGCTGTTTAGAGATGAGGAAGCCACATGAAAACACGCACGTTGTCACATCTTCCTTTGTTTCTCTAAAGTTCACTGGCTACACAGCATCCTGTCAGAGCAAGCCATTCAGAAGGTTCCAGGCTTTGATCGTGGGATGAAAGCGCAGGTGTCATCCAAAAGGAATGATGTGCCATTGCGATCTCTAGCCCAGGACCCAGCCCCATCTTCTGGGGCCTGAAACAGCCTCACTGTCCAGACACAGAAAGTTTCTCTGCCCATCACCTTCTACCTCTGCCATCTACAAATGCCTTCCTGCCCAAGTCCTAGAAGGTCACCCATCAAACTGGCCACGGTGAGTGGGAGCAGGAGCCTTTGAGACTGCTTCATTCACCATCACCTCATTTTTTAATACTGAGAATGTACACATGGTCTACTTCAAACGTTAAAATAAATCAATAAATGGCCCAGAAAGAAAAGGAAGTGAATGTTCTAAAAACACAGTCGAGCTCAGCAGGCTTTCTGATGGACTCAGAATTATCTGGAAGACAAACTTCCTAGCTGGCAGAGAGCCACATGACTCAGAGCGAGAACCTGGCATCCAGGACCTCTCGGTGACATCCTCCAGCTTGCTGATGCCAAAGACCAGGAGCCACATCCTCAGTCACCTCCCCCATCCTGGTGGTACTCTGCGCCCAGCAGACAGACCCCTGAGAACCCCCTCAGGACTTGAGAAAGGAACACATGTTCAGCTGGCCTGTCGGGGACTGACCCGCAGCTACCCAGGTAGAAATACAGAAAGCGGGCAGGTGGCAACTGCAGCTGCCAGCGAGGGTCTCCCAGTGACCGCATTGTCCAGCCCGGGCCACGCTCGCTCACCTGCAGATGTAATTGGTCTTGCAGGAGTCCTGCAGGTTCAGGCAGTTGGGCTTTTCCCGCTCCTCGTAGGAGCACACGGGCACGATGGTCTGCCGCCGGCGCTCGGTGCACGCCACGTCCCGGCAGGAGCAGAAGAGCATCCCGTAGCTGTGCTTGGCAGGGACCTTGTCGAAGAACTGCCGGAGCGCCTTGTGGCACTTACGGCGGTTGCACACTTCGTTGGACATGCTGGTGGTGCACGGGGTGATGTACGCGGACCTGTACTTCTTGCAGGTGTCGTCCAGGTTGCAGGCCTTGGCGGCGTCTAGGCAGTTGTTCCCCTTGGGGATGTGCTCCACTGCAGAGGTGGGGAGAGAAGAAAAAAACAAAAAGCATCTGTGACCGCCTGGTTCAGGTAACCTGCCGTGTGCACGGTGAGGGCGTGCCACCCAGCTGGCAGTGCTGGGAGCTTGCACAACTCACCTGTATGTTCCAAAGCAAAGAACTGAACGAGTACCTGGCTAGGAGGAAGTGATGAAGAGTGCAAATGCTGGGACAAGAACAATCAGCCCAGAGGCTCAAGTTCACTGGCAGGTAACAAAGGAAGAACAGAGCGAGGCAACGGGAGCCCTAGTCACTGCCCAACTCCACGCAGACAGGACAACAGAAAGCTCAGAAGTCTCCAGCTCCCAGGTTTATAAACCAAACTGAGGGTAGCAGCAAGCAGCAACAAATTACATACTTGTTCATTATACACTATATAAAATGATATGCTGAGTGCAAGTAAAATTGTCATGCAGTCCTCCAGGAATATAATTATGTAATAAATGCATATAGTACATGCTAATTACTATATGATTATGGAGTAATTACATGGTTACTTGAGCCCAGAAGACAAAATATTTTGCCAGGCTCTCCAAACAGGAAGAGGAAGCACCTACAAGAGATGCTGTGTTTAAGTTCAAGCTCACAGGACACTGGACGGAGACCAGAATAAATTACATGAGAATCTGCAAACCTCAGTTACCACACAGCTCACCACAAATGGTGGGCGGGCTCTACCACCACTGATGTTTCAGGTTAGGAAAAGTCAGTGAAGGTTTTGGGTTGCATTTTCCCGGGCTCACAAACCACAAACTCTGGGACTGGAACAAACATATGCTAGCTTCGCCCAGCTCATCTATGCTCAAAGCGTTAGGGGGAGAGGGGCAGAGCCAACAACCCCTGCGGTCTGTTTGCCATGTGGTCTGGACAGCCAGCCACTGTAGAGGCCAGCCTCACTGGGATATCTGAACCAGCTACCAGGAGAGCAGGTCCCTGGATGATTCTAAAAGGTTGTCTGTAACTGGCTCTTCATCTAAAGGTGGGTGGTCTAAACTCATCCAACGACACTGCAGAAAAAGGACTCAGCAAATCACTTCCATAAAGGTTATAGCCAAGAAAACTCCTCTTTGAAACAATGCTAACACATGGGGTCACTATGCATCGGAACTGACCAGGCAATGAGGGCTCTTCCTTTGGCAAACCCAATGTACCCAACTGAAAAAGAAGACTGGGCAGAAGGAAACTTCTTAATTCTATCCCCATGACACAGATGTTTCTGTAGAGAAGTGGGGTGTTAGAGAGGACTTCCTAGAGCCAAAAGAACAAGTAAACACCTGGAAGGAAGTGAAACCAGGATGCTCCTTAGAGACAAGCATGGTGAAATTTCATCTCACATACTTTGGGCATGTCGTTGGGAGGTGCCAGCTCTTGGAAAAAGACAACATGCTGGGGAAAGTAGAGAGCCAGTGAAAGAGGAAGACCCTCAACAAGAAGACTGATACAGTCATGGCTACAAGTGGCTTGCTGAGCACGGTGGGAACTGGGAAGACCATGTGAGATGAGGGGAGAGTTGGCTCTATTGTCAAGAGGGTTGCTATGAGTTGTAATTGACTTGATGGCACCTAGCAATAGCAAAAAACACGAGAGATGGAGGATTTCATGGAGCAGTTACCTGCAGGAGTAGACAGCAGGAAAACAATGTCCTAGTCCTCCAGCAAGTTCCTGCTCAGGCCTGAGCCCTCTGTGGGATCTGTGACTTCCTTTCATTCTATGTGGATGGAACCAGGATGGCATTCCCGAAATAAAAGGAGGCAGAGAAGTTCCTTCCTCAGGTGATGCAGACAATTAACATGAGCACAACGGTTGGAAGTTCAAGTTTCCAACTCAACAGGGCCTTGGAAGAAAGACGAGGTGATCTGCTTTGGAAAAAGCAACAAGCACCTGTGAGCCCGAGGAAACTTTACGAGCATGTTTTTACTCAGACAAACATGGCATCTGAACGACACCATGGAGATGGACCAGAGAGTTAGCAAAGATAAAGAGGTGAGTCGGGCACCACTGACTTGACAGATGGGTCAGTTGAGTTAATATACATGTAAAGAATACGTACATAAAGTCCAGCATTTCTGAGAAAGTCTCCACCTTCTACAGAAGATACACCTGGATTAAAATGCCCAGTGTGCAAAAATACAAAATTAAAGAATTAATGTAATGGTGCCAGGAGTACTAGAAGTAGAGCTTTGTTTTCATTACAGTTTGGGTGAAATGATTTTTTCCATTCAACAATTTATACACATTGTGTTTGGTGGCACTGGCTACAATCACCTCAGTGGAACAGCATTCTTCCCCCCTCACCCTGTCTTCTCTGGGCCTCCTATCTTCCTTCCTTTGTCCTTCTTTGCTGTCCCTTCCTGTCTCTGATTTTTTTTTGGGGGGGGGAATAAATGCTGCCCTTTGGGTCTCATATAGTTGGTGGTGTAAAGGGGGAGACTCTTGCCTGCCGTGATTACCCATCATGAGTCACAGTTTACTGTGACTCAGGTTCATGTTTCTGCCTGTGACATCTGAGCCCAGAACATTGAATATGGAAGGCAATAAACAAGACAATCAAGGCCTTCTCGGTAAGCAGCACCGCCAGCCAGCATGCAGCTGTGGAGGCTTCCCTGCTGGTTCAGCAAGCTCGCCTGGCGCTCCTCCCATCACACTCTTCCCAGGCCTACCTCTCTGCCTCCTCTTCTCCACACACAGGCTCTTTAGGAAGGGGGGGACTAGTAACCATGTGTCCCATTGTGATTTTATTACCTGAGCTGTGTCCCCCAAAACAGCATGTGGAAGTCCTAACCTCTATATCAATGAATATTGCCTGTTTGGGGAAGCAGAGTTCTTCTCTGTAAAAACATGATCAGTTTCATTAATAAAGTCATTCTAGTAGGGGGTGGGGGTGGTGTATGTCTTAATCCTAATCTCCTCTAGAGGTGTCCAATGAAAGAGAGGGGACAGACTCCCACACAGAGAACGACGCATGAGGATCTATCCAAGGTCAAGGAAAATGAAGACATCCATGAAGTTGAAGGGACGAGGAAGGAAGCTTCCCTCAATCAAGACAGCATAATCTTACTGATGTTGAAAATTCAGACTTTCAGCCTTCAGAATGTGGAGAAAATAAAATTCTGCTTTTTGTGTCACCCATTATGTAGTGGTTTGTATGGCAGCCCCAGGAAACCAAGACACAAGGGCAACCAGGGCCACAAGGCCTTGATGCCAATCTACCAACTTCTCTTCTTTTGAGACTTCTAGTGTTGCTGCTTCTGGGTTTAGAGAAGTGACCTACATCCTCAAAGGTTTGGGGTTCCCTGAGATATTTCTAAAGTACACATAGTTTTGAATGAGAGCCTAAAATAAATCGTTACATCATATTCTCAATCACCTGGATTTGCTCCCTGCTGCTGGATGTTGGTACACAATTTCACTACCTGTCTTTACTTTTGCATTGGTGTCAAATGGCATTTTAAGATCTCTGGCCAAAAATAAAGAACAGAAACACCGAGGTGAGCTTAATTCTTCAGTGATAGAGACAGTGATATATGAACAAGCGATTCATGTGAGTTCAACGCAGAACAATGGCAGAAGAATGAAGTCATCACATGCCACCAGAACTACAGGCCTGCCAAACTCAAAAGCATTCATGCTGAAACGGCGTACTACATTCTGAATGCAAGTACTAATTTCATTTCAGCACAATATCAGTCCTTGTGGTATTAACTTTATTAACTTGCATTTCATTATTTTCAAGTTTTGTTTTCACTTAATGTGTATGTGTGTGTGTGTGCGTGCGCATTTCTTTTACAACTGTGTAAAAGCAAAAAATAAGAGTGTATAAATTTCAGATAACTTTATAATTAAAAGTCAACATAGGATGTCCATGAACTATTTCCTCTGAAAGCAATGCATACAATACACAAACTTTAAAATGGTTGGTTTTGTGTATGCATTCTTTGATTTAATAATGGTAGTTTCCTTTGTAAAGTTGTTAAAACTTCATAACCTACTATTTAAGTGTTCTTTCTTAATGTTATATAAAAATAACCTTTTTTAAAGAAGTAAAAGAGGAAAAGCATTGTAAACAGTGGAAATAGATTCTATGACTTTATATCCAAACCAATTCAGTTCATCCATTTACAAACACGTGTGACTCAACTTCTCTTTTTGCTGCCCCTTTTCATTAATATGCAACCCTATGGAAGCCCCCCAAACTCACAACCTGGAACAACTATTAATGAATTTCCAGACTGCCCCTCAATAGTTTACTGTATATTTCTGATTCATCACTCATTATGGCTCATTTCAGCGTAAATAATAGTTAAAAAAAGAAAACAAAAATCCTCCCAACTGGATGGTAAGAATGAGAAACATCATGGTAACAGGAACTCTCATACGCTGTGGGGCTGTAAAATGGTACAACCACTCTGGAAAGCAGTTTGGCATTTCCTCAGAAAGCTGAACATAGAAATTCCATATGACCCAGCTAATCCCACTGCTAGGAATATACTTCAAGGAAATTAGAACTGAGACACAAATGGAGACTTGTACACCAGTGTTAGTAGCAGCGTTGTTCACCATTGCAAGAATATGGAAACAGCCCAAGTGTCTAACCACAACAGAACAGATGAAGAAATTGTGGTACATTCACACAATGGAATACTACACAGCACTCTGGAGCAATGATTTTAAAAAAATTACTACATAACTTGGAAGAGAATGGAGAACATTATGCTGAGTAAACTAACTCAGTCTCTTAAGGACAAACACTGCACATGAATATTATTGTAAAAATAGGATAACTAGTAGAATGTCTTATGGGCATCCACAAGGTGTAGGAGGAGCAGAGGGGTGAGGATGGGAAAGAGAGAAATCACAGGGTCACATGATTTTGTGGGTGGAGGGAGCAAAGGAAATGGAAATGATCCAGCGGGGATCTAAAAAGAAGGATCAGATCAATGGTAGGCATAGTTCAATGGTGACGAATTTCACAAAACCCTACAAATGGGAATGATTGTATGAAACACAATGTGAATGAAGTTTGTATGCACATTATATAAAATAACTCTTTAAATGTCATTAGGCCAATTAATTGCTATTGTTCCATGAAATCACAGCCCTGACCTCAAAACCAGAAATCAAATTCCATAAGATGTTTTGTTATATATAAGCAACTTTAATCTGAAAAATATCTTTGGTCTCTACACACAGACACACAAACATGCAGACACAGACACACAGACACACACACACACACACACACACACACACACACCCATCATGATAAATGAAGAAAATCTTGAACATGGGGTTTTATTTTATTTGAATCTGCAATCAACCCCCATTAGAGCAGCATTCAATATCCCATTGGTCAACTGCTACAATAAACTTTCTTAAAGTTGTTGATTGATGATGGGTCGAGCACGACTCATAGTGAACCAATGAACGAGAAGGCTGAAGCTTTTCTATAAATATCATCCTTTATCAAAGTTCATAGAGTTTCTAGAGGCAAATGATTAAAAAAAATGCATTCTAAAAAGGTGTAAATTACCTCAAGTCCTGGAGTTTTCAATTGCTTCATACGTATATGAAAACTGGACAGTAAGGAAGGAAGATCAAAGAAGAACTGATGTCTTTAAATTATGTTGATGATGAGAAATATTGAGTATACCACAGACTGTCAGAAAAACAAACAAATCTATCTTGGAAAAAGTACAGCTAGAATGTTCCTTCATAATGGGATTGGTGACTGCTGGGTCTCAAGTACATTGGTCATGTTTTGAGGAGGGTCCAAGCCCTGGAGAAGGACAGTTGTTGTTGTTGCTATGTGCCGTCAAGTCGTTTGTGACTCATAACGACCCTATGTATAACAACCCTAAACCCTGCTCTATCCTGTGCCAATCGCATTGCCTCTGACACACCCAATCAGTACAATCTGAAAAATACAGGGTTAGGCGAGCTCTGGTGGCCTAGTGGCAGGAAACTGCACTGCAATCCCAGAGGTGCGCGGTTCAAATCCATCAGAGGCTCTGCTGAAGAAGGAGGAACAATTGCCTCCTGTACCAGTCAGATCCCATTTGATGATACACACATTAATTAATTAATAATGGCTTGCCTCCGGAAACTCTATGTACGAACAGTGCTCAGGCTGTTCGTTCATAGGGTTGCTATGAGTCGTCTACGACTCGACGGCATTAAACAACAACATACATTAATTAATAATTAATTATTTAATTAACTATATATTAATTTAGTGATTATTTAATTAATTAAAATAATTCATTAATAAGAAAATACAGGGTTAGCACAAAAGAAAAACAGAGGATTTATCAACAAGGACGGACAAGAGGCTGCAACAACGGACTCAAGTATTAATGGCGACTATGAAGGCGTGCAGGTCAGGGCAGTGTTCATTTAATTGTACCGACACGATGAGTTCACCATGAGTGGGAACAATCTGGGGGCACCTAACAAGAACAACAAGGATGTGCAGGGCAACATGAGAATATATGAACTCATCAAGGTTAAAGGTTGCTGGCTTTCTGTATAAAAACCTACTGTGCTTTTATAAGCTATGAGGAGAAAGAAATTAGGAAATGACATTTAAAACATAATTTCATTTAAAATAGCACCAACAATATAAAATAAAACAAAGCACGTAGGGATGAACTCAACAAAAGACATGCAAAACATCCACTGGAAAGTACTAAACACTGATGGAAAAAAGGAAAGATCACAATAAATAGAATATATACTTGGAAAGGTGAAGGATCAGCAGAAAGAGAGGAAGACTCCCAAGGAGATGGAAAGACACAGTAACAACAATCAAGGACTCAAGTGTGTCAGGGATGATGAGGTCACAGGATAGGACAGGGTTCATGCCTGTCATTCATAGCACCGCTATGAGTCTTACTTGACTGTATGGCATGGCATCTAAGAACAACAACATTCCATGTTCATGGACAAAAACCTCAACATTGTTAAAAAGGCAATTATCCCTAAATCATATTATATTAAAATTAACAAGTTGATCCTAACCTGTGCTCGGAAATGCAAATGCCACAGGATAGCCAAAGCAATTTTAGAAAGAAAACAAAGTTAAAAGGCTTAATCTAAGTGACTTCAAAGTTTCCTGTAAAGCAGCAGTTAATTATAAAGACAGTATGGTACACTATCAGCATCCCTAAAGCAACGATGTAATAGAAGACAGAGCACGAAAATAACCCACAAAAATAAATTCCATTTTGTCTGAAAATGCTAAAGTAGTCCAGTGGGGAAAAGAAAGTACAAATGTATTAAAAGAAATAGATATCACCATGGAGAGAAAAAAAAAATGCAACCTCTACATCATGCCACGCTCAAAAATGAAGGCAAGATGGATTATAGGCTTAAATAGAAAAGTTAAAATCATAAAGCTTTTAGAAGGAAACATAAGATAATATCTTCTTGACTTGGGAGCAGTTAAAAGTTTCTTAGACAGAAAACAGAAAGCAATAACCATGAAAAAAAATTTTGTAAGTTAGATTTCCTCAAAGCCAAAAACTTCCAGTCATCAAAAGGCACTGTGTTAAAAAAAAGCAAAAGAAGATAAATCACAGCCTGGGGAAAAGATTTACATATCTGGTAAAGGAGAAGAATGCCTACAATTCAATAATTAAAAGAAAACACATCAACTAAAAATGGGTCAAATTATTTTGAACACTTCACAGAAAATGATATAGTAAAGGTCAATAAGCACATTTGAAGCATTTAACATCATTAGTTTCAAGGGGAAAACAAACAAAACCACAATAAACCACCACTCCGCATCTACCATTATGATTAAATCAAAGACAGACAACACTAAATATTGTCAAAGACGCTAGTGGGAGTGGGAAATGCTTGGGCTACTTTGGAAAAATATTTGGTAGTTTTTACTACAACGAAATATATGTCTGACGTACTTTGGACATGTTGCAAGGCGGGATCAGTCCTTGGAGAGAGATGTCATGCTTGGGAGGGTGGAGGGACAGTGCAGGAGAGGAAGACCTCAATGAGATGGATTGATTCAGTGACTGGGGAAACGGGGATAGCTGTGTTGGAGACAGGGAGATTGGCACACGATAGAGCAGGGTTTAGGGCTGTTGTACATAGGGTCACTTTCAGTAGCAGGCGACTCGGTGGCACTTAACAACAACAACCACCACCATATCTCTATTCTATGACACAGAAATGTTACTCCTAGACATTTAACCATGAGAATGAAAACATTTGTCAAAAAAAAAAAATTTTTTTTTACAAAAAACTTGTGGTAGAATATCTTAGTAGTATCTAGATAATATCCCAAAACTAGAAACAGCCCACATATATGACTAACTCAACTGTAACCTATCCACATAACAGAATAATACTTAGTAATAAAAACAGTTGCCGCTATACACAATAACAGATGACTTTCAGAACACTACACTGAGCTCTGATGGCCTAGTGGTAAGAACTTGCACTGCAATTCCAAGGACATGCAGTTCAAATCCACCGGCTGCTCCGCAGGAGAAGGATGGACACTCTCCTCCCACGTGATTTACTGCCTCTGAAAATTTGCTGGAGGCTCAGCTATGGGTCGTTTCTCACTCAACAGCACACAAAACCAACATGTTGGGTGAAATGGAGCTTTGTTAAGTTAGTGGTAAGGAGCTGCACTGCCAACCCAAAGGCACACAGTTTGAATCCACCTGTGGGCAGTCTCCTCCTGTACGATTCAGTATTTCTGAAAACCCGCTGGAGGACCAGCTATGAGTTGGTACCAATTTGACAGTACACAACAATAACAATACGTCCAGGAGAAAAATCTAGAGAAAAACAGTACTTACTTTCTGACTCCCTGGACGTGGAATTCTAGAACAGGCACAATCAAATGAATTCAATGACAATGAATGAGAGACTAGCAGTTGCTTTCAGAAGTGGGACGGGGTTTGCGTGATAGGAGGGAATTTTCTGGGATGGGAATGATGCTCTCTACCTTGACAGAAGTTTGAGCTGCATGGATATATGTATTTTTCCAAAACAGATTGTTGTTGTTAAGTGTTGCTGTGTTGTAGATTACTCATAGCAACCCTATGAACAAAAGACCTGAGCACTATTCGTAGAGTTTCCAGAGACAAGCCATTTTGGAATCGGAGGTCGCTCCTGCTTCCAAGCTTATTTTACAGAGATTAGCAAAGCAAAATCTGTGCATTTATAATAAATTTTACCTCAAAAGGAAAGCCAAAACTAAACTGTGATAAAGTATATCACATTGGTTAATTTTATATATATATATATTTGGAAGTATTCAGGAAAAATTGAGCTCTAGTGGCTCAGTGTTAGGAGTTGCACTGACAACCCAAAGACCTATAGTTCGAATCCACCAACTGCTCCATGGGAGAAGATTGGGCAATTGAATGACTCTGAAAGCCCCCTAGAGGGTCAGCTATGGGTTATTCTGTCCTGAGAGTGTATAACAGCATCATTTTTATGTCTTAGGAACCCTCTGGTGCAGTATTTAAGCACTGGCCTGCTAATCTAATCTAATCTACCAGACCTGGCACAGAAGGAAGATGTAGCAATTTGCTCCCATAAAGATGTGTAGCCTTTGGAACCTTATGCTGTCATTCAGTGCTGTTAGGAGTCTGAACTGCCTGATGGTGTTTGTCTGAGTGTTTAGACATTTACGTCTGCAGTTTACAATATGCACCAATAATTTCAGGTGGGAAGATGGACAGAAGGATAACTGAATGGACAGAAAGGCAACGAAGCTACTGCAGCCACACCTCAACCAAAAAAAATCTTCACGGTGGGTACACAGGTTCACTATAAATTCATTTCCACTTTTTTATACGTTTGAAAAAGTTTGCAACATAATATTGGGAAAAAAATAGACACACTTATGCCCATGTCAAAACTGTTCTTTTTAGTCGCCATCAAATTGTCCCTGACTTTGGGCGAGTTTATGTAGAATACAGAGATGCATTGCCTGGCTGAACCATTTTCATGATCTTGGACACATTTAATTCTTTGTTGAGACTATTGTGACAATTCACTCTCTTCAGAGTTTGCTTACTTTTCAATGACCCTTGATTATTACTCAAAGAAAAGACTTCACACGTCAATTATGCAGGGCATTTGGAAAACAACTCTTTGGTGTTGCTGGGTGCTGTAGCCTCTGACTCACGGTGACCCTGTGTGCTGCACACTGAACTCTGACCCGAACCCGCACCATCCTCACAATACTTGTTGTGTTTGAGTCTCTCTGTGCAGCTTCTCCATCAGGCTTCCTTGTTGCAAACCTTCTTTTTTTACTAAACCTCTACTTTATCAACCATAATATCCTTCTGTAGGAATTGGTCCCACCTGGTAACATGCCCAAAGCCCTTGAGAAGACGTTCTACCACTTTCCTGCTGGTAAACAGTGTAAGTGCATTTCCTTCAAGACAGGCTTGTTTGTTCTGCTGGTATCCAGGGTACAGTCAGTATTCACCACCGACACCACAGTTCAAAAGCATCGATTCTTCTTCGGTCTTCTGAACTGGAGAAATGCTGAAGCTGCTCTTGAGCGGCCTTTTCACTCTTCTCCTCCCCCTCACAAGTCTCCCTTCCACCCTGCTCTCAGGATGTCAGTGAAGACCACAGGCGAACCTGAAACTGTTACACATGTACATGAGAGTTGGTTTTCCAGCGAGCAGGCAGGCTGACTCCACATCACCTAGATGAGTCCTTCAGCGCACAGAAACGCTGCCTCAGTGACGTAAAGGAGAGAAGGACAGAAGCAGGCAACGATTTCGTCTACGGAGCTTGAGTCCCACCAATTCTCCACCAGCTCACGTATCTCTCGGAGAGCAGCGGCGCGCCTCCGTTTTATAATCTGGGCACAAGCACCTTCTCGTCTGCATGGAAAGGCTTCGTAACAGCTTTGCCATAACTCCGAGTGCCATCCTCTCGACGGTTCATTTTAGACTCAGCATTAAAATGCGGCTCCCCAGCCCCTCCCCTCCACCTCTAATCTCTTCCTCCATCTGCTGTTATTCATTCATTAACTCGGTAGAATGTCTGGGATGCTGTCTGAATGGGAAGTATTCTCCGAATGAAGGCTGTTGACGACAAATCCTTTTCTTGGGGGAGGGCATGTGCCTGTTGGTTATGTTCATCTAATGAGATCCTCTTCAGCACCAGCATTCTTTGATGGAGGATGCCTGTTTACCAGCTTCTTGTTTCAAAGGCAGACATAACCACGTTGTTACTTTGCAGGTTACAGATAGCGGTCTCCATCACTCTTCCCAGACTTGCTGGCTCAGATCACAGCTTACGGTTTTCTTGGGCTTGGGAGGCCATGGCAACCCGAGGCCAGACCCCAGGACCGGGAATAAAGAGAGCCGGGTGCTGATGAAAGAGCCATGAATTTGGAATCAGCGGCTCTGGGGATTGAGGTATGGTCCAAACATCTGCGTGTCTTTATCCTCACTGGCTTCCCCCAGTGGAGCTCTGGTGGCCTAGGCCGTATGTTGGGAGTTGTGCTGCTAACTTATAGGCTGCACTTCCTCTGGCTGTTCAAATCCACCAGTCGCTCACATGAGAGAAAGAGGGGGAATCACCTCTGGTGCAATTTAAAGCCTCAGAAACCCACTGGAGGGTCTGCTACGAGTTGGTGCCGACTCGAAGGAAATGAATCTGAGCTTTGAGTTTCTCCCCTGTGGAACTCAGTTTCCCTATTTGTGAGCTGATAAAAATAGAGTTCCATCCATCGCAAAGGGTCACTAATTCCAGGGTCATAGAACAGCCTGCTTTCTCTGATAACTTCTGATATTTAGGGTAAAATCTGACGACTGGGGACAGGAGTACAGGCTCTTTAAGAGCTCCAATCTGTTGTTGGCTGCTTACTGCTCTTAAAGAGGCCATGGACCCAGGATTTCCACTCTAATATGAAGGTAGAGTACGTGGATACTAACTTTCCGCCTTCGGTCCCTTCACAAGTCTCCCTCCAACTCCGTCAAGCTCCATTGTGGAAGTGTCAAGAACGAGGAATGAGCTGGGAGAGACCTCCATAGTCTAAATGCCTCTGGAGCAAGGAAAAGCCTTTACCCCAAATACAATCCTCAGAGTGTCCCAAGTCAAAGAGGCCACGGCTATGGCTGGCAGCCTTTCATCGTTTGCACGGAGAAAATGCCCCCGTTACTGGCGAAGGCCAGGGCCATCTGACGACTCAGGGTGCAGCTCAGATGCAAGCAGCTCGAAATCCATTTCTATGAATTATGTGGTGGAATCAAACAATAACCACTTGGAAATCTGCATGGCCTGCCGGAGATATGGTTTATTAAGCAGCATGCTCACCGGGCACCACGAGAGAACCTTGTTTACAAACGCTGGCTCGCTCCCGGCGACTAGCTTTCTGCCTCTTGCTTTAGAGGATGCAGAGCTGAATTCACAACTCGTTTCCTCTTTCTTTCTGGACCTGATTAATTACCGTGCTAACACGAACTACCGTTCTTCTTCTTCTAAGTGGCTCCCTCTAATGTGCTATCCCTGCAAATTAAGAAATGGACAGAAATATGTGACATCTTCACAGGGATGGGGCAGGCATTTCTGGAAACTCACCTTTATGGCGAGGTCTTTTTGATATCCACCAGGATCAGATGGCAAATCGGATCACCCAAGGTTGTAACACTTGTCAACAATCCCTCAAGAGCGGGGCCTTTGCCAGCTGGGGTGCTAACCAGATTTCACAAGCACAGAGTGGCTTTGAGGAAGCCATCTTATCATTCATACACTGTTTCAGATATATTGTAATCCAGGATGATGAATTTCCTCCCACTCCTGTTTCCTCCCCTACCATCCACAACTACAGTATGCCTCAAGCCATATTCAAGTTTCCTCTGGGGTTCTGAAATCTTTTGAATACCTGTGAATTTGAAAATAAATCTTCCGTTGTCTGGTGAAGGCAGTTCCCGGTGTCAACCACTAGCCTTACCCATTACGACTTCCATTTCTTTAATGCATATACTGTCGTTGAGGCCACGCCGTATCTTAAAAAACTGGATATCTCCTGGAAGTGGTGGGTAAGCCAGTGGCTATGGGGGTGCCATGATTAATAGGGCTGTCTCTGCAAATGGGATCATTACATTTTTAATTAACCTTTCCAACCCCCACCACCTTCTCCTTTTGTTATACATTGGCTCTCTGAAGTGTTATACTTGTTTATGTCCAGCTGGGCTTGAAACAAAGTCATGAGAAATGCGGGCTGGGGATGTAGGCGCTTGGGCACCTAACGGGCAGCCAGGTGAGATGCCTGGTGGGATGTGTGCCTCATTGTATGTGGGATGTTGGGACCTGAGCTCACAACTTCGTGGCTGAGTTCCCACCTAATTTTTGTGTTGGCAGCTTGGTGCTATTTAATGGCCTTGGCTACCAGGAAACTGGCTTTTTAAAATCTCTTTCAACCTAATTATAATTACTGTGCATAAATCAGAGAATGATCAATTATAAAAATCTCAGGTTCATCAATATTTAACTTAGCATTTAAATCCACACGGCAGGAGTGCATGAAATTTCCAAGCCCATCTCTTTGCAAACAACTGCTTTATTACAGTTCCAGCGTCAATTACTGAAAACAGAGCTGAATGTGTCTTGTAACAGGCTCAGGCTCACATTCGTGCATTTTCCCATGTATTAAAATGGCACAGTTTAGTTATTTCTAGAATGTGCAGGCCTCCCATTAAAAAGATATTTTGCAAAGTCTTCTATCGCTATCTTTTAATTCCTCAAGTAGAGAGAGGCACAATTAGGACAGCAGGCTTAAAAAATACTCATTAAAATATATTTTATCTAATGCAAGATTGATTCCAAGATAATTGAGGTCAGATTTGTTTGGAAAATGTATTGTGACATGTGCAAATGCTGATGCACAGAGGAAATGATCTTTTACGAGGACTCAAGGAAAACAGTGAAATATTTTTCAGCAAAATCATAAAGCCATAATTGGATTTCAATTTAGTAATAGTCCGCCGAAGACAGGCCATTTTTAATAATCTAATTATGTGTTCAGGGCCTACCCCAGAACTCCACTGCTGCTTCAGAACTATTAATTGAACTCAATCCTGTTGCATCTTCAACCATGAAATTTGCTATTACATGTAGGATGGGCTCTTAGTTATGGATATATATTTTCCCCCCAATCTCGGATAATCTTCACAACATCCTAAAACGCCAACTCCTTTCATATTCTGAAAGTACAGTCTTCTAATGACTTTTCCCGGACCAGAACATTTGATCTTAAGAAGCTCAGATTTCTGGGTCTTCCACAGACAAAATTCACAATGAGATCTACCACCCTCCCCGATTTTTATGAAGATGCAGAGAACGGCCCTTGCTTTTGTCTGATTTTCATTAATTAAAGGTATTTAATTGCTAACATCTCATTAGCAGTAAAATTAATGAGTACTTCACCGACAGGAAAAGATCTGCATGATAATACCAACCTAATTCATTTTATGGGGAATAAACTGTAGCTCCACTAATATTTAGCCATTTCAACAGGAAAAGGCGAACAAATTAGTCTTCCAAAGCACTACTGCTCTCTTGCCAGAAAAAAAAACAACACATGGGAAGCAAGCCAGTAAACAAAGAACCTGCATTTCTCCTCACCTTTCCCTCCTATGGAAGAGCAGGGGGAAGGGAAATCTGGAATAGTTTGGGTTTGGTGTTTTCTAAGTCGTTATTTAAGAAAGGTATCCTTAAACTAAACTAAAGTGCTTGAACTTTAGGACTTCTCTAAGAGTGTGGCCTAGGCTGATCCTAGTGTGGGAAGCCACAGCGAAGCCACACTGGATCCAACTGTTGAATCCCAACTGTGACTCACGGCGACCCTCTCCTGTCAGACGAGTGGAGCAGCCCCACTGTGCACTGCATCTCCACGACGGCTGTGCTATTACGGAAAGAGACGGCCTCCTCTCTTTTCCTGGGGGTGCCAACCTTTCAGGTAGCAATCAAATGCTTAGCTGCTGTGCCACCAGCAAGGCTGGGCACCTTCCCAAAGGAGATTACTAGCAATCAAGACAAAACTCTTCCCTAGGAGCCCAAGGCATGGCCTTCCCTCAGCCACAGGGATTCTGTACTGATAATGTACGTTCAAAGCCAAGTTTTATTTAGAGCTAAGCCACTAGTTGGCGTCAACGGAAAGGCAATTGATACTGGAGCCCCAGATGATGCAACCCATTATCACCCTCTGTGGTTAACCAACCAAAGGGCTGGCGATTCAAGTACACTCAGATGCGCCTCAGAAGAAAGGCCTGGTGATCTACTTCCAAAATAATCTGTCCTCATTTTGACACATCGGATGGGGACACTTGCATCCAAATGGACTCAGTGTGAACTGGCTTTCTGTTTTGTTTTGGTGGAGTAATGTGATGGGGCTGTGTGTTTTGTCTTATAGATATAAGACATATAAAAAGAGGGGGGATGCTGGGGTGGTATTAATAAGTTCAGAACTCTCTATATATGTATCAGTTATAAAACTCTTGTTATTTTTCTTCAGCCTACAAAACTAGTTACTTAGCCTCCAAATTCTCTGTTTCCTGTCTTTAGTCATGTAGTTTGATCTGTCTGTTTACCAGGAGAGGAAATACATCTATCCTAGATCCTGGTGAGGCTGGTTCTCCAGTCATTTGTAAATTGTATCTTGACCTGCCTGTTTACCAGGACTTACTTAAATATGAACTATTCTTTTCAAATGTAAGTGAGTCTCACCCTCCTACAAAAGCCCATGACCACTCCCAGAGGAAGCAGTCTTGGAGGTGACTCACTGTCTCTCAGATCTGCTTAATAAAGTGCTTAGGGATACTGCAATCCCTTTGTCCTGTTGGTGATTGACTAGGGAAAGAACCCCTGGCGTTCTGTAACAAATGTACTGATGATGGAGAATCCCTGAGAGGCATTGGCCTCTCTTGTGCTGGCCTTTCAACCCTTCCAAGCATGATGTTCTTCTCCAAAATAGAGGAATAAATTTGGGGGGGAATGGATGATTTCTAAATCTTATCTGAAAAGAAAATAACGACTAAAGAGATTATGTCTTGGAAAAGATGTGAGTGAAAGTAGGCCCTGGACATTTCCTGGGTGTCTTCAACAACACCTCACTTCTAACCCCATAATCTACCACACGGACTTCTGGTCTCTGAAGAACATGAAGAAGAAGGGGAATACTGATTCTAAAGCCAAAAAGAACTGGTTGAAACACTGAAAAATGAAGAGGCTGGAGATCCTATAAGGGGCTGAGATGAAGCTGGGATAATAATGAACCACGGATGATGCTTCCTGTTGTCAGGGCCCTCACAGGGTGGATTTCAGCTCAGATAAGCTAAATATCAGGTCTTTATTTTTAGTTAAAGAGCATAAAATTCAGTGCTTTTCCTCCCACGAGCCTATTTACATACCTGCTGTGCCACCTATTTGCCTTCACCTGCTTCCCAATTAATCCCCCATTAAGCCGCTCCAGCTGCAGTGGCTTTCACCTTCACCACAGCCCAGCAACCATCACTCATCTGCTCCGGCTCAATTGTTTCTTTTGGGAAGATAAACAAAAGCTGTCTGAATAACAATAGCAGTGCTTTGCATTTACAGGGTGGACATTCTCACCGGATAGCAGCCAGAGGAAGAGGCCAGTTTCCAGGAGGGCCAGGAAGAAGTGCTGCCAAGTCCCAGAAGACAAGAAGAAGGAATGTCAACAGAATTCTTCAGAAATGTAAATTTAAGGTTATCTACCCATGCATTTCAAGATTATCCGGGAGGCTGGGCTCTATGAGGAGAAATGTGGGGTCAGGATTGGTGGACGATTTATCAACAATCTGCGTTATGCGGATGACACAACCCAGCTTGCTGAAACTGAAGAGGACCTGAAGCACCTGCTGCAGAGGGTCAAGGACTGCAGCCTACAATATGGATTGAGGCTCAATGTCAAGAAGACAAAGATTCTCACCACTGAACCAATTGGCAGCATCAGGATGGATGGTGAAGAGATTGAGATTGTACACAGCTTTAGTTTGCTTGGCGCCACAGTCAACACTCTTGGCACCAGCAGCCAGGAAATTAAAAGGCGCATGGCCATGGGAAAGTCTGTTGTTAGGGACCTCTCCAAAGTACTGAAGAGCAATGGTGTCTCTCTGGAGACTAAGGTGCATCTGATACAGGCCATGGTCTTCGCAATCACTTGTTATGCATCAGAGAGTTGGACAGTGACCAAGGAGGATAGAAGGAGAATTGATGCCTTTGAGCTGTGGTGCTGGAGAAGAGTATTGAGAATACCATGGACTGCTAGGAAAGCAAACAGATTTGTCCTGGAAAGGGTTAAGCCAGGTGGCTCCTTGGAGGCAAGGATTCTGAGGCTCCGTCTAACATACTTTGGACATGTTGTGAGGAGAGACCGGTCCTTGGAGAAGGACATCATGCTTGGGAGGGTGGAGGGACAGACAGCGCAGGAGAGGAAGGCCCTCTATGAGGTGGATTGATTCAGTGACTGGGATAATAGGGATGAATGTGTCAGAGACAGTGCGACTGGCACAGGACAGATTTAGGGCTGTTGTACATAGGATCGCTATGAGTCGCAAGCAACTAGACGGCACATAACAACAACAATAACCCACGCATACATAAACAACAACAATAATCCATACCCACTGTTGTCAATTGGTTTCCACTCAACATCCCTTCACGGGGCTCCAGAGGCTATAAATATTTAAAGAAGACCGGTTATGTGTCTCCCTCAAAGTGGCCAGTGGATTCGAACTGTGTACTTTTTTGGTTAGAAGGCTGACACTGTATAAACGATGCCACAAGCATATATATAAACAATATTTTGTTTCACTCAGAAAAAGATTTCCATGTCAAGTCAGGTTAAGAAAATTGTGTTTGGTTAAGGGTTTTTAGGTGACCTATCTTAATGAAGATGAGCACTTTATTTCTCTTTTATGTAAATGGATTTTTTTAAAAGTTGCTTCCTGCTGGCAGAGATCAAACCCAGAAAGAACCAAAAGACTCTGGAGGAAAAGCTGTTTAGAGTTTGTGCCCCGTCCTCTGAGAATCAGGGAACTTTTGGTGATCACCCTTGGAATTCACTGCACTGCAGTTCAACTCAACAGCTCAAATCACTGCCATTGAACTGGAACACGCTCCTTGCTAACCCTCTGGTGAGTTTCTGGGGCTGTAAACTGCACAGGAAATGACTGTCCATCTTTGTCCTGCAGAACCACTGCAGAACTGACAGGCACGGCTTTGGGGTTAGCACCATAACACCCACAGATGGGGGCCACCCGAGCTTCCTCTGAGGTAGGTTAAACCCTTCTTTTTTACCACCCCACCTGCATCTCTATTTATTAGTCTTGACTTCCCAGTCATTGTTAGCTGCCATCAAGTCAACCCCCTCGTGGGCACCTCACACACAATGCATGAAAAGTTGCCCGATCCACCACCTACTGTTGCTGTTGTTGTTAAGTGCCATCAAGTAGTGACTCTATGAACCACTATGAGTTGCCTACAAGTCGATGGCACTTAACAACAACAACAACAACAACAACAACAACAACAACGAGAGAGGTCAGTTGGCCTAGTGAACAGAAAGTGATGTTACCAACCCAAAGGTGGGTGACTTTAATCCACAGCCCACAGGCCTGTTTTTACTTGTTTTTGGTCAAACATTCTTATAGGTCATATAGCCCTGGTGTGTCCACCTGCCATACAGTGGTAACTTGTGGTTGCTGTGAAGCTGAACACTGTGACACTGATGTGTCAAATGCGATAATGGTTACCCATGGCGGACAGGGCTTGGTGGAGCTCCCCGATTAAAACAAGCTTGGAAGCAGGAGTGGCCTCCCCTTCCGAAATAGCTAGCCTCCGGAAACCCTATGAACCTGGAGAAAATCCATCACCTGTACTACCAGCTATGACTTAGACCTCTGTGATCCATCCACATGGGCTTTTCACAGGCCGCTTTTCAAAGGTAAATCACCAAAATGCTCTCTAGTCTAAGTTCAAAATCTCTGCTGAAAATGGTTCAGCGACACACAAGGCAGATGGTGGGTGGGCTTGAGGTGCATTGGGTGGGGATGGAGCATGGGCCTCATTCCTTACACTGCAGGGGAGAATCCAACCACAGAATCATACATCTCTTGGCTTTCCACTTGATTTTGACCGAATTTTTTCACGAATTTCGCCTTTCAGGATTGACTGCTTTCTGGTGGAATCTTCACACAGATCCTCATATTCCATGAGGGTGTCACTGAAGAAAACATCTTCCTGTCCACATTTCCAGTGGAACTACAGAATAACGCTGCATTAGACTTACTGGAGAGAGCAGGCTGGTGGCACCCGCACCCATCCTGAATCGATGCCATGGGCTCCTGGTGTCTGCAGAGGCAGGAGACGGCAGCAGACAGCAGAAAGGGCGTGTGGGCATCAGCGCCATGCTCCAGTGAGCGTCTGTGTTTTACTGTGATGGCGTGTTGGCAAAGTTGCTCTGCTCATTTCATTTCCAGCTTTAAATTAGTTCCAAATGCATTCACACGCTCACCCTGTTGAGCCCCAGTATAACTCCTTTTTTTATCCCCATTTGAAAAACTACACCAGTGAAGTTGGAGGATTAATTTTAAGCCACTGAATTTTTACATTAAAATTCCTGCGTCGGGGCCGCCATTGTGTCTCTGCAACTTAATCTTCAGGCCTATCTCCCACGGGGATGACAGAGTGAATAGAGTCATATTCTAATGGTGTTCTGTGCACGGGGAACCACCTCTCCACGGGGTGCACTCGCTCCTGGCTCCTGCCCAGGGACCCAAGACTGCTGCAACAGGTTGAGACAGGTGAGAGACTCAGCACTCAGGCTGCTGCTACCGTACAAATTTCCTTAGCTTCTTACACACTTGCTTTGGGTACAGGGCTGTTGTATCAATAATCACATGAGGAACATTTACCAACAACCTGTGCTGTGCAGATGGCTCGCTCTATCTATCTATCTATCTATCTATCTATCTATCTATCTATCTATCTATCTATCCATCTATCTATCTTTTAGTAAAGTTTTATTTTTTAAAATGTACAGTTGGTTGGACCTGTTTATGCATCTTCTCCAGCAGCTGGGGCTTCGCCACCTCTGGTGTTTTTGGTGTAAATGACTTGAGCTCTGTGATTTGAAACCAGCTTCATAAGTCCTTTATTTAGCAGCTCCTGAAGGGCTGCCCTGGCCAGGGAGCCCCAAATCTTCAGTCTCTCAGAGACAACAGCTGGGGTTATAAGCTTATAAGTGGGAACTTCTTTACAAAGTTTGTCATATGTGTCTTTGTCAAACAAGACCAGGTTATTGAGCTTGTTCCAAACTTTGCCTTTAGACCACTTCTTCTTGGACTTGCCGCCAGATTTGTTCACTGGGTCTTTGGCTGACTTTCTGGCGTCTTTCTTCTTCTTGTCCTTGGGTGGCATCGTGAAGCTTGGAGAGGAGCTACCTACCACAAGTGCAGCCCTGTTAAGATGTTGGATAAAAAGAGATGGCACAGTTTTGTTTGTAGAAAGTGAAGAGGACTTGAAACACTTTCTGAAGAATATCAAAGACTATATAGTCTTCAGTATGAATTACACCTCAATATCAAGGAAGCAAAAATTTACAACTGGACCAATAAACAACATCATGATAAAGAGAGAAAAGAGGGAAATTATCAAGGGTTCTATTTTTTCTTGGATTCCTAATCAACAGCCAGGAAATAGTAGTGAAGAAATTAAAAGACATGTCGCATGGGACACATTTTCTGCCAACGACTACTTTAAAAGACTGAAGAACAAAGATGCCAGTTTAAATACTAAGGTGTACGTGACTCAGGTCATGATACTTCTAATTGTCTCATAGGAATGTGAAACTTGGGCAACGATTAAGGCAGACAGAAGAACTAATGATCTTGAATTGTGATGTTGGATACTATGGACTAACAAAAGGTCCAACAGATATGATGCCAAATCTTTCCTGAAAGAAGTGCAGCCAGAGTTCTTCTAGAATCAAGCATGGTGAGACTTCATCTCATGAACCTTGGGTATGTTATTGGGAGAAGCTTGTCCACGCAAAACGACATCATTTCTGGAAAACAGGTCAACCAGGAGCTACTGAGCTATTTATTCAGTAGAAAAGAGGCATCCTTACACTCAAGTTTGCACTAAAGTGCCTGGATTCTATCCCAAATCTCTTCAATGCCTCAAAATGTACCTTTTCTGATAGAAAGCTGGACTTTCAGGCCAGCTAGTTTCGGGGGACAAAAAGCCACTTGAAGGGCTCTGGTGGGCGAGGCTGAATGAGCATATTTGGGTCAAGTTGACTCCATCAGCTCTGTGGCTGAAGCAGTGGGGCTATCATGTAGCTCAGTCACTAATGTTGCACTCAGCAGCCCTGGACATGCTTACAGGTCAGCAGAAGGGAGGAGAGCAGATCGTGGAATAGCCAACCAGGCAGAGGCAACATGACCATGAATTTCTGCCTTGCAGGATGGTGGCCTGGTTCCCACACACTCTACATTAATGATAGGGCTCTGGGTTACACAATGTCCCGTGTTACATAAGAAAAATCAACACACACCCCTGTGATTTTCGCATTTCAACCACAATATTGCCAAACCAAGCTTTGGCCTTTTCAATGGCCCCTGAAAATATTCCCTGATACTTTGAGGGTTGTTTGCTATTTCCAAGAACTGGCCAATCTCTGTGGCGTTAACTAACAAACTGTCCCAAAGAAACAGCGAGAGTAGAAAATATGGCAGAAATCCATGAATATGGCACCAGAATTGGAGGAAGTCTCCTCAACAATCTGTGTTATACAGACGACACATCTGTGCTTGCAGAAAGTGAAGAAACCTTAAATACTGAAGAAGATCAAAACCCACAACCCTCAATACGGGTTACATCTCAACACTAAGAAAACAAAAATTTCCATGGTGGACCAACGGGCAACATCAAGATAGATGGAGAAAAGACTGAAGCTGTTTTCATTTTTACTTGGGTCTATAATCAAGACCCATGGTAGCAGCAGTCATAAAACCAAAAGACGTGTTGCCTTAGGGAAATATGCTATCAAGAACCTCTCCAAAGTGCTAATGCTTGAAGGCTAAAGTATGCCCGCTCTAACCTAGGGTATTTTTTTTAATGGAAAAGTAAAAGAAAAGATTCTTTCATTGTTTTACAAACCCTCCCCCAGGCCCCCTCCACCATGTAGCCCTCGCTCTAGACTCCTGTGATGACA
>NW_006399756.1:14635340-14708099 GCF_000299155.1 Elephantulus edwardii | reverse complement strand
GGCAACAAAGTGGCGCGGTGGGGCACTAGGGTCAGGTAGTAAACCAAATATTAGTAGCATGAATCTAGAAGTTGTGCTGTTGGAGAAAACTGGACTGCCTCCTTCTCTGAAGATTTACAGCCTGTGAAACTCAATGGAAGGTCACAATGAGCCAGAGTCAGCTTGGCAAGAGTGAGTGGGATGTGAAGGCACAGAGGTAGAGGGAGTGACCGGTTTGCCTCGGTTGAGGAGTTAGCATCTTCAGGTACTTGAATGGTACTTCCCAAGCTACTGTCAAGTTGGCTTCAACTCATGGTGTGCCTTATTCAGACCAGGGTCTTTCCAATCGGTTCCTATGTATGTGAGAACTAGACAATGAGTGTGGGTGTTGTTGTTATGTGCTGTCAAGTAGTTTGCAACTCAAAACGACCATATATACAACAGCCCTGACCTTAGCTCTATCCTGTGCCAACTTTATTGTCTATGACACACCTACTTTCATTACTCCAGTTACTGAATTAATCTATCTCATTAAGGGTTTTCCTCTCTTGAACTGTCCCTCCACCTTCCAAGCATTATGTCCCTCTCCAAGGACTGGTCCCTCTTTGCAACATGGCCAAATTATGTCAGAAGAAGCCTCAGAATCCTTGCCGCCAAGGAGCAGCCTGGTTTAATCCTCTCCAGGCTGAACCTGTTTGTTCTCCTGGCAGTCCATGGCATATTCAGCACTCTTCTCAGAAGAAAAATTTGATGCCTTTGAGTTATGGTGTTGGAGAATTGTAGTGCATGGACTATCAAAAAAAATGGTATGTCTTGGAGAAAGTGAAGCCGGAGTGCTCCTTAGCGGCAAAGATGGCAAAGCTTCAACTCACATATGCTGGGCATGTTGCTAGAAGGAGAAGGGAAAGGACATTACGCTAGGAAAGATGAAAGGACAGTGACAAAGAGAAAGCCCCTCAGCGAGATGAACTGACCAGTGACCACAGTAATGGCTTCAAGAGTGTCAGAGATGATAAGGCTGACACGAAGACAGGACAGGGTTCAGATCTGTTGTTCATAGTTCACTACGTGTTGTACTTGAATTGATGTAATAATGATAACATAATGCACCATAATAACACCACCACCACAACAACAACTTTTCTATTCTGGGAGTTCTGGTAACCTAGTCAGTCAAAAGGTTGTGCTGCCAATCCAAAGGCAGGAAGTGTGAATCCACTGATAGCTCTCCAGAAGAAAGCCAGGCAGTCTCCTCCTCTACAGTTTACAGCCTCTGCAAACCTGCAGGCGGGTCAGCTATGGGTCGGTTCTGACTCAATGGCACCTAACAACCACTATACTATTATATTTAAAGTGTGGGACAGATGATCTACTACACTCTTAGACTTCAAAGCTCTTCTTCCCTCTGAAAAGAGACACATCCCCTAAAGTCTCTGACGAGTCCTTTAAAGATCTCAGGCGGACGATCCCATAACATATCACAAGTGGCACCATATTTAGTGTCTACGGAGATCATCATAGCAGTTTGCTAGTTGATATGTATGCAGTTCAGAGATCTAGCTTAGGAATACATTTGCTAAACAAAACACCAAACACCAGAAAATTAAATGTGACTTTAAGGGAAATAGGTTGAAGAATAATATAATATAATAGCTAAAGCAAAGGTTGGAAATGTAACATATACCCTGAAATCGGGACTTCACGTCTAGCACTGTGGTTGCACGTTGTGTATCGGGTAGAAGCCAATGTCTCCATCTATTTTCCTGATACCAACAAGGGTCTTCTTTGTGTGGCAGATGCCTTTCATTTGCCCGTAACTCAGGAGTGCATTCTGAGACAGAGGGAAGGAAAACTGCAGTGTGATTAGAAGCCCCTCACAGACTTCTAAGGAAAGGAACACAATTATCTATAAAAGCTAACACCACAGAGGGGGGGAAGGTATCTACAGGAGATTAGCGTGTCAGTAAATACATAAAGTACAGAAGTCCCACATCTTTGACATTTGAAGAACAAAGCTATCCATCAACGTCCTGGCACGGATCGATCAAACAGAATGCGACTGCTGAAACCCTAATAGTATGATGGTAATAATGTAGCCATAAAACCTCTAGTCTATAATTGACTGCTTCCACTTGAAGCTAACATGTCTGAAACAGTGACTAATGTTCACCTAAAGATTTCCCTCGCATTGAATGACAATCAGTTACACCACCCGCTGTGCTCAGTGGATGGCCCAGTGGTCGACTCCAAAGGAAGCAGCAGGGGTGTAGAGCCCTAAAGGACCGGTGCAGATAAGGGCTGCCACACCTGGATCTCAGGTGCGGACTCATGTGGGCCAGCTCCTTGAGATGTGATGAGGCTGTCACTTCCTGACAAAGTAACTCAATTAGAAATGCTGGGAGGCCAGGCCATTATAGCAAGTTCCTCAGGGCATCCAGGTCTGGTTGTTGCCGCATTTTGTTTAGTGAGCATGTTACTATAAACCACATTCTACACTGAACCAGAAGAGCCTGTGCCCTGTCTCTCAGAATTTAGAAGTAACAAGACCTTTACAACCCAGAGGGAGAACAGAACAGGATAGATACATAGATAGATTGAGGTAGATATATACACACACACATTTATATACACACACATACATTTATATACACACACACACATTTATATACACACACATACATTTATATACACACACACATATATACATATACATGGTGTCTGTGGCTTCTTGCTGCCTGTGCATGGGGCTCCAGATGGGAAAGTAATTGGAAGTTTTTGGACTCGTGTGCTTTTTTGGGCTTGTGTCTGATGTGCAGTACTGCTCTTTCCCCCTCAGGAGTGAGGTCCTTGAGGCTTGGCCTAGAGTTTAAGATATGATCCTGGTCTGACTATTATTTAGTAAGCTCCTTGACTGTGTAAGAATGATGGTTGCTAGGTGGTGAATGTTGTCGGGTGCCGTTGAATCAGAACCGACCCACAGCTGAGCCTGCAGTGGGTTTACAGAGGCAGTAAACCACACAGGAGGAGACTGCCCACCTTTCCCCCACAGAGCAACTGACAGATGTTCACGGCCTGCCTCTGGACTGGCAGCACAACTCCTTACCACGAGGCCACCAGAGCTCGCCAGGCTGGTGAACACCTTGCTCCAAACTGTCTCCTTGGATAAAACAGGCGGGTGGCTGGACAGTCAGCAAAGAGAACCAAAGTTTGAAAGGAGCTTGTTGTGCAAGGTGACAAAACACAAGATGGTCAAGCACAAATTAAGATCCCTCCACTAGAAACAGTGGCTGCTGACCGGACAGGCCCAAGCAATGCAGGGCGACAGGCACTGTGGGCATCTGCAAGCAATGCAGGGAGAACTGAGCAATTGTCACAAGGGTCCCAATCAAGGGCTCTAACTCCCGCCATGCAGCAGGACCCAGGGCAGGTATGACACACACCGTGATTGGCGGCTTGGTTGGATTTTTAAAACTTCATGTGTCATTTTACCTGTACGTCCTCAGAACACAATGATGATGTATCTTTAGCTCACCACATGGAAGCGTCTCCCCTTGATCACACTGATAGAAGCCCCCCAAACCCTCCAGATCACAGTCCAGAATAAAAGCCATTAATCTGCTGTTCCATTCATTTTAAAGAAAAATCACCCTGAGGTTTCACGATGGCTGAATTCCCCCATTAAGTTTTGTGTCCTCAAATCTATTTGCAATTTCTAACTTTTCTATTTCCCCATCACTTTGGCTTTTTTATTTGTTTTTTCTTTGGCCTGGGAAGTTTGGTTTGTTTGTTTTGTTTGTTTGTTTCCCCCTTTCCTATCCACACTGCAGGGATCATTGTAACTAAAAATGCTAATTAATATGTCTGGCAGCTCCTGATGGACTTTGAGTAGACGTCAGATTGCTTTGTGCTCTTTGATATATACTTAAAGGTAATTGGGTAGTCTTACTGATGTATTTTTAAAGAGCAAACTATTGATTAATAATGTTTCAGTATTAATATAACCACTTTGGATGGATCAAGAGACATCGATAGTAGAAAACCCATATTTATCTACAAATTAACAACTCTATATAGATCTGTTACTTGAAGCTAAATGGGGTGCATCCACTCATTCCTTCCAACAGTGAGAGACTCCTCATAATAAAGATTAAAGCTGAAGTTGGCCTGATTTTCCCGGGGCATGAAATGAATGCCGTTCACTACTGCATGCACTGCTGGAGCTGAAGAATGGCCGCAGTAAAGCACCGGTCCACTTTCCCCTCTGACAGGCCGATATTTTTAATGCTTTACTTGATAAAAACATTTCATACTTTGGGAGCTTTAATTGCTGCTACTGCCGAGCTGAGTGAAATAAAAAACGATTGTGGCATACAGGCTGGAGGTGGGGATGATCCCAGCTTTATCCCTGCTTCAAACCAGTTGTACGGTTCATATACTCCAAGTGTCCATTCATTCAAATCAAATTACTGCAAAGAGGGAAAGCTGAGTATTCTAGAGATGTGATGAGCCAGTTCCTAAGGCTGGTTTTCAGGGGCAAACGAAATTCTGAAATAAACTGGTACTGTCAGTTCCTTTGAAAGAAAGAATACCTGCGAGGCTAATGGTTCCACAGAAAAGAATGGAGAAGCAAGATCCCATTGTTGTCTTTAGCATAAAATGAGAGGTCTACGAAGGGCTCACTTTCTGTGGGGCAACTGTGGAGTGGCCAAGACAAACAGCCGAACACAGCAGCTTTCATGCTAGAACTCCGTGTCGCAGTTCTGCAAGGGTCACTTTGCTGGTGAGGTGGGGACACAACGTCACACACTGCCACTGCTACCTAAATAGGGAGCTCGGGTGGGGGTGGGGTGGGGGTGTGCACTGCTACTCCAAGCACAGCACCACAGGTGGTTCAAATCCACCAGCAGCTCCAGTAAGAAAGGTGGACAGTCTTCTCCCACGAGGAGGCTCCGCAAACCTGCTGGAGGGTGCAGTGCTGAGTCAGTCCCAACTCGATGGGAACAAGTGAGTGGGTGACACGAGCACACTGCTTAGATTTATGGAGAGTCGCAAAGACAGGAGCTGGCAGGGGGACAAACTTCCCATATAAATCCATGACGGCCACATTTTGAGAGATAGTGCACTGCTAAAAACAAAGAAAGCTCAGCTCATTAACAGCAAATGCTCTGTATCCAAAAATGCAAGGAAAGTCAACTTTAACATAAGGTAAGGTATTCTTGAATCACCCTGTCACATTTGTTCATTCATCCATTATACTGACATCTACTGTGCGTAATTACCATCAGGTCAGTCCAGTCTATCCACTGAGGTTCAGTGCAAGTTAAATTAAAAAATCCCAATCTCACTGCTGCCGAGTCAATTGTGACTCAGGGCAACCAACCCTCCACCAGGTTTCTGAGGATGTACATCTTTATGGGAAAAGATTATCCATCTTTTTCTTCCAAGACTGGCTGGTGGATGTGAATCCCAAATTTCTGTTAGCAGTCCAACACCTAATAAAGTATGACACCAGAGCTCGTTATAATAACAATTCATGGCTGAGGAGTTGGAAGTGACTAACAGCTGACTCTACAAAAGGTTTTCAGAGGCTTAAATGTCATGGACTTCTCCAGAGTACTAAAGAGCAAGGACGTCAATCTAGAGACTGAGGTGCACCTGATCCAGGCCACGGTCTTCACAATTACTTGCTATGCATCAGAGAGCTGGGTATGACCAAGGATGACAGAAGAAGAGTTGATGCCTTTGAGTGGTGGTGGTAGTGGTGGTGGTGGTGGTGGTGGAGAAAAGTACTTAACATACCATAGGAAGTCAGGAAGACTAACAGGTTTGTCCTAGAGTGGGTGAAGCCAGGCTACTTTGAAACTCCATCTCACATACTTTGGGCCTGTAGGCAAAAATGACCAGCTTTTGGAGAAGGTCATCATGCTCTGAAGGGTCAAAGGACAGTGCAGGTGAGGATGATTCTGAATGAGATGGACTGACATAGTGACTAGAGTAACGAGTGAAGTGTGTCAGACACAGTGACATTGGCTCAGAGTTCAGAGCTATTGTGCATAGGGTTGCTATAAAGTTGTGGTCAACTCAATGGCACACAACAACAACAACAACAAATGACAGTGAAGGAGACTACCCATGTACTTCTGGAAGAGCAGTTCTTGGATTTGAACTGTCCACCTTTAGGTTGGCAGCACAGTCTTCAATCCACTGGGCCATCAGAGCCAAAACAAAACTGAGGTGCCCACGCCTGCAGTCAGCAGGTTTCAGACCTACAACAGAGAGATGCCACTGGATTTCATATTCAACACATTAACCACTTGGCCATCCTGTCACTGCTGAATAGTTCAGGCCCTGTGTGAGTGAATATTAATGAAACAATGGCCATAGTGTATTGTGTTGGGCTGGTTAACTTTAAAGAACACTAAATAATGTCAGCTAAGCATAAAGGAGAACTTTGGTATTAAAATGCAACTTATGAAGACACCCAAGGAGCGAAACAGCTCAGAAAAAGACCCAGATGCAAAGGGGAATTTGGCAGAAACTATCAGTTGGCAAGGCACGAACTACTCAAAAACGGTCCCTCAACAACCATTTAGCCCCCTGGGAAAAGAGGAAATTCTATTTCTATGGCATCCATACCAAAAAAAAAAAAAAAGGAAATCTAAATGGGTACAAAGAACAAGTATCTAAACCAACTTTTAAAACTTTAGAACACGCACGCATAGAAAAATATCTTTTAGATATTCTGACAGAGGAAAGATTAAACAGCGATTTTCTTAAACCATGAAGTGAAGACAGATAAATGGACAATATCAAAATTAAACCTTACTACAACAACAACAACAAAATTTCCAAAAGAATGTATAAAAGTAGCCAGAGACTAGAAATGACACTTGGAGTCATACAACAACAAGAGTGATATTCCAACACTGCCCAAGAATACCTTAAAAACCCCCAACAATACAAAAATTAGAACTTTGATGAGGTGATAAACAAAAGATTGTAAAAAATTAAAAAAAGACAAATCCATTAAGATAAATTTCTATGTATGGAAAAGAGTGGATTTTCAAGTCCTAGGAGCAAAAGGAGCGAGAGAAATTTTCTAATAAAGAAAAATTTGTAGTGGAAATCAAATCATTACACAATTTTCATTTCATTGGATTTACCAAATAGCACGGTCTAAAGATACTTAAAGATTCAATTATCTGTGTTACAATGTTTTGTATATTACATCTTTTCCTACTACAGAACCTTGTTGAAATAAATAGGTCAATTTTTACATGTCTAAGGAGATACATGGTTGTCTAAAGTTCTTTTAGGGACTGTCTGAGCATGAGTCTATCATAGCTACAGAGAATCTCTCACATGAGTAAGGAGATATATACAAGAGTTCATTCTGCGTTGTCTGCTTTCCGTTAAAGTAGAAGTCATAGTTATGGAGTTGGCACAGACTCCTAGTTGACCCTCTTTTTCAAGTGGGTTTTCAGAGGCTGTAAATCGCATGAGAGGAGATCATTCCTCTTTCTTACACAGAGCAGCTGATAGACTTGAACCCTATACCTTCGGACTGGCAGCACAACTCGCAACTCCACTAGGCCACTAGAGCACCTTAACATCTTTCAACTAGTCATTATTATAATTCAAGTATCCAATTGGCAGAAAACAGAAAATCAACTTACTCATTCACACAATGGGATACTACAGATACCAATGAAATGAGTAGACAAGGTGAGTAAATTTAAAAAATAAGTGAATGTCAAAACATATATCAAGTATACAAATTATATTCACACACACACATACAGAGAGAGAGAGAGAAAGAGAGTGCGTGCTCAACTCAAATACACTAACTTCAGTGGAACTGGAACGGTCTCATAGCTGCCTCTCCAGCTGGTGTTTGGAGGCTGTAAGTAGAATGGGAGGAGAACACCCATCTTTCTATCTCAGAGTGGTTGGTGGTTTTGAACTGCCAAAGAGGTAAAGGCTTTGGGTTAGTAGCCCAAACCTCTATAGACAGCAGGAGGTAAGACTTTTCTTAAACACTATTCCATCTTCTTCCACTGAGACATTTAGGAGCCATTTGACAACACACAGTAGTAACAAGGAAAGAGCTGCCGCTAAATCTGAGCTAAGTGTAGCTTTCACATATTCCCTTAGTCAGGTCCTCAAATACGCACAGTTTACCTAGTTCCACTGGATCCAGCAGGGAACGTGTGAGAAGCAAGGTAAGCTTTGAGACAGTGGATGTTACTGATTACGGCTAAGACGTTCTTATTTCTGTGAAATTTACAAACACATACACTCAGGTAAAGACATTGGTAGCCAGGTTCTCGTAGGGCTTTGAGAAAGGGAGGCTCAGAATCTTAAATCTTATTAGCTTCACAGTGAAATCACCTCTGGGAATAAAGAAAGGACTGTAATGATTTATTTCTACATGTGTTTGTGTGTGTATGTGTATATGAGGGGTGGGGAGGAAGAGGAGAGAGAGAAAAAGATCAATTGATCAAAGGCAAATAGGACTCAACATGAAGCTTTCACAGAGCTGAGTCGGTAGGTACTTGTACATACATTTATATTATTGTTTACCTTTTGTGTATTGAAATGTTCCATTAAGAGATAGAGACGAGACTGAATATAGAGACAGAGAACACGCTGAGTGTGCTTACTCTGTGAGGTCTCCAGGGAACAGCTGGTGGAGAGCTCTATAGAAATGGCTTTAAGAGAGCTGTTTGGCCCAGAGGAGCATGTGGGGAGAACACGGAGTGTGCCTGACAGATCCTGTGACAGCTGTCAGTCACCAAAGGTCAAGTTCATCTACTGTACTAGTCGATGGTTCTCTCCGTACCATTGCAGCTGAAAGCCTGCCTGGTAAGCTGGTGAAGAATCCTTTTATTTTATTTTTTTTCTTTTCAAAAGACAATAGCTTACGCCCCTGCCCCTTACCCCTGCAGAAAAGACTACCTGTTTTATCAAGGCAAAAGAAATCACCAGTGCCAAGTGTGACTCTGTCACTGCTTGTCACTTCATATCGGCTGGCACATGTCAAAAGATGACACAAAAAGCTGCCACCTGCCATCCTCTCACAGAGCACATCAAACTTCTTTTTTTGTAAAACACTTGAACAGCAACCGAGAGAAGCTTCTCTTTATGATCCACGAGGTCCTCTCTGAACGGGAGCAGGTGAGCGTGCATTTCTAGAACTGGAGACGCCCCAGGAGGAAGCAGCCCTACAAAAGGTCTCCAGTTAAAAATAGACCCTCCATGCTTCCCACCTCAAACGTGCCTTCCCCACATAGCTGCTTCCTGGGGACCACCAGGGGGGCAGTGGTGGTGTCAAAAAGCTGCATGGAACCTTTTATTAAAAAAAAAAGGTATGAGTTGTAACAATTTCTGCCTGAAATGAAGGATATCATAAGATGTCACAGTGGAGATTCTTTCTACTGAGGTTTCATCATGTGTGGTAACAAAGAAAAGAGAGGAATGCGGATATTTGGAAACCTGAGCCCTTTATCTCCTGGTTTATCCCTGGAACACCTGAATAATGACTGTTAAGAATGAAAAAAACCTTAGAGCCAAACGTGACCCCAGAGACAATCCTGACCAATATTATAGTTGCAAGGTGAGTGAAAGCACGTGTGAAAGCCACACAGGAGGCAGCGGCAGAGCCAGAAGTGAAGCCCTGAGACTGCCCCACAACTGGCGAATGTGAGCTGAGCACATCTGCTTAATGCCCAGAGCCCAGCAAAGCACACTCCAGGGCCCATACGGCAACTCTGACCTCTGTGCCTCCATTCTGCCATCTGTTAAATGGGACTACAGCAATAATATTAATAGAAGACACCTCCTAGGGTTGTTCTGAGAAATGAATAATACATGATTGATAACACATGGATCAGTTAGTTAATTGCCTTCAAGTCAATTCTGACCCATAATGACCTCGAATGGGTCAGAATACAACGGTGCTCCACAGAATTTTCAATGGTTGACCTTTCAGAAGACTGCCAGGCTTATATTCCAATGTGCCTCTGGGTGACTTTGAACTGTCAGCCTTCCAGTTAACAGCCAAGCATGTTGCTCCTGTGCAAGTTATTGTTGTCTGCTGCCATGTACCCTCTGGTTCATAGTGGCCCCATGGGCTGCCCCTCTGTATGAAAGCAGACCATCACATCTTCCTTCCAAAGAACAGCTGATGGGTTTCAACTTCCTACCTTTTGGTTGGCAGTCAAGTGTTTGACCTGTATGCCACCTTTACCAAGTGCCAATCATGTAGGGAGCTCAGGTGACGTCATGCATAGGGAGCTGTGCCATTAATTGAATTATCACATCTCTCTGGAGGTTCGAATCCACCCGTGGATCCAAGAGAGAAAGATGGCGAATCTCGTCCTGTATGATCTACAGCCTTGGGGACCCAACAGAGGGTTAGTTGTAAATTGGTCGCTTCCAACTTGGGGCGATGACTTCAGTTCAACAGTGTCCTTACTGCTGGCTTTTGTCATTAACCAGTTCATTCATTTCCTCCTACACAATTATGACTCTCACAATTACAGGTTGTTAGAGAAAGGATTTTTCTAGAGATACAGACTGACAGCCCAAGAAACATAAAACAGTTGTTTCTGTCTTGAGGACTTCTGCAAAATAATTAGTTTCTATCTTATGAAAAAAGAACCATGAAATATGAGGAGGAAATTGAATCCAGGGTATAGAGAAAGGAGAGGAAGGATGGGGAGTGGGAATATTAGAAATGAAAGACAATGAATCCCAGAAAACACGAGAAAAGCTCTAATGAGGTCAATTTTTTACTATTTTCTTTTTTAAAAAATTTCCTTTTTATTAATGTGTGTGTGTGTGTGTGTGTGTGTGTGTGTACCATCAAATCAGATCTGACTAGTACAGGAGGAGACTGCCCCTCCTTCTCCAGCAGAGCATCTGGTGGGTTCAAACCACATACCTCTGGGATTGCAGTGCCACTTCTTGTCACTAGGCCGAGGCCAATTTTAATGTTTTGTTGTTTGTTTGGTTGGTTTTGTGTTTTGTTGTTTGTTGGGTTTTTTTTTGTTCCCAAGAAAGGACTTGTTCTAATAACAAGAACACAGTGGGTCTGCGGGCTGCAGTACACACATGGCGAAAGGACCAGCTGGGCGCTGTCCCGGGCACGCACTTCCTCAACCTGGGCGATCACAGTCACTAACAACTGCTGTGAATCAACAACCTCCAACCTCTCCAGACACACTTCTAGGAAGCCCCTGTGTGAGAGAACCACTGCCATGCTGGAGAAGTTACAACAAATCCAAAAGGGTGTGGACGTGCTTGAGAATACCTGAGAGATGACAATGAAGGCACTACGCTACCTCCACGGATCCTGAGAAAGCAAGAAAACAGCAACACACTAACAATTTCTTCCCAACAGTTGATGAGAAAAATATGGCCTGCGGAAAACCAAGCTCTCGTCGCACTCTGTGCATTAAAAATCCAAATACATTAGAGAAAGTGGGATTTTTAACCCCCCACAGCTTCAACACAAAGGATCACATTAATAAGATACAATTTAGATTTGCATTTTTTAATAAGCTGGGGATCAAAGGGAACGCATAGCTGAAGGGGTGTTAAGCTGTGTGCACACAAACTGCTCACCACCCGCCAGAGAAAGATTCGTTCCCCCCTGCAGGAAGACACCTTCATTTTAGAAATAGAAAATGCATCTCCCCCTTTCAGAACATCATTACTGCTTAACAATTTTCAAACATTTCAAACAGGTTCAGGTAGAACTCACCTGGGGACCTACCTAATGGGTTCTGTCTGTAATAACGTGGCGGATTTCAACGTGTCATTAATTGAAGACATCAATGAATGAATGAATTTGGGACTTAACCCTCCTTGTCTTTTTTCTGGCTATGTAAAGACAAGAATCAATTCTTTATTTCCTCAGGTCAGACAGAATATGAATGTGGTTTACTGTTTAACAAACCATTTCTCATTGGCATTAAAAAAATGAAACCACACTATTCTAAAGCTTGAAACGAGGGCCATGGGAGCCGGGAGAGCTCACACAGACCCCAACGTGGTTTGAGCATTCCAAGAGGAATTCCACTGGGGCTAAACAGTTACATCCATCCAGAGATCAGTGAATGTTGTTGTTGTTGTGTGCTGCTGAACTGGAACCAACTCCCATGGGTTTTCAGAGGCCAAATATACAAGGCAAGTACAGAGGTAACTCGTGGTTGCTGTGACGCTGAACACTGTGACACTGATGAGTCAAATGTGATAATAGTTACCCACAGTGGACAGTGTTTGGTGGCACTCCTCGGTTGAAACAAGCTTGGAAGCAGGAGTGGCATCCACTTCCATAATAGCTTGCCTCCGGAAACCCTATGAACCTGGAGAAAGGATGAAAGTCACACAACTGTGGAGGACTTTCGTTCATAGGGTCACTATGAGTCACCTACAACTCAACAGTGCTCAACAACAACAACATATATTCAAGGAGACTGTCTTTCTCCTGCAGAGCAGCTGGTGGATTTGAGCCTTTGCATTGGCAGTATGGCTTATTACTCTCTAAGCTGTCAGAGCTCCCTAAAGAGATTGTTGTTGTTGTTGTTCTTGTTATGTGCCATCGAGTCCCTTGCGACTCATAGCGACCCCATGTAAAAGAGCTCTAAATGCTGTTCTATCCTGTGCCAACCTAGTCATCTCAAACGCACTTATTCCCACTGCTCCAGTCACAGAATCGATCCATCTCACCAAAGGTCTTCCTCTCCTTTGCTTCCCCTCCACTCTGCCAAACATGATGTCCCTTTCCAAGGACCAGTCCCTCCTTGCAACATGCCCAAAATATGTCAGACGAAGCTTCAGAATCCTTGACTCCAAGGAACACTCTGGCTTCACCCTCTCCAGGACAAACGTGTTTGTTCTCCTAGCAGTCCATGGTATATTCAACACTCTTCTCCAGCACCACAGCTCAAGGGCATCAATCCTCTTTCTATCAGCCCTATTCACTGTCCAACTCTCTGATGCATAGCACATAATTGCGAAGACTATAGCCCGGATCAAGAGATTAATGATGAAATTAATTAATTGTTGTCATTGTTGCCAGGTGCCATCCAGTTGACTCTAAATCATGATGACCTATGTGGCAGAGTAGTGTGTCCGAGACAGTGTATCAATATGAGAACAGATCACTAACTCTTATTCCTGTGCTGACACCGGGTGGACTCAAAACACCAAACTCTAATGGCCAACTACATAAACCCACCCTGGGTGTTTAAGACCACCAACCCGCCAGATTTTCATCTTGTCAGGCACATCCTCCTTTCCCTCCTCTCACTAGCCACCAGGCTCACTCAATTTCCCTTTGGTGCCATTTACAAATGCTTGTGATTTGCTGAGGGTTTATTACACGCCCAGCACGGTGTGAACCAAGCACTCAGTGTGCACTGTCTCACTCTCTTCTCCCATTTCAAAGATGATGGGAAGCAAAGTGATAAGCCTGAGATTTGAACTCAGGCAGACAAACACCACAACCTCATAGCTGACCCTCTGCAACCCTGAAGGCATTCACTCACTCCCACTCTCTCACCCACTTGTTTCCTGTCATCCAACCCTCACCCCATCAGATTCCAGACCATCTCAGTCATGGTCTAGATGGTTCTTCCTCCTTCCATCTTAACGAGCAAGCTTCCTCAACCTCCCTGTCCGTCCCACTGATCTTCCCGGCCAGTGACACTCTCTCCAGGAATCCTCCCCAAACAAGGTGTCCATCTTTCCTGCTCAGCTGAAAGTACTTCAGGAGATGGAAATATTTCTGATGACTTCCACAGTAGACGTCTCTCTGCCTGTCTGTAAAGCCAAGACCCCTGAAGAACTGCTCTTCCCATTTAAAGGGCATCTGCTTTGTGGACCCACCAGCAAACCCCAGTCAGGCAGTCTTTCTACTTGGGTCAGTGATAAGATAAGAAGTCAATTCTACCACACTCTAGGAGTGGTCAGGGAAAGGCACTTTTACAAAGGGCTGAGGTAAGCCCTGGAGTAAGGTGGTATTGCTATGTGTCTTGAGTCCCTTGCAATTCATAGCGACCCTATGTACAACAGCCCTAAACTCTGCTCTGTCTTGTGCCAATTGCACTGTCTCTGACACACCCATCCCGAATACCCCAGTCACCAAATCAATCCACCTCATAGAAGGCCTTCCCCTCCTGCGCTGTCCCTCCACCCTACCAAGCATGATGTCCCTCTCCAAGGACCGGTCTCTCCTCACAACACGTCCAAAATATGTTAGACAGAGCCTCAGAATCCTTGCCTCCAAGGAGCCTCCCAGTTTAACCCTTTCCAGGATGAATTTGTTTGTTTTCCTAGCAGTCCATGAAAATGCCTGGAGAGACCAGGAAGGAAACTGTTGTGTTAGAAGTCTGAACTCAAAGGGAGGTAAGGAGAGGGAGGAAATGAAACTGGGCCTGAGCTATATCAAACACACACTGGTCAGCACAGAAAGGAGTTTGGGTAGCGTTCTACAGACAATGAAAAGTCACCACAGGGTTTCAACCACTGTCATGAGATTGTGACCCGTGATCAGTGTCGTGTGACCTGACTGATCTGTGTTTAAAGAGATCTCTTTGCTTAATGGGTGAAGAATGAATGGATGTGAAAGCATGAGGTACACCAGCGAGAAAGCAGGGACATAAGTCAGGAGAATATGAAAATAACTCAGTTCACCTCATGCTGTGTAACTATACAGTACTATTTTGACAATCATCATTTTTAAAGTAACAAAAAGACACCACTCCAGCAGCATGGTCACCTACCTGACAGGAATAGCTTGACTTGAAAATTCTAAATATGTTTCTTCTCTCTCTCTCTTCTTTTGTGTGTGTGTGTGTGTGTGTGTGTGTGTGTGTGTGTGTGTTATTTTAAAACCATTTGCCATAATGACCATGAGGCATCTGAGCATAATTCAAATTTATTTTACTATCTGATCCATTAGATTCTGTAAGCTAATGACCTATTTTATTTCTCAGCAAATAATTATTGTTTGGTTAAGAAGAATATGGGAGACAAAACCTTTTCTTGGGTATGAAAAGACAAGTCAGGCACTGAACTCAGTGTCCTATGAACCTATTCAATGAAGAGCTATCCATCCATTCATCCAACAAATAAATACTCCAAGTGGTCCCCTTTGTTGTTCCACTTTTATAGATTCTAAAAACAGGTTGAAAACAGTGAAGCAGTTTGTTAAATATCGCAGAGCCAGTGCCATGGGAATTTAGGACCAAGTCAGCAGGTTCAGAAGCAGGATGGAGAATTCTCGAAAGATGCAGAGACAGGATGAACGAGAGGACTACTGAACAAAGGATGTATTTTCTTAGTACCTCCCCACCAAGGGTACCATTCCACCATGCCTTCTTCTCAGTAAGCACCTTTCCAGATTTGCAGGTGTACAGAGATGAAGAGTTGGGTCCCATGATTCTCTGATCAGAAGTCCTTTGCAAGCTCATCAACTTTATCCCAACTGACCAACCTGAGAAGAGACCCTAGTAGGAAAAAAGAAGTGGCCACGTGCCTCCATAAACATTTACAGCCTTGGGAACTGTGGGTAGTTCTATTCTGTCCTGTGGGGTCACAATGAGTTGGAACCACTTCTTTAATTTTCTCATTGACCAATCATTAAAGAGCCCTGGTAGTATAATCATTTAACTGCTTGATTGGTGTTTTGAATCTGCCCAGTTGTTCCAAGAAAGAAAAACCTGGAAATCTGTTTCCCATACAAAATACAGCCTAGAAAAATTCAAGGGGACAATTGTAATTGGCAACATGGGGTCTCTATAAGTTGACATAGATTTGATGGCATCCCAAAACCACAAGCACCAAACCTAGAGTCCCCTGTTAGGTCAGTTGTTCTCTACTTCTTTGAAAATCAAATCTCCATCAACTTAAGATACCACTTTGAATTGTTGTTGTTGCTGTTACGTGTCCTCGAGTTGCCTGTGACTTGTAGTGCCTTTATGGACAACAGCTCTGCACCCTGCTCTTATCCTGAGCCAGTCTCACTGTCTCCAACACACACACTCCCACAACCCTAGTTAATGTGTCAGTCCATCTCATCTGGGGTCTTCCTCTCCTGTGTTGTCCCTCCATCCAAGGACCAAAATACAGCAATGAATCAATTAAAGAAAAAAAAAAATCAAGTTCTTACATAAAACACAATGCATACAAAACAAAATGGAAAATGTACTACATTAAAATAAACAAACTACCATTCATAAAAGAGACCATGTAAAAAGTGAAAGGCAAGCAGCTGTGTAGGAGGATATATTTGCAATGTGTTTATTTGACAAAGGACTTGTATCCATATTTATGAAAACCCTCCAACAAATCTGTGAGAAAAGACCAGTAGAAAAATAAGAAAAAAGGCATGCAAATAAGCATTTTACCAAAAAGATGATATTCATTGGTTAGGAACAGATAGAAAGGATGTTTAACATCATTAGACATCAAGGAAATGCTACCTTACGTCATGTTCAGCCACTGTACTTCTAACCCAGACAGCTAAAGGAGGGAAAATGATAATACTAACAGGAGTGTGAACTTGGAACTCTGATTGTCTGATGCTGGGAGTGTCCATTAGCACAATTGCTTTGGAAAATGGTTTAAATAATTTGTCAGTATTGTAGCTGACTCTAAGCTTTATGACACATCAGTTTTATTCAAAAGAAATATACCAAAATGTTCAGCATAAGAAAACTAGAAGAAGTCCTATTTTATCATTATTCATAGGCCAAATGGATACAACAAAATGTCCAACACTCTACATCATGAGAGTGAATAAACTATTGCTATATGAAGCAGGAGTAAGTTTCATGCACAAAATAACACTGAGTAAAGAATCCAACCTCAAAAAGTACATCCTGCTTTATCCCACTTTCATAAGCTCAAAGAGACAGACCTAGTCAAGGTGACCTGAGTAAGAAAGGTAGTCATCCTTGCGGGGGTGAAAGAACAGGAGAGTTCTACATTCTAACCATCTCGGATTTTCTTTACTGAGTGGCACTTACAAGTCTGAGTGCACTGTATAAAGTTGTCCCTGAATGTTTATGATTTGATCACTACTATCCTATATGGCTTGCCTCCGGAAATTCTACGTACGAACAGTGCTCAGGCTGTTTGTTCATAGGGTCGCTATGAGTCGTCTACGACTCGACGGCATTAAACAACAACAACAACAACAACATCCTAGATGCAATCATGGTTCAAGAAAATTTCCATTGAAAGAGTATAAGCTCCAAACATCATTTAAAGTACTTATTGAGCACCAACAGTGCAGGTCTCAGGCTGGAGCAGAGGGAGTGTCTTACATCCAAGACCAGGTCTCTATCTGTAGCGAACTCCACAGTTTAAAGGGTCTGGGCATCTCCACACTTAACTGCTGTAATCCAACCAACAGAGACTACTACTGAAAGCAATGGAGACTTTACTCATATCAACATACTAGACTTCTTCTTTGAAGGTCTTTCTCTCTTTTGATGACCCCATACTTTTCAAAGCATAATGTCTTTTTCCAAAGACTGATGCCTCTTAACAATATTCCCAAAGTGTGTGAGATGTACTTTCACTGTCCTTACCTATATAAGAAGTATCCTGGTTGCACTTCTTTCTTTGAGACAGACTTACTTGTTTGGGCAGCCATTGGATCTTCAATGCTCTTCAGCAAAGAGAATTGCTTTCTGTGGTGACATTTATATGTCAGACAAAGTAAAGCTGAAAATACTTGCCTTACTTAATCCTATTTTTAAAAGTAGTATTATTGCCAGTAGCTTCTCTGAACTCATCTCATTTAATCCTCACAGCAATCCTGGGACTTGTATTATGGTCCCCAAATTAAAAATGGAGAATTAGATTAAAACCAGGTGGTGCAATCTACACAGTGGGTAGTAGCACGTGATGGATTCAAGTTCCAACTCCCTTTCAAAGTGGGGGTCGCTCTCTGAAAGGCAGGAATTCACTGTCCCTCTGAAGCGTTCAGCCTCAAGGGAAAGAAGGGAAGAGACAGGCAACCGACACCACCTGTCACCTGCATCTCACAGTTGACTCATAGTTGGTATTGTTGTTATGTGACATTGAGTCATCTACCACTCATAACAACCCTATTAACAACAGCTCTGATCCCTACCCTATTTTGAGCCAATCTCATTGTCTCCAATACAACGACCCTCATTACCACAGTCACTGTGTCAATCCCTCCCATTTATGGTCTTCCTCTCCTATTGGCTAGTAAGCCCAAGATAAGAATAATTGGCTTCAATTTGCCTAAAAACATTTATAAAAAGCTCCAGTGAACACGAAGATCATTCTTATTTCTAGAACCCAATAAAATATTGATGAAGTACAAAATGATAATACTTTTTACTTCACCTTCAAACTCAATGATGTAAAGACCAATGTTTATCATGGTCAAGGTCAGTGAAACATGGTAACAGGCTAGAACATGGAAAGAAAAATAGCTTGCTGAGGATGACATGAACTCATAACTCTTCCTCCAGTATCCTATAAAAAAAATCAAAGGTCTAGGTCGTAGGATGTAGCAGCACTGCCTTTGTACTACCAAACTGACACGGTGGATGCAGGCTGCAACTGTGGGCAGGGCCAGAGCCATCAAGGTTTAGTGACTTGGTAAAAAATAGATGGCTGTAAAGACCAACCTTAGTTTACTATGAAGCTAAAGGTTTGGAAAGGGAGAAGTCGTCTATCAGAGCAGACTCATCAGGACACACACATGCTGAAAACAAATTCCAGAAAATAAAGACCGTCATCCTAGGCTCCCCTGAGGAGCCCAGACGAATCGGCTTCACACCAGCCAGGTCCCAAACGAGATCATTCCTTTGGTCCCCGAAGAACACAATATCAGGCACCACAAGGAACCCAAGTGTGCCCCTGCAAACAGGACAGGACTGGGGCCATCTCTCCCCGGTGACCTGTCGCTGAGACACTATACACGGTCAGTGGGTAAACAACAACGAGAAACATCTATCACCACCACGTCAATCTGATTAATGTAATGAGACCATTTCAAAAGGAGGAAATTACAGGTCATTAGGGGTAATTGCAAATTAAGTTATGGGTTTAAATTATTTTCTTCAGTTTTCTCAAGAATTTACCCAGAATTTTATTTCACAGGCTTCGGCCGGAGAACAAGTGATATCTGCACGATTTTAAAAGCCTTTTGTGCACAAAGAAACGTGTGGAAGCCAGCATTTGGGGGGCAGCTAGGACGGTTCCCAACATGTGTCCTGCTCCCCTCCCCCCGCCACACAGGAAGGGGTCCTCTGGATCAATCGAAGATGCACTTCATCCCCATGTTGCCTTGATTTCTTTGATTCAGTGCTACAACAAACACCTCACTCGGAGGTTGTTTACCAAATGGCCTGGTAATCTGATTTCAATTAAATGGTGATGAACTACACTAAGAACCAAAGTATAAATCATGCTAACCATCTGTTTTTGGCTGACGAAAGGCGTCAAACGGAAAGGTTAAGTTGATATTCTGCATTTAATCGGCGCTATTGTGAGAGGAAAGCCCAATTAGAGATGATATTTTATCACAAGCTTTTACACTGTTTCCCTTTTGTTCTTTAATGCGAGTTATAACCATTGTGTTACCAAACAAGGGGGTAGGGTTCATTAGCTCATCCCCCACTGTACTGAAAAAGGGGCACCCTCATTTATAAATGCAATGCCGCTAATTATAACCGACTACTCTCAACTGCAGAATAACTCCTTTTCAGAGTGGTGCAGTCTTTTTCACTTGTCTTTGCATAATCGGACTACAGTGGGTCCAACTGCGTCCACCCTCCGCCCAGGTGGGATGAGTAAGGCGAGAACCACTCTGTGAAAAGGTGCTTTCACCCACTAAACATTTAAAGAGAAGGCTATCGCAATCCCTTCTCCAGCACGTGTTCGCTGGGAAGCTTGGAATGGACACGCTTGGAGTCTGAAGATGAAATCTTTAGAAGAAGCACATGGGGGAAAAGTTACGATGACTGTGACTTGAATTTGCACTGTCCACCAGGGGCACTCCAAAGTTGGATTGCAGTGATGTCTCCCAAGATGCGAAAGCTCCTAGATCTGGGTATCGAATGTCCAGGAAGAGTGGCCATGCTGCTCCTGACAAGTCTCTGAATTAGTCACACAGCAATGGCGGTGAGTGCCGAGCAGTCAGCTGTCCAGTGGCTGCTCGTGAGAGGTGCTATTATACCCATCACTCCCCCCCCCCCCGTAAACCTTTGCCTTCCAGCCCCTCAGAAGGGGTCAAGGCTCTGACTGGTGAGGTGTTCGCGCTCTGTGCATGCTGTCCCTGTGAACTGAATGCCTCCTTGTCCTTTTTCAATAATAAGAACAGAAGTTGTTTACCTGCTTGGTTGCTAATTCAAATTCTGCACGTAAAAGCCCAACCAGCAATGTCTTGAAGGGAAGACAATCTACTTCTGAAAGTCAGGCATTGAAAACCTACGGATCACATTTCTTCTCTGACACCATAAGGTAGCCTTCATGTGTCATCAACTCAATAGCAATTAGTTTTGTGTTGTTTTTTTTTAACCTGACCCATTATCCTGCTTGACCCCCTCCATAATCAGACAGCCCCTCCTCAGGCCCCTCAGCATCTTCTGATGACCTTAGTCATCTGCTGACCCTGCCTCTATGGAGGGCAGTTACCATCAACACTTGCGGGGGTGGGGGGATCCTTCTCATTGTAACCCCATCTAGCTTCTAACCCATCAGTCCCTAGTGTGTCCCTTAGAAACAAATACTCAGGATTCACATGAAAAAAATATTTCTTTGATCAAGGAAATGTTGGCCTTTTTGATGTCAAGAAAGTTAAGCATATTATTTCATTACTGCAGAACTTGTCAAAGCGTCTAAGTGCTACCAGGTCATGAATCTTCTAGGGAGGGACAACGTATTCTTCAGTAGATCCCCACGCTGCTTCATGGACTATCCCGGAGTGTCTCTCTAACACCTGTATGCAATGTCTGAGGGCCCTTCTCCATGGCTGTTATTATGTGAACACTGAGCAGGCTGTAACTAATAGTGACCACGTGACCATCAGGATTGGTGGGAGACTTGATAACCTGCCATTTGCAGAGGATACAACCTTGCTTGCTGAAAGTGAGAAGGACATGAAACACTTGTTACAGAAGATCGAAGACTTTAGTCTTCAATATCGATTACATTTCATCATCAAGAAAACAGAAATCCTCACCACTCGACCACCAGACATTATGATAAATGGAATGGAGTTGTCGACGTTATCCTTTTACTTGGATCCACAATCAACAGTCACAGTAACAATAGTCAAGAAATCAAAAGATATAATGGATTGGGAAAATATGCTGTCAAAGACTCATCCATGGGCACTAATTGCCAAGTGACAAGAAGCGGTGCTGCAATCCCAAAGGCACATGGTTTGAATCCAGATGCTACAGAGGAGAAGGATGGACAATCTCCTCCTGTGCAATTAACTGCCTCTAAAAACTTCCTGGGGGGTCAGCCATAGGTTGGTTCTGACTCAGCAGTTCACAATGCCAACAAGGACCTGTCCAAAATGCTAAAAAAGCAATATTTAGAGACTAAGGTATAGTTAATCCAAGTCATGATATTTTCAATTGCTTCATATACATCTGAAAATTGGACAATGAATAAGGATGACAGGGAAAAAGAAAGTATGCCTTGGAGTTGTGGTGTTGGAGAAGAGTACTGAATAGTCCATGGATGCCAAAAGAACACACAAGTCTGTCTTGCATGAAGTGTAACCAGGGGGCTCCTTAGAGGCAATGGAGGTGAACTTGATTCTCACGCACGTTGAACACATTTTCAGGATGGGGCTAGTCTTTGGAAAAGGTCAGATAAAGAGAGGAAGACCCCCAACAAGATCGACTGACAGTGACTGTGACATTGGGCTCCAAGACATCAGAGATCTTGAGGATGGCACGGGATAGGGCAAAATTCAGATCTGTTACAGTGAGTGGGAGTCCACTCAATGACATCAAACGACACTGTGAAAAACAAATCTGAAACTGCCCCATCTGGCATTTTCCTCAGGATTTCTCACGTGTTCAAGTCCACTGATTTCAGTCTCTGTGTCAATCCAGCTCGTGGATGGTCTACCTTTCTTTCTCTGATCCCTCTGCCTTTCCCAACATGATGTCTTCGTCCAAGGACTGGCCCTCCTAACAATATACCCAAAGTACGTAAAATGATGTTTCCCTATTCTTGCCTTGAGGAGAAGCCTGGCTAAACTTCCTCTAAGACAAGCTTGTTTGTTGTGTGCTTGTAACCACAGGAGGTGCCACCCTGGAGATGTGGACCCACTGGGCACATATAAGGAGAAAGGCGGACAATCTCCTCTTGTGAGATTTACAACCTCCAAAAACTTGCTGGAGGGTCAGCTGTGAGTCAGTGCTGACTGAAGAGTAATGAGTTTTCTCCACGGAAATGTACCCATTTCAGGGTATACAGCTCACGCTCCTATCACCCTGGGTCTGGCTGGGACATCAGGTTTTGACCAGAGACAAGCACTCTGAATTTGCAGTGTGCCCTCCACTGCCACCTCCACCACACATGAGGAGAGGCAAAGACTCTGACTACTATGCGCTAGAAAGCTTGCTCTGCTGGCCTCCAGTTGGCAGGCGGGCCAGGGGTGATCACCCACAGAGGTTCAAAGGGACAGGATATCCTCATTTTGCCAAGTTCCACCAGAGATGCTCTTAGAGACAATTAAAAAATAAAGAAAGCAAAGACCACCTCTAGTTCCCCAATTCATATGAATGAATAAGCAGTCAATGCTTTTGAACATGGTGTAGGTAGAGACTACTGGAATATTCCACGGTGAAAAGAACAAATCTCTTTTGGCAGAAGAACAGCAAAGGGATTCCTTAGAGGCAAGGACGGCGTCTTGGGGATGTTGTCAGGAGGTCCCTGTCTTTAGGAAAAGACATCAATCAGGCTGGGAAAGTAGAGAGGCAGCAAAAAGTGAAGACGATGAGATGGACTCACTCCCCAATGCGATGGACTAACACATTGACTGCAGCAATGGCTTTGACTGTGAAAGAAATTAGGAGAATAGTGCAAGAAAGGGCAAGGTATGACTCTGTTACTAGGGTTGCTATGAGTTATAGTTGGCGGGACAGCACCTTACAAACAAATAAACAATTTACCTCCCCCTGATAACTAAATCATAAAGGTTCTAATTATCAAGGGGACTTGTCCTGGCCTGGCTAACATATGGAATGCTTCATGTATGGGATAGGGTTCATTGTAAGGACTTGTCTCTCCACCCCTGCTTACTGGACATAAAAGGCTTTCTTTTTTGTTGCTATTCTAGGCTGCACAGCTATATGCACCACTATATTTCTGTGAACTAAATTCCTAGAAATTGCATTACACAGTCAACTTAAAAATTCACTACCCTGCATTGAATTTCTGTAAATCTTCATGGGATGGGACTGCCCATCTTTCTCCTTCTGAGATGCTGGTGGATTCGAAGGGAAGAATATTTTTAATTTTAATAGATAGTGTCAAATTATCTTGCAAACTGTTATAGTTTCTCGCCAACACTACAAAAAGGGTGCTTAGCACATTCTCTTAGTACTTATTTGGGTCTATGACTGATTTCGGCAACAGTGAGAAATCGCCTCGAAGGCAGCAAACATCACTTTTCCCAGCTGTGTACCCACCACTTGGGTGTTTCAGCTCACTCCCCAGAGATACTCAAGGAAGATTTGCTGGATGAATGTCAGTAGGAAATCATTAAACATCATTCAAATGCCTTGGATGAAACCATCATCCACAAGCAATAAACTAAGACCCAGTGTTATATAACATGACAAAGGCATACAATTATCTGAAGAATAACCGTCCTAAATGGGTTGGAGATCAATGACCAATTAATGGGCAATATAAGTTTCACAAAAGGATGGACTGCCTTTAACAAATCATGCATTTAGACAACCCCCAAGCGGCGATGACCACCAGGCACACAGCCATGAATAGATCTGGATTTCCACTGACATGCCACATTCAATTCTACGCAAGGCAACGTGGTTTCTGAATTACCTGGAAAGGAGGACACCTGTCAATAATAGCAATGAATTATTCATTCTTTTGTTACAGGATCTTAATTTACTGCTCACCTCCTCATAGGAAATCCATGCAAGAACAACAACTGGGACACACCCAAGACTATGTCCTCCCCCCCACCCCCAGGAGGCAACTAGACAAGACAGTCCAGGTAATCAGAGATCAGGCAAAGTAATTGGTTTGTTGTTGTTGTTGTTGTTATGTGCCGTCGAGTCCCTTGTGACTCATAGCGACCCTATGTACAACAGCCCTAAACCATGCTCTATCCTGTGCCAATCTCATTGCCTCTGACACACCCATCCCAAGTACCCCAGTCACTGAATCAATCCACCTCATAGAGGGTCTTCCCCTCCTGCGCTGTCCCTCTACTCTACCCAGCATGATGTCCCTCTTTAAAGACCTGTCTCTCCTTACAACATGTCCATAGTATGTCAGGCGAAGCCCCAGAATCCTTGCCTCCAAGGAGCAGCCTGGTTTAACCCTCTCTACGATGAATCTGTTTGTTTTCTTGGCAGTCCATGGTACATTCAGTACTCTTCTCCAGCACCACAGCTCAAAGGCATCAATTCTCCTTCTATCCTCCCTAGTCATTGTCCAATTCTCTGACGCATAACAAGTGACTGCAAAAACCATGGCCTGTATCAGGCACACCTTAGTCTCCAGAGAGACACCGCTGCTCTTGAGTACTTTAGAGAGGTCCCTAACCGCAGACTTTCCCATCGCAATATGTTTTTTGATTTCCTGGCTGCTGGTGCCAAGAGTGTTGACCGTGGAGCCGAGCAAACTGAAGCTGTGAACACTCTCAATCTCTTCACCATCCATCCTGTTAGGGAGATAGAGTTCAGGGGTGGGCTTGAGAACTGTGATGCTAAGTAGAGGTGAGTCCTGATGCCCCACCCACTAACTGGGGTACACTGAGAGGAGGAGAGATGGTCTCAGAACGTTCTACTACAATACGAATCACTGATGATCTTCTGGAACTCTGTATTCTCTCTTTCATGGTCACTGGCGTGTCAGTTCTCCTGCCCGATGATTAGCCTGGAATCACGTCATCTGTTCCTCTTACATTTTCTCTGCTGATATCGGAGGCTCAGGTCCTCACCTTGTGAGTCATAGACACACAGGTCCTCATGTGGATACCCACCACATTCCACAAGAACTAATCTGGAAATAGCAATATCCCTGTAGTAAGTGGAGCCCGAGGAACTCCCATGTCAAGAAAGAAAGTGTTTACAACTGGGTCATGAAAAAGACTTGATGCCTTTGAGTTGTGGTGTTGGAGAGGAGTACTGACTACCCCGTGGACTTCCAAAAGAACACATCGGTCTTGGAGGAAATGCTCCTTAGAGGCAAGGATGGGGAAGCTTCAGATCACGTTCTTCGGTTTGGACATGCTGTCAAGAGACACCAGTCCTTGGAAACTGACATCATGTTGGAAAAAGGGAATAGTCTCAAAATGGGTCACCTGGTGCTTTTCAAACAAAAAGTAGTATTAAGAACCATTTGTTCATTTTTAAAAAAAAATTTTTTTAATTTATTTTTTAAGAACCATTAAAGGGAGCTCTGGTGGCTAATGGCAAGAAACTGCATTGCAATCCCAGAGGTATGAGGTTCAAATCCACCAGATGCTTTGCTGGAGAAGGAGGGGCAATCTCCTTCTGTACCAGTCAGATCCGATTTGACGGTACACACAAAAAAATTATAAAATAAAAAAAAAGAACCATTTAAAACTGTTACTATTATTTCTTGTTATTTTCTCAGATCATAACACCCTGGTTGAGCAGGGCCTAGCTGTCCAGGCTGGTTCCTGGTAACACTTCCCAAACACAAAGTTTCCTTCCAAGCAGGAGTCTTTCCTGATTTCTGGGATTCTTGGTGCTGACCATAAGTTTCATCAGCTCCCCCAAATACAAAAGCCACCAAGACTGAGTTGGTCACTAGCAGCTGAGTGTGGAGTCTAATCCACCAATCCTAACCTAGCCTCTCTCATTGGTCAAGGCAGAGGAGGTTGAGGTTGGGAAGAACAAGGCCCTAAGGTCTAACTGGAAAGAGCTGAAGATTAGAAGGAACCAGCAGGAGCAGCCTTAACTGTGCTTCTGAGCCCTGTGTATGTACTTCTGCACCAGCCGGGAGCTCCATTAATCATGGTCACTAAGTGACTGGAGGACTGAAGCCACCTTGACCTGCCAGCTTCCAAGCAGGGCTGGCCTTTGAGGCAGAACATTCCAACCATGGCAGGTTCTGGACTCTTTTGGTGCCAGCTCCTGTGGTCAGGCCTCACAGCCCATTCCAGAGAGCTCCCTCTGGAAAGCTCTGGAGAGAGCACACATGCATACACATATACACATGTCCACACACATACACTTGTCCACACACATGGACACAGGTATTTCTCTTAGCGGAAAAGGCTTATAGCAAAAACTCCCAAGTAGAAAACTTTCGTGTGATAAAGAACAATTGTTTTTCTATCCAAAAGGATCTTGGAAAGTAGTGATTGCACAGTCTCGTGTGAACATACTAAACACACTGAACTGTACACTTTGTAGGTGTATACATTCTATGGCAGGTGAATTGGTGGCCTAGTAGCAATGATCTGTGCTGCCATTCTAAAGGCACATGGTTCAAGAACACCAGCTGCTCCACAGTAAAATGATGGGCCATCTCCTTCCGTGTGATTAGCTACCTCTGAAAACCTGCCAGAGGGTTGGTTCCAACTCTATGGCACAACAACATCAACCTTCCCCCCAGAAGCTCAAATGCAGGTTAGATCTCCTTGTAAGACTCCCCTGGGTTGTGCACAACTTTGGAGGAAGGACAGCTGGACTTGATTCACAAAGATAATATAGGATCTGGATCACGTGCCTGACCAAAGCCAACCTAGACCTGCACGGGGAACAGAACAGAAGGACAGCCACTTCCATAGATGCTGCCGCTGACAGGAGACCCAGGTCCACATGTGGGAAAGGCCAAGTGCCCAGCTCTTAATCTCCCCAGGCTGGCCGAGGAAAATCAATGTAATGACCCATAAGAGGAAACCGCTCATAAAGAAGGTCACTAAACACTTCTAGTGATTCCCCAACTCTTTAGGAGAGAAAATCCCATAAAAATCTATGAGGAGGGCATAACATTTGCTCTATTAACACACGCGATGAGGGGAGGGGAGGAAACAGACTTGGGAATCTCTGTGCTAACATTTTCTGCCCATTCCTCTTCCGTCCAAACCAACTGTCCTCGCTTGCACTCATCAACACTCCCCGAGTGTCAACACTCCAGTTACTTGGTTGGGAAACACCAGAAAGCAAAGCACAGCCAACAAGGCTACAGAAAGGTCAATCGGTTCTCAATACATCTACATTGAGGACATTGCTGGGGAAGAATTTGTCTATGGAACCAGGTTTCCAGCACCAATATGGTGGCCCATTTCGCATCGTGTTTTCAGCAGTTATTGGATTTGGCCTCGTATTTAAAAAGGCTTTTGGCCACCAGTCTGGGGCTATTTCCAGGATAGGAAGATAAGTGGAATAACTGGATTGAGCAAAGGTGTGCTTTCTAGTTTGGGGTTGAGACTAGGGTGTGGCTGTTGCTCGCAACAGGGTGTGAGCAGATTGGATTTGGCCTCGTATTTAAAAAGGCTTTTGGGCCCTTGGGCCGGGTTTTTTTTAATCTATTGGATAAAACAAACTTGGAAGCAAGAGTGGCATCCACATCCAGAAAAAGCTTGCCTTGCGAAACTCTATGAACTTGAAGAAAAGATGAACGTTTTCTGTTCAAGACTTTAATTCACAGGGTACCTTTGGGTCCTCTATGATTCTATAGCACTTAACAACAACAACATGCAAGCAGCAGCTTACGATTCATGACATTAAGGAATAGGTAGCTCTGGTGGCTTAGTAAATTGTACTGCCAACCTAAAGGCATATGGTTCAAATCCACCAGCTGCTCCATCAAAGAAAGAGAGGCAATCTCCTGCCATGAGATTTATAGCCTCTGAAAATGTGCTGGAAGGTCATCTATGAGTCAGTTTCAACTTGGTACGAAACAACATGAGTAGACAGTAGTCTTGACTTTCTTTCCCACAGACCTCCTGGGCCCCTGGTTGTGCAGCTCAATAACCTCCCCCGCCCGACCCCTAAACAGAAGACCTGAGATAGGTCTAGAGAGCCCAGATCATCTGGTTCCCATTTTGATGTTCCTTCATAAATCCTTTTCTGACAAAAAGAACCTGGTAAGGTGGGAGCCACAACATCACACATTCATTGCAAACATTTGCAAAAATGGAGTAGTGTTGCCTTGCTCATGCAGAAATTCTAACAGAAGGTTCCTGTGCCCCCAGGTATCAGCTTGCTCCCCCAGGAAGGGAGATGGGAGATGCTAAATTCCAGAAGTTCATTATCATCAGTGAGGTCCTCACTGTCGACATTGGTAAAGCTCTTATTTAGTCTTCTGTGCTGTGTCTGCGCAGACGTCGCTCCAGAGAGCAGCGGGAAAACAGCCTTGTCTGAGCCTAGTGAATTTTAGACATTACCAAGTGGGCTCATGGGTTGTCAAATTATATCTTTTTTTAAGAAAAAGATTCAGACTTAGAAAAGATTTGCTTATAATGGCTCCTTTTGGTTGGGCTTGCGCTTGGTGGGTGGACAAAGCCTTGAGCCACAAAGACTATTTGATATCTGGATCACTCATCTTACCGACAGCTACCAAGACCTGCACGTGAGACAGGACAGAAGGACAGCCACCCAACACAGCTGCAGAAGCACTGGGTGAGGCGGAGCTGGCTTCGAAATTACCCAGAAAACCAACCAAAGAAATTACTCTTCCTAGACATTCTCCTGGTTTGGCACAGAGAAAATACTGGTTTGTTCAGGAACAGACCCCAAAGACTAGGCTCTCCTGGGTGGCCTGTTAGACCTTAAGTCCTCAAACCCATCAATTAAGGACAGGCCACAAAACAAGATATATCAACACTGCTGAAAAATCAGCAATGCTTCATGGATGCTGTGTTTTCCTTCAAAAAGATAAAAAAAAAGTAACCAACGCTGACCCCAAAAAATCTCTGATTTTGTTGTTTTTCAGGAGTTTTGTGTAACCAATTAATGTCTTTTGTCCTCTCGGTCCTGCTTTGGTTTGGGTAAGAGTGAACAGCATTTAAAATGAAGGCATTGTTTATTCACAAATCAAATAAGCTCCCGACAGCTGCCCCAGTGGCTTCCTCATTCAGTTAAATTAATGCCCAAGGCCTCAGGGTGAATGGTCTTCTGGGGAGAATGTGGGCATTTATTTTCGGATTCCCATTCAGTGCTGGGTCTTTTAATGCCAAATCCTATTTAATGTACTCGTGTTATGTTAAACTGCGCGCAAATTTATTCTATGGACTATTTGACAGAATTCGTACTATTAAAGTCACATACGATTTGCAGTTGAAAAATAACATCTTTACCTCACTTTCAAAAAAGCAACAATTCAGTCTTGCAAACAGCCAAGTTTAAGTCTGACCAAACCCCACAGGCCCACAGAAACCCACCAAATTTTCTTTCCAATGACAGTCATTTAGAAGAACAGCGGACATTTTGTTCCCCTCGCGTGAACCAAAGACAGAACATTTTTATAAGTTTCTTTTGGAAACTGTCATTCTTTTTAAGCATGTAACCAGCACTGCCTTCTAATACTGTGTTTTCCCACTCCACCTTACAAAGGACAGACGGTTCTTAATAATGTGTTATTGAATTTTCTAGCTATCCTTCAGACTGTGCTCTCTGGAAAGACAGAGCCTCTGAGAGTGTTCGGTCAGAATATTGCTGAATTTGATGCAAGTTCTGGAGAAGAGGGGTGTGGGTTTCTTCGAGGGTCCTACATTAAGTATCTCAGTCTGCCCTCAGCACTTCCTAGCCCCAACAGCAGCTGCAGACTGTTCAAATTGGCAGATGCACGGACACTTCATATTGCAGTAATACGTTTCTCTCACCCAGCCATCTCCCTTCTCTGGAGAATAATATGAAATCACTTTAAACATTCCTATACTGTTTAGTCCATTTCTCTCTTTATAATGCTGAAGAAGTTCTAAGAAAGAAAACCTGAATCATAGTAAGAGGCTGCAGATTATTCAAAACTGTGCTGTCTCTCACCCATGATCGTTTATACCCATTATCCAACCATGGTCATTTTTTAATTTTCCCTCAAAATAACTTATAACAGGGCAAATGTGGTGGGCCGTTGCTACTCACCCAAAAAACAACTCTGAAGTTCTCTGCTTAAGTACTTCCATGTTTCTAATTAACTGGTCTCACCTGTTACATACAACACACACACACAAGAGAGAGACAGAGGGAGGGGGGAGGCTGAGAGAGAGAGAGAGAGAGAAAGAAAGAGATTGGAAACGCAAAGAGATGAATATGTTCAGCATTTCTCAAGCTGAAAGAACAAATTCTTTTCAGAACAACAACAAAAAAACCCCTTAAGATGTAATAATGAAGGATTTTAACTCTTGGACAAAATCTTGAATGATTCTGGAAGCATCAAAAGAATGTACAGAGTCACTGTACCAGAAAGAACTGGTTGACACAGAACTATGTCAGGAAACTGCATATGATCAAGAACCAATGGAAACGGTGCAAGAATTGCATCAGGGTTGCAACTGTCCTCTATATCTATTCAATCTGTATGCTGAGCAAAGCATTCAAGAAGCTGGACTACATGAAGAAGAATGTGGCATCAGGATAGAAGGAAGACTTAACAACTTCCATTATGCAGATGGCACTACCTTTGCAGAAAGTGGACTTGAAGAACTTATTGCACAGATCAAAGTCTAGAGCCTCCGTTATAATTGCATTTCAACATTAAAGAGCCATAAATCCTCAACACTGGACTAATAGCCAACATCGCGACAGATGGAAAAACAGATTGCAGTGGTCAATGATTTAATTTTATTTGGATCCATAATCAGCACCCTGGTACTGTGGAGAGAAGACCCAACTTGTCTGCTCTGTCTTCTTCCATTACCTGCCATTTCTTTTTCAGTTGAAGCCTGCTGTTGATTTTCTCCTCTTCAAGGATCCCAACGATTCCAACACCTTAAATCCCATAGTTTTCTCACAATCCACTATTTCTTTAACTTTTGAACAGCACTCTTCTACTGTCTCCTTCCTCCGGGACCTATCTCCTTCCTGAATCAGATTCTCCAGGGTCTCCGAATTTGCCAACAGCTCTTCAAGCTTCTCCCATATCAATTCTGGGACTTGAACTTGCTCTTCTGTCACCACGTCCTGCTTAACAATTTTGTGACCAAATTATTTTCTGCTCTGAATTTTTTGTCAGCACCAAGTGTTTTTTGTACTATCTACAATCAACACCCTTGGTACTAGGAATCAGGTGATGTATTGCACTGGGTAAGTCTGCAGTCAAGGACCTCTCCAACTAATTGAGGAACAATAATGTCAGTTTGAGCACTGGTGAATATGCTCATATGTTTAAGGACAGTAAGTATGTCAGAGATGACGAGGATGGCACAGGATAGGCCAGGGTTCATATCTGCTGTTCACAGGGTTGCCATGGGTCATACTCAACTCCATGGCACCCAACAATAACAAGTGTTTTAAGCTCACTGAAATCAAGGGAAGAAAATCAGGTATGTTAATTTGATACACTTATGTGAATCATTTATGTCTCACATGGACTCTAATGGTAGGATTGGTGGAGTGAAGCCAGATTATTTTTCAGACTCATACAGTTATACAGGCTCTTGCCAGGTGTACACACATTGGGATAGATGCTTTGCCAGAAATCTGAGAGGTTGAAAATGTTGCTGGGGGATGTATATCCCATAGGTCATGGGAGGGTTAAATCAATCCATCTTTACACATGTAACTAATGTCAAAAGACCTTCCCTTTGGCCTCTCCTCTCCAAGTCATTTTTGTTCTGAACAACTCTATCAGCTGTTTTAACAGAGCCTTCTACTTTAGAAAAAGAGGAGGACTCTCCCTAAGACGGACTGAGACAGTGATTGTAGCAATGGACTCAAGCATCAAGAGATTATGAGGATGGCGCTGGATAGGCAAGGTTAGATCTGTTCACAGAGGCACCGTTACAGCCAACGCGATGACACCTAAGAACAAAGTCCCATCTGCTTTCCTCAGCCAGATCCTAAACTTAGAGACCGTTTCAAAGCTTCAATCCTCTTAAAACTCCTGTGGATTTGACTCAGCGAGCCAAACACTGAACGAGTTCATTTCCAAAATTAGTTGCACTCCAAATCTTGTGTTGGGTTTTTTTGTTTTGTTTTGCTTTTTTTTTTTACTTTTTTCCCCCTTCTCAGTGTCTTTGGTAGACTCTCACTCTTCACTGGAGAAAAATCCAGGCGGGAGGGTCGCGGGCTCTGCCTCAGATAATATGAAACAGTGAGTGGAAGGTGGATCCCAAGAATGTGCATTAACAGGTATTTCAAGGTGCGCAACCACGCATTAAGAATGGATGTTTTGTACCCACGTTGTTGATGTGACTTCGGTTGCCGTGTCCACGAGAGGACTCCTTCAGATCAAACTGTAACATTCACCTGATTCATCAATTTCTTAAAACAGTATGACTGAAGATTCAAAAATACCAGGGGTTGTGTTTGCAGATTTGACAGGCGTGGTAACTGTCCCTCAACAATCATTTATTGATGATTACGAAGTAAAAGGTATAGTTCTTAGGCACAAGGGGTACAGCAATTAATAAGACAGATGACCCAAATCTCCTTGCTCCCTGGAAGCTCGCCTTGTGGCTAAGGTGCCAGAGGACCCTCCGTTACATCCTCCATCTGTGTCAGTCTCAAGAGAGAACTGAGGATGAGGCCAGGAAAAAACCCAGCTCCTGAAGCTCTCAAGTGGATCAAGACACACGTGTTCTCACAGCACAGGTAACCAGTCCCCACGCGTGCCATCGCTGGTCCAGTGTCTTTTCAAGGGCAGCTATTTCATTCCTTAATTGTCTACCTGCTGTTGGTTCATCCTGTGGGCCTGGACTTTACAGGAAGGGCATGTATTCTGCATTTTTAAAGTAAATCCTCAGATGCTGGCAACCACCACCGCCCAAGGCAGGAAAGGCGGGCCTGAAGAGCTGGGCAGAGAATTCTTCTAAGGTCCTCTGAGAGTCTCCCTTCCCCGCAGTCTGCCAGGCAGGGACTGTGCTGGTGACAGTGGGGCTGGTGCTGAATCTTTCATGTGTACTGGCTGCTGCTGGGGTTGTTTTATTCGTCATTACTTTTATTTGATCCAACTGTGTCTTGAAGCCATCCCATCCAGCATGCAGATTACATGCAGACCAGATTTTCTTTCAAAAATAAAACCCACAATGACTCCGCTATGTAAACAATCTCCCCATACTTTGGAGCACTTCAATAGCTTCTCTTTGAAAACAAAACCCTAGGTGATATTTAGACGTGGGTTCCAGATGGGGCAGTTAAACAGAGCTTGCCCTCGGAAAATAAGCAGTAGCTCCATTGCTGCAAGTTTGTCTGGCTGCGACCCCTTCCTGGATGCGTCACCTTCCACAGGTCACCTCCTATTGCGGGCAGGGGTGGCTCTCACCATGACCGAGAATTATCTCCAAACCAAGGCACTGGGCTAACTCCAAGGTTGCTTCCCCAAGGGGGGCACTGTCTGGAAGATGAAACTCATTCCCTGGCCATGCCTCCTTCCATGGTTCTCTGGCATCCCATTTCCTGCACGGGGTATCTTAACCATCAGTGGGTCTTGCCTCCTGCCCTAGACATAGAACGACCTCCAGAGCCCACCCCAATGTGGTCTCTGTCCAGACAAGTCCAGGACTTGCATTACTCTACTCTCTGCCTTCCAGATGCTATCCTGGACCTTGAACTTTAAAAAGTTAAATGAAACAAGTCCTTTCCCCTGAAGCCGACCCTAATCAGGCCCTAATCAAAGACGGCCAATGAGCTTAACTTAAGCTTAGGACCCGGAAGACTCTCATCAAGCTTCTATTTACAACATGATGCTGAACTCCATCAGTTCCTACTATCAGGTTGACTGAGAAAATGAGAATCCTTAGCTTTTATTTTTAGTTCATTTTAATCCACGGTGGACAGTGTTTAGTGGAACTCCCTGATTAAAACAAGCTTGGAAGGAAGAGTGGCATCCACTTCCGAAATAGCTTGCCTCCAGAAACCCTATGAACTTGGAGAAATGATGGAAGTTATACAAGTATTCAGGTCTTTCATTCATAGGGTCGCTATGAGTCATCTGCGACTTGACAGCAATTAACAACAACAACACAACAATGATGCTGAAGTACTATCTGTTCAACTGAGTGAATGAGAATCCTTAGCTTTTGTTTTTAATTTATTTTGTTGTTATTTCTATCGACTATGGACATCGTGGGAGAATGATGGGCAATCTCCTCCCGTGTGATTTACTGCCTCTGAAAACCCACTGGTGAGGCAGCTATGAGTGGGTTCTGACTCTACAGTACATAACAAACAACAATGACGTATATGGAGTTATTGTGGGTGGAGAAAAACTAAGCACTCAGATACTCAACAAACCAAAGGGCTGGCTGTTCAAAGCCAATGGAAGCATCCCGGAAGCCTGAGGATTTACGTCTGAAAACCACAGCCTTGAAAAACTTACAGATCAATTTGACTTTGCAGACACAGAGTCACCAGGAATCAGAATCAACAATTACCAACTCATGGAGCACTGACGAGGATGAGGGGGACCAGTCTTAATCTCCGTAAGTTACACTGCCCACACGTGTCTCACTCCTGCCTTTCAAGTTCTCTATGGAGACAATACACATAAAATGCCTCGAAAATGACTGGGACATCACAGCTACTCAACAGATGGCCCCATCCATCCTGGTAAAACTCCTATCTTTTATATAATATCAGAAGGCTCATGACAGCAGTCCAGAACAAAGGCTGCATAGTGAAGCGGATCTGGGGGGAAAGATTGTATAACAATGAAATAATTTTTCTTTTACTTTTCAAAGAGAAGAGTGTACTGGGGGGGATGGGTGGGCAGAGAGAAAAGTGCAACAATGAACGAATGGAAATCCAAAGCCTCTGTAAATGTCATTAAAATTAATAATAAAAAAATAATGGCTAACTCAGTGGCACAACTGAGTAATAACTGTCAATAAATTATATAGATATAAAAGTTGAATTGTAAAAGCTGTGTGTTAGTTAGGCTTACAACAATGAAAATAAACAAACAAAAATCAGAAGACTCTATTTGCTACTAAGTGCAGTCACAGAGACTCCCCTACCTTTAACACATTTAAAACGGGGCCTCCCTGCACTGTCGTCACCTTTGGGAGCTCAATAAAAGGTAGTAGCTTATGCAAAGTCATCCAGGCTTGGGGAATTCTGGGTTAAAGACTCAAGGAGACACAAAATTATTTTCTCCAATAAGCCCTCTCTTTTTCCAACCTGATCATAATAGATGAAACGAAACAAACTCTACTGTTTATGTCAATTGAAGCCTACTGGCTGATAAAACTGACCGCAGAGAAGCAAGAGAGTCCCAAGAGTTTAGATGAGAAGACACCAGACAAAAGCTTCCCCTGAAATCATATCTGTTCTCTTGGGGCCCTGACTACAACAGCTGCTGTAATCTCTCTCTCTCTCTCATAGCTACTGAGTCAGTTTAGACTCAAAGTCGACCCTCCAGCTGGTTTCCAATGTTGTAAATCACAAGGGAGGGGAGGAGCCATCTTTCCCCCTTGAAGTCATTGGTGAATTCCAACCGCCAGAGAAGCGCCCCCTTTGGATTAACAGCACAACTCTCTACGAGCAACATCACTAACTTTAAGTCTAAAAGACTTTGGGATGAATGAATCCTGCATTTCAGATCTTCACAGGACATTTCTCTTGCTAACACGCTTTAGCCAGGACTCCAAAGGACACCCCCTCCCAAGATCTGCAGGCTAAACCTTCTACGCTGACTTATAAAAGCTGTCAATTAGGAAAGGTGTTTTCTCTCTCTCTCTGACAGCCAAAAACTAACTGCACACTCGCTGTGTGTGCACCGACCCGCAGTGAATCCCAGGCTTCTTTAATCCTTTAAGAGTATTAGATGTCCCTTGAGACCATTGCAACCAGGGCCAACCCTGCCCTGTACTATGCTATTTCCTACTAATCCCAAGAAAATGAATGTTAATTTATCATGTAAAAGGGTTAATTATGCATTTCTTTCCAACGTAGGTACATGAGATCAGGCTCAGAAATAATACTGGGTATAATTCTCTTTTAAATGAGGATTCCATTTCGAGCATATTTTTCCCCTTTCTTTTTTATCAAACAGATGTTACACTCAGAGCAACTATGCAGAAGAAAAAGAGTGGCTTGGATAATGACAAGCCCCAACTACAATTTTAATTAACCTTCTGATCCTGCTTAAATATATTTTGCCTTGTAAAAATCTGTAATAACATCTACTTCAATCTCCTCTGCTATTAGTTATTAAATTGAAAATGGATGCCTAGACTGATTTGGCAAAGATATTTGAGGAATTTTTCTTTCTTCTCTCTGGTTTATTAAAGTAATAATTTGTAGCATAAAAATCTCTCTGATTAAGTAATTTACTGTAATTAAATCCCCGTATTTATTAGGCTGCCTCCAACAGCACATCCACAGCTGGAGTGATGTGTGGCTGTGAGCCGATGCCGCGTCACAAGCACATCCCGGCAGTGGTTTGACTTCGGCTCCTGCTGCTTGGGCCCAGGATTCAATGGGTGTCACGCTGTGGGCTTCTCTCTCACGCCCCTGACTCCGTGTGTTTCAGGGGAGATCTGAGCTCCACAGGTTCTTCATGGCAGTGACCCTTTCCTTGTAGGCAGATCACCCAGCTTTTCCTCTGAGCCACCTTGTGTGAGCTCCAACTGCCAGCCCTTTGAAACCCTAACCCTACAAAAGCCACTGCTGACTTATTTCAATTCCATGTGTAAACTGGTAAAGCTGAGCGCCATATGTATATGGATGTGTGTGTGTATGTGTGTGTGTAATGTTTTCGTTTTATTTTGTTTATTTTTAAAATTTTTTACAACATCTAATACTTTAATATTTAAATTGAAAAATCATTGTGGATATTTTAAAGAACAAGTTTTATCATTAGTTAGGGCTCTGACAGTGTATTCTACAGGAAGTTGCACTGCTAACTTAAAGTTGGTGCCTCTTTGGGGATTCCAATCTACCAGCGAGCCTACCTGAAAAATGGGAAATATCGTTGGTTCTGACTCAAAGGTAATGAAGCCTCTTGTAGTTGTGATAAACAGGACTTCACAGTACTCTAGGGATGAAATGCAGCTGTAAAAAAGGAACCCCAGCAAAATACTGATAGATGTTGCTGTTGTTATGTGTCGTCGAGTCACTTGCGATTCATAGCGACCCTATGTACAACAGCCCTAAATTCTGCTCTGTCCTGTGCCAATAGCACTTCCTCTGACATGCCCATCCCGATTACCCCAGTCACTGGATCAATCCACCTCATAGAGGGCCTTCCCCTCCTGCGCTGTCCCTCCACCCTCCCAAGCATGATGTCCTTTTCTAAGGACCAGTCCCTCCTTACAACATGTCCAAAGTATGTTAGATGGAGCCTCAGAATCCTTGCCTCCAAGGAGCCACCTGGTTTAACCCTTTCCAGGATGAATCTGTTTTCCTAGCAGTGCATGGTATTCTCAATACTCTTCTCCAGCACCACAGCTCAAAGGCATCAATTCTCCTCCTATCCTCCTTGGTCATTGTCCAACTCTCTGATGCATAACAAGTGATTGCAAAAACCATGGCCTGTATCAGATGCACCTTAGTCTCCAGAGAGACACCATTGCTCTTCAGTACTTTGGAGAGGTCCCTAACAGCAGACTTTCCCATGGCAATGCACCTTTTAATTTCCTGGCTACTCGTGCCAAGAGTGTTGACTATGGAGCCAAGCAAACTAAAGCTGTGAACAATCTCAATCTCTTCACCATCCATCCTGATGCTGCCAATTGGTCCAGTGGTGAGAATCTTTGTCTTCTTGATATTGAGCCTCAATCCATATTGGAGGCTGCAGTCCTTGACCCTCTGCAGCAAGTGCTTCAGGTCCTCCTCAGGTTCAGCAAGCAGGGTTGTGTCATCTGCATAACACAGATTTTTGATGAATCTTCCACCAATCTTGACCCCATATTTCTCCTCATAGAGCCCAGCCTTTCAGATAATCTGTTCTACATACAGGTTGAAAGGGTATGGAAATAATACTTAAATATTTCATTATCGGAAAGGTTCCAATTAGTATACGAATATGGTTTACTTATTTTTTATTTTAAATTGTATTTTTCCCCCATTAATTCATTGTTGCATACTTTCCTCCTTGCCCACCCACGCCGCCCCTAGTTTGCTTTTCTCTCTGAAAAGTAAAAAAAAAAAAAAAATTCTGGGTGGGGGTGGGATTGTATAGTAATATTTTAGTTGTTATGATCTAGAGGCTTAGTGAGTAAGGAGTTTCATGTCAACTCAAAGGCAAACAGTTTAAGTTCACCAACTACTGCGTGGAAGAAAGACAGGCAGTCTTCTCCCATGCAGTTTATAGCCTCTAAAATCCTGTTGGAGTATCACCTACAACTTGGTCCCAGCTCAAGAGGAGAGAAAAGACAGAGAGAGAGAAGAGGGAGAGGGAGAGGGAGCGAGAGAGAGAGAAGAGGGAGAGGGAGAGGGAGGGGGGGAGAGAGAGAAGAGGGAGGGAGAGGGAGGGAGAGAGAGAGAGAGAGAGAGGGAGAGGGAGAGAGAGAGAGAGAATATCTTGTGGAAGGAGATGGCCAGAGCACTCTTCCACTGGATGAGTTCAAACTGTCAACTTCCTAATTAGCAAATAAGCACAAGTCATTTGTGGCCCCAGATCCCTTCTGTCAGTAGCCCACCTGGTAGCCTACCCCTTGCACCACCCAGAAATGTCTCATTTCATTCAGACATAATTATTTCACAACCCAATGTGGTAGTAGCTGTTCTTCCCTTCTCATGCATCTACTTGGACGTCCAGCAGGTACACTCTGAAAGCCATTCATCCCTGAGGGAAGCCTGGTCTACCTTCAGTCCAGAAACTTGGAAGACGGCTACCTGGACAACTGAACTGAGTGGAAGAGACTAGTATTTGTTCCCATTCCCAAGAAAGGCAATCCAACAGTATCATTAATATCACAGGCAAGCAAAATATTGCTGAAAATCATCAAAAAATGGCTAGAAGAGTTCTCCGACAGAGAACTACTAGTAGTTCAAGCTGGGTTAGAAGAGGTCATTGCCTCAGAAATATAATTGTTAAGGTCAGCTGGATCCTGGTTGAAAACAGGGAATATCAGAAGAATGTCTATCTATGTTTTATTGACTATGCAAAAGCATTTGACTATGTGGATTATAGCAAAGTATGGCTAATGTTGAGAAGAATGAGAATCTCAGAACACTTAATTGAATTCGTACAAAAACTATGCTTACATCAACAAGGTGTTATACAAGTGGAGCAAGGAACACTGTATGGTCTAAAGTCAAGAAGAGTGTGCATTGGGGTTGTATCATTTCTCCTCTATTCAATCTATTTGCTGACAAAATAATTTGAGAAGTTGGACTCTATGAAGAAGGACGTGACATCAAGATCAGAAGAATCCACAATCTGAATTATGCAAAAGACACAACTTTGCTTGCTGAAAGTGAGCAGGACTTGAAACACTTGCTGCAGAAGATTCAAGACTGCAGCCTTCAACATGGATTCTACCACAACATCCAGAAGATAAAACTCTTTACCACTGGACCAATAAGCAACACCATTGACAGACAGAGAAAAGACTGAAATTGCCAACATTTTATCTCACTTGGATCCACAATCAACACCCTTGGTACAAGCAGTCAGGAGATCAGGAGAGGTATTGCATTGAGCACATTGGCTCTCGGGGACTTCTCCAACTTAGGAGCAATGATGTTAGCTTGGAGACTGAAGTGTGCCTGTGTCAGGGCATGGCCTAATAACTTGCTATGCCTCTGAGGGCCAGACAGTGAATAAGGATGACAGAAGAATCAATGCCTTTGAGTTCTGGAGCTGGAGAAGAGTTCTGAATAACCCATGGATTGCCCCAAAAAAGCAAACAGATATTTGTATTTGGATAAAGTGCAACCATGATGCTCTTGGAAGCAAGGATGGTGAAGCTTCATCTCACATATTTTTGGCATGTTGCTAGGAGAGGAAAGGACAAAATGCTTAGAAAGGTAGAGAATAAGAGAAGACGTGGAAGAGCCTTAGCAAGATGGGGGTGTCACAGTGACCACAACAGTGGGCTCAAGCATGTCAGAGGTCATGAGGAGGCGTGGGAGATGGTGAGGGTCCAACCTGTTGTTCACAGGGTCACTATGCATTGTAGTCCATTTGAGGGTCAACAACACAATCTATTAAAGATGCCGTGGTGTCATCATGCATAATATGTAGGGTGCTAACTAAAAGAGCAGCAGTTTGAACTGAACTTCTGTCCCACAGGGAAAAGGTGGTTAGTCTCCTTCCAAAAAGAGTTCAGAAATGTGGTGAGGGTGACTATGAGTGGGCATGGACAACAGAAGACAGCGGATAATCTATTGAATATGCCGCGGTACTATGAAAATTTCTGAGTATTCCAAGAATTGACAAAACATAACAGAAAGACACAAAGTGCGCACATGTTGCTGGAAGAAAACAAAGCCAACTGACTTGCTTGACACAAGGTTGTCACAAACCTTCAATCTGTAAAAACATTGCCATATCTATGAGGTACAAGAAAGTGAAGAGGAGAAAAAACACCAAGCTCTGTCTCTATCTAATAGAGTCTATTAGAGGAGACCTGGTGCTGCCCATCCATCCGTCACCCACCCAACAAATGTTCGCAGAGAGCATGTGATGTGTTTCCCAACTCTACTTCCAACAGAGTCCAAAGAAGAACAGACATCTGGGATGCCAGGTAAATATGGTACTGAGGAATGGAGGACTCAACAAGAAATGCACAGAAACTCTCAGTAGGAAGAGGGTCTACACATGAGGTCACTGCTTCTTGAGAGAATGACAAGCTTGAGGGAATGAAAGAGGAGAGCAGGTGGGACAGTGGGATGCCACAGAAAGACTCTGGTCAAGTAATGCAACAAACCTCAACTGAGAAATGGCTGTGAGGAGGTGGCAGGAGGCAGAAAATCAAGAACTTTGTGTCCCATAGCAAGGATTGAGACCTTATTCTGACAGGCTGGACAGCCCCAGCTGAGGGCTTTATCTCTGGTCTACACTGACATGTTCAGATTTCTACTTCATCTAGTCTTCTTGGTTTAATGATTCTCCTAGACCACAGAGCCTCTGGTATAAGACTATAGCCCAGAAAAGTAAGGAAAATGCCTACTGCTTCCACAGACCTGCCCTTCTCAACAATGACATCTTCCCTCTGAAAGGCACATGCTAGGTCATCAAACCAAAGACACTAGGGAAGTTTCCCCTGGAATAAACTGAGGCACAGAATCAGATTTCATAAAAAAGAAAAAAACAAATTTGCTTTAAATGCATTCTGAACTACAGAAAACTCTATGTAATGTGTCTCCTTAGTTTGAGCTGAAGTTTGCTTCATGTTGTTTTTTTCCAGGAGAAAAAGCCAGCCTGTGGCCAAATCTGTCAACCTGAATCTTTTGGACAAATTGGACTTTGTAAAACAAAAAAAGAAAAGAAAAATTTACTTTGCCCTTTCTTTGCAAACCTTCCAAAAGTGATCGTGTCCTTGTGAGGAGGTAAAATCATATGCCAGTATATTTCTTTCTGATTGATATATATTTACCATGTAGCCAAGAAATACTTTACAGACGTGAATATGGCTGTATTTCAGGAGACGAGAGCTAAGTGGTTTGTAACAAACAAAGCAAGCTCACTTTGTGACTCTTCCAATTCGTCTTCTCCCTGCCTTTCTCCTGGTCCATTCTCCACTACTGTCCACGCAATTCTGACTCACAGCAACCCCAGGGGACAGATGAGAACTGGGCGCAAGTGTTTCCAAGCTGATTGCCACATCTTCCTGCCATCGAGCGGCTGGTGGGTATGAACCTCTGACCTCTCGGTTAGCTGCCAAGCGCTGAACCAGTGCACCACCAAGGCTCATTATTCTTCTCTATAGTAACCTATAAATTTCAGTCATGAGAACCATTCTTCAGTGTCTAGGGCAGGAAAACTCTTGCAAAGAAAAAAAAATCAATAGTCTGCCTACTTACAGAGCTTCAATGTTGTCAGGCTGCAGACGGCTTTCTTTATAAAGCCCCATAATGGCCTGAAACCTATTTGAGTCTAGAAATCAGAATTCTCGCACTAATAGGCTTTCATTTAAGAAGACTCGAGTAGCTGAGAACAGACTATCAAACAGGTTAGATTTTTCAATTTTACACATTGGTCCATAAGTGCAAATTTCTCAGTGGAGTCATCAGATAATATACTACACAAGATTACTGAAACCCCGGGCCACACTTCTAAATTATTAATTTAAAAGGTTATGCACTGGTGTTAATATAAATTATCTTTTTAAAAAATCCATCTATATGGGTAATGTTTTAATAAGCTTTAAAATATGCTATTTTTTCTCCCTCTCACTGGTGAAAGCAAAATATATAACTTAGAGTGAGCTATGGATTTATTGTATTTCTTTGCCAAAAGATTTGTGCGGCCATTCCCCAGAACTGATGAGAAAGTCCAGTCCGTGTCCTCATCAATTTAAGGCAGCAGGTGCGAGCTGGTCTCTTAGTCTGTCCTAGGACCTGAAATGAAATTTCACCTCACACCTGCCCCGTGGAAGGGTCTCTTTCTCCCACAACCTGTTTGAAAACCTGTCCATGGCATTCAGGCTTCGCCTGCACACATCGCAGGAAGAGGCAGGGTACCGTCAGACCCCAAGGGAAGCAAATAAAATACCAACACTGCAGCAGCCTGCAGAAATGTCAACTTCCCTCCAGGTTAATATCGTTTGTTCCGTGCCTGGTGTGGAACGTGGCCTGAGCTTTTGCGCGGAGGCAGCCACATCTTCAGAGAAGAGGATGACTTGGTAGAAATATGTGACTTCTTAGCTGTCTAACTAGCTGCCAGCTCCCAAAGATGGCTTGACATTTATCAGAAAGCCTCAGCAAGCAGGAGCCCAGCAGGCTGCATTCCACCAAGGACAGACGACGCTGAAGAAAAACGCAATGTTAGATTACCACGCATAGCATTAAAGGGGGAGATTAATACTGGTTGATTTCATCCTCGTTACAAGTCTCGCCTGGGAAACTCATCCACAATTTTCTTGCTACTGCTGCTTTGAGAGCTAAATTAGAAGCTTCAGAAAAATGAGTAAAGGTAGCCACCTCAGACCTCTATCATCCTCTGAGTCCCTTTTGTTTTGGAACTGTCCTATCTCAGGAACTGTGTACCCACCACCCCTCACAACAGGCTTACGCCATTAGCACAGCTACAGAATGTGGACATCAATACGGTCATAAAAAGGAAACAAGGAATCGCATAGTGCTGATTGTCAGATTCAAAAAGAATAAACAGAGTTAGTTGAGTTTCCTCTTATTGCGTTCACTGTCTTCTTTCCCAAAGTGTCCTGCTCATTTCAACCCTGCAAGGCCCAGCCATTAAGTCAAAGAGCAGGCTCTTGTCTGAGGTGGGATTTCCAGCTGTTTACCAAATGACTTCCCTTTCCTTTTTTCCCCCTACGTGGACATTAAGTAAACACAGGGGCTAACAATGTGAGAGACAGGCAGGCTATTTCCATCGCAAATAACCCAGCAAGTGGACTAAAAAGTGTTTTTTAAAGATAACAATGAAAATCTTCAAGTCATACACAGACAGAGTACACCCAGGAAGCCGGTGGTTTTGCTTGTTTGTTAACAGCCCTACCCATTTAAGCACATTTTTCACAAGCACGTCAATTGCAAATGTTTGCTAGAAGACTACTGTATGCTAGTACTCATGGCTAGATGAATCGCAAGAAACAAACCAAAAATGCCATGTGGCATCCTTAGACACCAGGGAGATGGGCCTGCAGTCCATGCATGGGGAACACTTTAGGATTCTGAGTCAGTGAAAAGGAACTCTTTCTTCCATGCATCTTTCCATCATTCCTTCCACTCATACTTCCATGCTCCATTCCATTTATCCTCCGTCTTCCTTTCCATGTGTCCTTAACGCCTTCCTTACGTCCATTCTCTCACTCATCCTTCACTTAACCTTATAGCGCCTAATGATGGCTCTCCCAGGTTCTATAAAGTCGGCACTGCAAGTAAGATGCTGGGCCCCCACTCATCAAGGTAGCCATCAGACAAACGCAGAGCAAGAGGGACTAGGCCATGCGCGGTAGGGGAGTTGGAACCAGGGTGCATGGCTTCCCAATAAAGGGACTTCTTGAGCTGGGTCTTGAAGGGAAACAGCATGTGGACAGACACTAAGAGGCAGTCTGAGCAAACACACTGAGACTGGAGCATCGCTGCAGTGAGGGCTGGGTGGGGAAAGGGTAGAAGTCATCTGAATCTTTAATACAGGGGAGGCCACAAAAGATGAGGCTGGAGAGACAAGTGGAAGCCTGGTGAGAAACGCCTCCTAGGAGTCACCTCGGGGCCTTCAAGCTGGACAATTATAGGCGCACATCTATGTGTTATAAAGGTGGCTCTGGTGACTTTGTGGAAGGTAGAATGGAAGATGTAGGTAAGTAGGTAGGAAGGTAGACAGACAGACAAACAGACAGACAGAAGTCCATTAGGACTTTTGGTTTAAGATAATTGCATAAACTTGGTTTAAGTAATTGTCCAGGGAAAGCAATGAGGGTCCAGGCTAGGAGAGATAACACAAGTGTCAAGGGAACAACTTGGGGAGGATGCAGAAGGTGGCATCCAAGATCCTACTGAAGGTCTGATGTGCTGAGGAGAGGGGAAGAGGAACTGGAGGAGAAAAGACCACCTCCAGGTTCCAGGCTCAGGGCAGCACAGCGCCTCCATCTGCAACAGGAGGCACAGGAGAGGGTGGGTCTGGAGCTGAGAGCGATGCTGAGTCTCATGAAGCTTGGGGAGACACGGGAAAAAGAAAAGAGCAGGAGCTCACGAGGAAGGTCTGGGCCAGAGCTGGCAGGTAGCAGAGTACCATGGAAAACAAGGCAGGAAAAGAAATCTATTCATCGCAAGAACATGGCAACAGCCCAAATGTCCAACCACAATCAAATGGGTTGAAAAATTATGGTACGGTCACATGATGGAATACAACACAGCACGCAGGAGCAATGATTTTGGAAATCTCTACCTAACTTGGGAGGGACTAGAGAGCTTTATGCTAAGTGAACTAACTCAGTCTCATCAGGACAAATACTGTGTAAGAACCTTATTGTATAAATACAAAGATCCAAGTGGTGGAGGATAGGAGCAGAGGGTAAGGATGGGAAGGGGGGTTCTCAGAGGGTCTCACAATTTGATCAGTAGAGAAAGGGGTGGGTAAATGAAATGGGAAAGATCCAGTGCTAAAAATAACATATACGAACATTGCAAGTAAACCAGTATAAAATAAAAGTTTATTTTTTTAAAAATCCAACAAAACCAAAACAACAACAACAAATCTACTCTTCAGAGGACCACCAGGTATCTGCCCTGTAATTCAACTGAGATAATAATGTGCAAGAATCAATACAATTATGCCCTGCTAAGAGGCTTAGTGGTAAGAAGCTGCACTGCAATCCCAAAGGCATGTAGTTGGAAAGAGACAGGCAAACACCTTCTGTGTGATTAACTGCCTCTGAAAACCCACTGGAGGGTCAACTATGGCTTGGTTCTGACTCTGTGGTACACAACAACAACAACAACAACATCTGATTGGTTATCTGATAACCCTAGTTTTCTGATCATTATAAGATTACCAGGAAAGGATATCATGTTTGATAAAGTACGGTTGAAAATAAAAAACACTTTCAATGAGAGAATGACCTAGTAGCTACAACGGACTTAGTCATCTGATCGTGAACCATGCCATTTTGAAACAATGCTTGAGCCAACAATGGTGAGAAACCATGCAACACTGCATTCTGTTAATTGCCAGGTTCCCATGAGTCAAAACTGGTCAGGTGGCACTGAGCAAGATCCATCATCACTATCGAAGAATTATTCTTTTAGAAGGATAACTCATAAAGCAAGTATGGGGGCCATGGGGGGAAAGGAATGGGAGCAGAGGGGTGAGGATGGGCAGGGGCAAAAATCACAGAGTTGTACAATTTGGAGAGGGGAGGGAGGGGGTAAAGGAAATGGGAAAGACCCCGCTGGGACCTGAAAAGGCAGGTTAGTGGTGGGCATAGTGCAGTGGTGATTCATTTTCTAAAACATTATGAATGGGAATGATAGCGTGAAACACAATGTGAACGAAGAATAGTGCGAAACACAATACATATACAAACTTTGAAGACATATACAACACAGATTAAAACCAAAAGAATCAATGACACCTCTGCTCACGTCCTGCTAGTTCTTCCCTTTGATAAATGAGTACACACACCACACATCAATTACAATGATGACAGCCAATCCTTACAGATGGGGATGGAACAGGCCATACAACAGTGTCCACAAAAAGACCCAGGTCCAAGGTATCCGGAGACGAGAGTCTCCAGAAGCTCCCAGGCTCCACAGGACCCTTTCTGCCATACGCACTAACAATGAGGCCCAACAGCAACCCCAGACTTGGGAGCTTCTCTGTAAGATGCACATTGACTTATAAAGCAATGCACACAGATTTGCCAAAACACAAGCAATCTGTCTGCCAGGTACCTGACCTTGAACTGCACTTGGATCTTGATGGGCTTCTTCCTATTTGGTAAAGTGGGGACATCTTCAAGGAAAACATAATTGTAAACTACGTGGTTTGCAGCCTTTCAGCATGGAAACTTGACTGTGCACTCCAGCCACGGAAGTGGGATGCCCTTTAACTTCCCCAGACTCTGACGGTAGCTACTGTGTGTACTGACTTGCATTGCTAATTAACTATTCCATGGGCTTGTTATTTTTTAATCGTCACTGAGCCTGATGTCAGCCTGAGCCGCACTTTTTTGTGTGTTGCCAAGAGCAGGCACGCAATAGCTGAACACTCAAGAGTTCCACTCAGTGTGTTTGGAAGGGGGGGGGGGTTCCAGGACTTCCAAGGTGGGGGCAGAAGAGAGATTCTTAACCCATGGAGAACTCTGTTCTCAAAGTTCTGAGAGAAGTAAGAAGTAAAGGGTACACAAACGATGATGTCCCAGAAGGTGATGTCCACTCAGATCTGCTCAGAGACATGTGCTATCTGTCTTTCCTGGTATCAGTAAACGCAAACCAAGAGAGGCCTGAATGAGGCTGAAAAACATCGTTCACAAAGGCAGAGAGATGTGCACATGGAATCCCATTCTGTCTCTCCCTCATGCTAAAGGATCTACCTCTCCTGTGTCCTTTGGCGTCACTCCCCGATGGAGTCATCCTTTCCATCTCTGTGAGGAGATGCTCAGGTGTGCACCTTAACACAGGAGAAAGATGAGACAACCTGCTTCCCTAAAGATGACGGCCTTGGAAATTCCATGAGGCGCTGCTACTCTGTCCCATTGGATCCCTCAGAGTTGGAATCAACAGCACTGAGACCATGTTAGAGCACCCTGTAAGTGGAAAGCATCTATTTGCACCATTATTTTATGATGAAAACAAATCATGAAGCAATGAAGTGACTAGCGAAAGGCGGTGGGCTTGTGGGCTGGGATGACCTGAGGCCTGAGGCCTTTGGAGTCTCCCTCCATTCTGGAAATTGGCTGGCTGGCTGGCTGGCTGACGTCGCGGTGGTGGTCTCACCTTGGTGACAATCAGGCAAGGGAAGTTTCTGGGGTCCATTTGCTGTGTATTACTGTTCTGACTGGGGGCAGAGGCCGAGGCCTGCTCGAGGGTGTGACTTTAAAATCTCCTTGATAAGGCTGTGGGCTTGTGGGCTGTGCTGGCCTGAGGCCTTTGGAGTCTCCCTCCACTGTGGAAGTTGGCTGACATCACGGTGGCTACCAAGCCAAAGGTGGGTGACTCTAATCCGTGACTTTAAGGCCTGTTTTTAATTGTTTTTGGTCAAACATTCTTCTAGGTTGTATAGCCCTGGTCTATCCACTTGCTGTACAGAGGTAATGCATGGTTGCTGTGAAGCTGAACACTGTGACACTGAGGTGTCAAATGTGATAATGGTTATCCATGGTGGACAGTGTCTGTTGGACTCCCTGATTAAAACAAGCTTGGAAGCAGGAGTGGCATCCACTTCCATAATAGCTTGTCTCCAGAAATCCTATGAATCTAGAGAAAGGATGAAAGCTATACAAGTGTCCAGGTCTTCTGTTCATAAGGTCACTATGAGTCTTCTATGACTCTATGGCACTTAACAACAACAAGCCAAAGGCCAGAGAGTTGGTAAGTGGAAGAGCCACAAATTGAGGTTGGCTGGTCTAGCTCAAGAATCCACGCTATTCATCAGCACAGTAAACAGCCTCCCACTCACGGACTTCTGATGGATGGTGGGGAAGAACGGGGTGGGCTATCTGGGCTTAGGAGACAGAGGGAAGAGTCTGAGAAATGGTTTGAGAAAGCGACTGGATAGGAAGGGCTAGGAAAAGACCGTTCTATGTGAAAGACATGCCAGCAAAATAGCCAGTAAAGCAACAGGCTCTAAGGTGTCAAAGCTGATGAGGATGGCACAGGATAGAGCAGGGATCAGGTCGGCTGTTCATAAGGTCACTATGAGTCATACTCAACTCGAGGGTAACAAAGTGTCCAAAGGGGCTTTGAATTCCACTGGAGTGTTAGGGATATGGTGACAGTCCATGACAAGAAAGGGTGAATTATAGAATGGGAACAGACAGCAAAGAGACAGCCTTAAACAGCGACTGGAGGTGACCTGTCCCATCCCTGAAGGCTATGGAGAGCCAGCAGATCTTTGGAGTGAGGACGTGTTCAGATCGAGTTTCTTGTTTTGTACCCACGGATTCTGGCGTTATAGCAATAGGAGTTCAGAGAAGCCAGCTCTGTAGTGTCCACTAGGGTGGTCCTGTCCTCTAGACCAGAAACCACAGGTGCTCCTCACCCAGCAGTACATGCAAAAGCCACACTGAGTATCTTAGGACTATGGAACTTAGAACTCTAGCAGCTCCCAATTTGTCAAAGGAATTAGACTCCTTAATAATCATTATTCCAATCCATGCCAGTCAGGAAATATTTCTTTCCAAACATATGTGTAATTAATTCAAACAACACCTTTTTGACGCAAAGGTTTTAAAGTGGCTGGCTGAGGTGAACATTCAGGAGAAATAATGATCTTTCCGGAGGAAAATTCATACATGGCTCAATTTACAATATTGTAATAAGACTCTGCCGCATAAATTCCAGCATACTGGACAGAAAACCTATTTGTGTGGCGTGTGAGGGCATAAATAAAAGCCAAATACTTATACTGTCCTCACAAATATGAAATTTTCCTTTCTGAATCTATGCTCACTGACACATATTCCAAGACAGTTGGGTGCTGTGATAAATACCTTGGCTGGAAGGTCTTCATCAATATCAATACTCTCTCATTATTCAGTTACTAAATAAAAAGGGTGATGATAATAGGGTAACAAATAACGGAGTGATATAATTAAAGCGATGTATCAAGATTCATGCAAAATTCAGTCACAAATTTTGTCACTAACTTCCCAACTTTTTTTTTCTAAACTCAACAAATCCTTCTCCAACCTCCACATCCACCGATGAACAAATTACCACCTTTGTGGTTTCTCCACTCCTTCTGCCTCTTCTATCACACTTTCTCTCTTAAGTGTGTGATTTGGATTTTTTAGTTTTTAAAATTTTTTTTATTATTATTACTTTTAATGAAAATTTACAGAGATTTTGGATTTCCATACATTCACTGTTGCACTTTTTCTCTCTGCCCACCCTCCCCCTCCCAGCTCACTCTTTTCTTTGAAAAGTAAAAGAAAAATCTTTCATTGTTATACAATCCCTCCCCCCAAGTCCACTCCACTATGCAGCCTTCGTTCTGAACTCCTGTCCTGACAATAATACCTAATCATATATACCTTTTAAACAGTTCTCCCCATCATCTGTTTCAATGCTGTATACATAATTTATTCCATCTTTCTCAGTCTCCACCCAACCCCTATGTCAGTGCCATTTTTCAACAGTGGCACTATGCAGTATTTATCCTTTTGTGACTGAGATATTTCAGTCAGCATAATGACTTTTGAGACTATAACACTTTTTTACTGTTGTTGCACGTAGAAGCTTCATTTCTTCTGGACTTTTCCTTCACCAGCTCTTTCCAATTCTTTTAATATAACTGCATCTGCAGTCTCCTTTCCTAGAAAATATCCTTTTCTGGGATCTCTGTCACATTGTTGAACAGTTTTTATAAGCTTCCTGCGGAGGTACTTTTTTGATTTTTAGCATAAATTATTTGAGTCCAAGAGTCCAATCTTTTCTCCTTTTAAATAGTCGCATGCAGCAACTGTAGCCCACAGATGATGAGCTTTCTTGGAGAGAGCCGGCTTTGATGAATTTCTTGAGGTGGATGATAACAATGAACAGGGGAAAAGCCTACTTGGCTCCATTTGTGAGAACCTAGGAACAAAGGCTTCCTGATTTTTATGCCTATAAGAGTAATTACGAGCTTATAAGAATAATAATGTGCTTGCAATATTACTTTTTGTCCTAACGTGTGGGAGGTACAGCTATCTCTTGTTGAGCAGCAAAGAACAGAAAATAGCATTGGAGATGGTGTGCGTGTAGCCATGTGAGCCAAAGAAGAGAGTGGCATCAGGAGAGGCCAAGGCTCATCCTCTGCTCGCAAGGGCATCACGATGGGACCATAAAGGCGAAAAGAACATCAAGGTCAGACATTTTTAACAGGCTGAAGTCACCACTGGGCTTAAGAACACAGAGGTTACTAGCTTAGTAAGTGGCAGGGATACTGGACCTCTCTAGTCAAGAAAGAGTAAGGCCAGTCCTACATCCATCCACTTCACCACGTGGCCCCAAGCTAGAAGCCTTAGTTGAGCTATCTGTAAACTGGCTACAATAACACTTCATTCAACTACCAGCTCCTTTTTTGAGTCCCTGCAGCAGAAGCTATGAACTAGCTCTATCAAGAAAAACACAAGGTGACTTCCGAAAGTTTTCAATCAAAGGGCAAGAAACTTAGCAAACTCTAAAGTATATGATGGGCATGAAAAAGAAAAACAAAAATACTGGCACATCAGCAATATCTTGTTCAAGAATGCTAGTCAAGAACGTGAATTAAAAAGACAGGTGCATGAGACCTGAGGTGGGAGGCATAAAGGTGGAAAACCCAAGAAAAAGTTGTGGAAGAGACGCTGTCTCTTTGTGATCCTGACACCAAAAACAAACACACAACCATCAAGTTGACAGACTCTGTGGAGACCTCCATCCAGTTTCCATTTGATTTACTACAAGAGAAGTTCTATCTTTCTCCTAAGAAGTAGTTGGTAGATTCAAACCATCAACCTTTATGTTAACAGTCAAGAATGCATCACACTATGCCACTGAGGCTCAGTGTGAACGTACTAGGACTCCACAGACTGAGAAGAAGGAACTGGCACAGTGATTATACGGTTGCCATTCTTAATGATCAATAGTAGCACAACTAATTCTTTCTTGACAATTTCTTGCTGGAACAGTTCTTTTAAGAATTTTAAACTGAAAAGATCTTACTTGTTTAGTTACAGAGCAAACACATCAAATGACGGGGGTGTATCTACATATCTCTATGTCTACGATCACTGTCCCAAATCCTTAAGTCCCAAAGTCAAAATCCTAATTAAGCAGACATAGCATAAAGCTTCCAAGTTGTTATGGACAGCTCTTGAGTCTCCGGCCAGCAGCATTTGCTAAACTACATTCAGAAACCTTCCAAATGCTAAGGCTGGCTCCAAACAGACTTGGCTATTCCTAGTCTTTTGAATCAGAGATGACCTCAGAGCAACTTGTTCCATGACGCTGGAGCCAGCAAACATACTCTGAGCCTCATGTTCCATTTCTGGAAGTGCTAGAAACCTGCAACATCCCATTACCAAGTATCACCAAAGGAAAGCAATGAAGAGGTCCTGTCACTCTCTTTTGGCCAGTTCTGAGAGATGCCCAGGCCCAAGCTGACATGGGCAGCAGGAAGCAAGCAAAGTCAAGGTCTGAAGACAGCAGTCACGAAGAAGTCAATGATATGCACCCCTAGATCTCACCTGATATTACCTGTTCAGGCATTTATAGCTATCATGAGATGAACTCTTCCCCATGCTTCCAAGGGAAGGCAGGTCCTGAGTTTGTGATGATCTCACACTGGGATAAGTACCATTTGGAATCAAAACCATGCATGCAAGGGCTTTCTTAAAAGTTGGCCTGGACACAATTTTCTTCTTAATTTTTCTCTACCTTTTTGATTTGTTCAAAATCTTGAATATTGAAGAGAAATACGTGCTCCTTACTTCTGTGAAAATAATGATAGCAATTTTTTTCCATCAGTTTCCTTTCGTAATTTTAAAACCATTTTATGAGCTCAGGAAGCTTTGCTCTCTAGACTTGGGATTTCAAGCTAATCTCCTCAACTCAAGTAAGGCCGAGTGGGTAATGACAGCACCTTGTGGAAAAGGAGATCCTCCTTTCAGGGAGCTATCCCCACGGGTCCAGCCAGTTCTAGTAGCTGCCACTGAATGTGGGTCATATGCCAATGCAGGTGATAAGAACCTCAACCGCACTACACCACACAATCATTTCAACAGCCCTATCACGCTTGGCACCAGCAGTCAGGAAAGCAAAAGGCAAACTGCACTGGGAAAATCTACTGACGAGGACCTTTCTAGATATTAAGAAGCAATGATGGCAGTCTAGAGACTAAAACGTGTCTGATTCAGGCCATAGTCTTTGCGATTAACTTCTATGCAACAGAGAGCTGGACAATGAGTAAGGATGACAGAAGAAGAATTGATGCCTGTGAGTTGTGGTGCTAGAGAAGAGTCTTGAACATACCATGGACTACCAAGAGAACAAATAAGTCGTCTTGGAGAGGGTGAAACCAAGTTCCTCTTTGAAGGCTAGGATTTGGAAGCTCTGTCTCATGCACTTTTAGCACATGACCAGGAGGGATCAGTCCTTGCAGAAGGACATCATGTTCAGTAAGGTGGAGGGCAGCATAGGAGAGGAAGACCCCCAATGAGATGGGTTGATATAGTAACTTGGGCAATGAGAGTGGTGTGTCAGAGTCAGTGAGACGGATCCAGGAGAGGACAGGCTTCAGACTTGACAGCACATGAGGAATTAAAGAACTCTTCACTGCACTCATTTCATGAGGCTCAAAGAAGTTACCATGCCCAAGAGCATAAGGATAGATGTGAACACTAGAAATCAAACTGTGGATTGAGAATCAAAGTCCTTGACATGTCATCCAACAAAGACATGAAAGGAGTCATAGAACACCACAGCTGTGTCTTCCCTTTTCCCAGCACCCTTCATGCTGGGAGAAGCCATTAATCTAGGCTGAAACCCTCTTTATCTTCCTTTGCTTTCTTTTTTCTGCTTCTAGCTCACTCATCTAGTCTTTCCCTAACATCCACCTAGGTCTCCGACTCAAGGTAACTCCAGGGTGCTGGCTGCTGAAAGTGCTTCCTAAGGCTGCACAGAGTGTGTCTAGATCATGGCATGCACCCAAAACAGCAAGCCTTTTTCTAAAGACAGAACAATTGTCCATGAAGTGCTTCCTTGACTCTCCGTACTTTGTTAAGAACTCGCTCCAGCAGGCAGCGTTCTGACTTGCTAGGAACTTGTTTGTAAGATATCCAAGCACACAGAGGCGCTGCCCGCCAAAGCCCCAGATGGCTTGAGGGAGCCCCTGTGAATCATGAGCTCAGGGCCAGTCATCCCTCTGGCTGACTGTCAGGAGGAAGGTCCACACAGCTTGAAGGATGGATGGCAGTGTCCTCCTAAACCTGCATGCCAACATCCATCAGCTTACCCTAGTCTCAGAAACAGCCTCACTCACCATACTGACGGGTGAATGACTGCTTCCCAGAGGAGCAATGTGTCTTCTTTTACTAGTACTGGCAGGAACTGTAGCCCCCTGGGTACACCCACCAACCAACTAATAGTACAAGGGGGCTTCTGGCTTCTGGAGCAGGCTTCCTCTGCTGGTCAAGCTCTGTCCTCCAAGAGGGGATGGTGCTGCAGCTGGGCTTCCTGGCTGGCTGCTGCAGCTCTAATTGAAATGTCTCATCAGAGGGTCACAGCAGAGAGATAAGGCACCGTCCTTGCCCTGGTGAGAGGCTGGATGAACTGCTCAGAGTGGCGGCAGCCCCAGGGAAGATGTGGCTCATTAGTCACACTGGGTCTCTGGCTTCTAAGCAGAGCCCTGGCCTGAAGGGAGCTGGTAGCCTCTCAGGCCACGAAGTGTGCAGCAGGTCCCCTCGGTTGGATGCCTCCATCAAAAGTCCATATGTATTCAATAGACACTGTCTAGTCAACATCCCAGGTTCCCACAGAGCTCCAGAGATGGGCCCATCAGCCCAGTGTCCGTGGACCCTAAATCCCAAGTTCTTCATTTGTTTTCCTGCTTTGTTTTCTTCTCATTAAGTAGGTTAAAGTCTTCAGTATTTAGCTGCTTTAACTTTAAGAAAGGAATCTTGTTGTTGAGAAGGATTATAATGACTGGGACAGAATAAAGGACATGATGAGGAAGGGACAGATAAAGGTCTCAAATGCAAAAACCAAAGCAAAAGAATCTGGGTGTAAGTCCGAACCCTGTTAGTTCTTAGCTTTATGAGCCTCTTGAGGTCTCGGCATCCTCATCCGTGTTGTTGTGTTAGCTGTTTTTAAGTCACAGTGACCTTGTGCAAAACATCACCAAACACTACAGTACAGATCAGTTGGAGATTAGATCACTCGGATCCATAGGGTTTTCAGCGGCTAATTATCAGAAATCAATCCCCAGATCCTTGGTCCTAGTTCATCTTAGTGAGGAAGCTCTGCTGAAAAGGTTGAGCATCCTAGTAACACACAACCCTTCACTGACGGGTGGGTGGTGGCTGCCCAAGAGGCAGACTGAGGGCGACTTCCAGAACCACCATATGGAAGGTGAGAATTCTACCACGGAACCACTACTGCCTGTTTCCTCCTCTAAGACAGGTTAATGACCGCTCCAATGTGTACTTCACAAACAGCCTTGGTGGAACAGTGATCAAGCATTCAGAACTAAAATCTTCAGCCTTGGAAACCCTTTAACACAGTTCAGTCTGGCCCATAGGCTCACTATGGGTCAGAATCAACTCGATTGCAGTAGCTTCCATGTGATAATACATTTGACAGCACTCTGCAGTCACCCCTTCAAAATCCCTCAGAGATCTCTCCTACTAGTTGTTTGCACCCACTCCCAGCCTCCTGGGCAGTGCAAAGCCTGCAGCTGTGGTCTTAAAGGCCGGCCCCTCCACCACAGCTGCCTCAGCCTGAGTTTATATTCCTCATCTCCCCAAGTAGGTCAGGTGACCTGTGACCAATGAGGGGCCAGCAGAGGAATTCAAAAGGCCACCCCTTCTGCCTGGAGGCAGGGCAGGCTCCGAGGTTATTATTTATGCTCCAAGCTCAGCTCATTATGTACGGTGGTTGGATGAGCTTCCAGACTGATTCATGTTGGGAAGCAGGAATGGCATCCACTTCCTAAACTAGGTGCCTCTGAAAACTCTACAAACTCTCTTATAAATGTACAGAAATTACGTTAATTATAGAACAGAGTTCAGGTCTTTTCTGCAAAGCTTACTCTGAGTCATATTCGACTCAACAACACCTAACTACTGCTAAATGGGACTAGTGCTGTCATATATGGAAAAACATTTGCACATCACTCTGTCAATGTGCTGTACGAGGTAACTTGGGTTTGCTACGATGCTGAACCTTGTGCCATGGGGATACCAAATATCAGAATGGTTTCCCATTGTGGACAGTGTTTGGTGGAGCTCCCAGTTGTAAAACAGATTGGGAAGCAGGAGTGGCATCCACTTCCTAAACCCCATGCCTCTGGAAACTCTATGCACTTGGAGAAACAATGATAGCTATGGAAAGGCATTAGGTCTTTTGTTCATGGAGTCACTATGAGTTGACCTGGACTCGATGGCAATCAATACAACACAAGCTCAGCTCATGCTGGGCCTGGTCTTCACCTGTATTTACACCCTTGTGAGTCTTCTTCCCCTTCTCTCTCCTCATTCTCATCAGTTCCTTCAGGAGCACACCAACAAGAAATCATTTGTACATTTATACACACTCTCAACTTGGAGCATGCCCAACACGACCACAATGAGATGCTGCCAAGTTAATTCCAATTCATGGCAACCCTGAGCTGCAGAGTAAACTGTACACTGCACAGCTTTGAAAACCCTTTGGTCATGACCTTACGGAAGGAGATGATCAGATCTTTCTTCTGATGCACTTCTGGGTGGATTCAAACTGACGATCTTTCAGAAACTAAGCCCGCACTTCATCACCTGCAGTACCGGTTGTTGCCCTGGTAGCCTAGTGGTAAGTAGCTGCACTGCAATCCCAAAGGCACGCAGCTCAAATCCACCAGCTGCTCCATGGGAGAAGGATGAGCAATCTGTTGTCATGATTTCCTGCCTCAAAAAACGTGCTGCTAAGTCAGCTATGGGTCAGTTCCAACTTGACAACACACAACTACAAGAGCACTGTCAGGGACCTCTCCAAGGTGCTGAAGAGCAGATGCCAATCTAAAGACTAAAGTGTTCCTGATTCAAGCCATGGTCTTTTTAATCACTCGCGATGCATCTCCAAGTTGGACACACTGACTGAAGACGACAGGTGAAAACTTGAGCCTTTGACTGGTGGTGTTGGAGAAGAGTACTGGATACTCCATGGACCGCCACAGAACAAAGAAAGAGGTCTCAGAGAAAGTGCATCCAGCGTGCTCCCTAGAGGCAAGGATGATGCCACTTCACCTTAAATATTTCAGACATGTTGGTAGGAAGAGTCAGTCCTTGAAAAAAGAACATCATACTTGGAAGGGTGGACGGTTGGTGAAAGAGAGGAAGATATTCAACAAGATGAAATTACACAGTGGCTGCAGCAATGGGCGCGAGTCATCAGGGATGTGGAGGACAGCGCAGGATAGGGCCGGGTTCAGGTCTGCTGTTCATAAAGTCACTGTGAGTCACGGTCAACTCAACAGTCCCTAACAACAACAGGGCACTGGAGGCATAATGTGTTGCAGGCCAGGCTGCTAATGGAAAGGTTAACACTTCAAGCCACTAGTGACTCCTGGGAAGAAACATGGACAATCTCCACCAGGAAAGAGTAACAGGTTTGGGGACCTGATGGAGCACTCCTATGCATTAGACCTAACTCAACAGCAGGGAGGTTTGGGTTTGGGTCAAAGTGTAAGAAAGATCAGGTGTCACTGTTGTTAATGTGGTAACTGTGCCCTTGTCACCCACCTAGCAGAGAGAGAGCTGCACTGCTAACGTGAAGGTCACACTTCACTCCAGGTTCAAATTTACCAGAGGCTCCACGGGAACAGGATGGGCAAGCTCCGAAGGGCTTTCAGAGCCTTGGAAAGCTCCTGCAGGGTTGGCTTTGAGGCAGTGCTAACCTGACAACGATGAGTCTGAGTTTTTGTAATGACCCACTGGGAAGACTGGATTCTCCCAGGCACCAGATGGGCTTGGAGTCTGTGTCTGTCTCAAAGTAAGCTGCAGTTTTGATGGGTTTTGTTTTATATTACTGTTAACTAATTCTTTACCTTTCCTGGCAGGATAAAGTACCAAAGGGGATTTCCTTCCCGGGGTCTCGCATCCTGTCGGCTGCAGTGATTGCACGGACTGACCAGGCCATCCTCACAGGACCCAGACATGGCAGTCCAAGAAGGAAAGCTGGCTGTCAGCAGGAGGTACTGCGACAGTGAGAGTCCCGGAGAGGAGAGGTCTTTCCGATGCCTGAAACGCAGTTCAAACAGCACTGGGCCACTTTGTCACTTTCAAGCAGGCTTGCCTTTCCCCAGTGATAAAACAGGACTCTGCCACAAGTTCCCAGAGGATTAGGTGACAAGGGGGGAAAGCCACCTTGCTTCACAGAGCGGTGATGGCAGTCCCTAATTACAGATGCACTGGCAAGCATGGCTTTGCCACCAGCTTAATTGAGGGGGGTGTGCACTTACAAGCAAGGGCCCCAGGCACCATTGATGGGGTCACAGACACGTCTCCACCATGACATACTTCTGATAGGACAATTTCTCTTCATCTATATAAGTCAAAAGGGAAAGTCGCCTTTATAAAAACAATCTACATTTAAATGCCATATTGTTTCCCATCCAATTATCTCTGGATTCTGTATACAGACGGGGGAAATGCTGAATGTTCATTTTAAGTGCCATCTATCATCTGCTTAATTAATCGCAGGCAAACTCCTATTTGCATCTAGGTGCACAGAACATAAAAGAAATGAGATTTTTCCTGGCAAATGAAAGTACAATGTTTTTAAGGAATATGGCTTTCTTCTCTCTCCCCAAAGAAATGCAACAATTACAGCCACAGTTCCTATTGCACACTCCTCGGAGCTTTAGAAAACTTCCAGTTCTTTCCCCCTCGCTAGGCTCGAACCCATGACCCTTCAGCTGGTATATTTGAAGCTGGAAGATGACTTGGGTTCACAGGGTCACATCAGGGTTCTTTTCTCAAGAACCATTGACGTTCCTGGGAACTTAACCGCTGAAAGCTCAATGAAGGAGTAGCCCCAGATTTTTCACTAGTATATCCGGGTAGCTGTGCTATTGAAATGATCAGTGTTGCCTTTGGATGGAAGACAGCGTCTTAAAGGTAACTAGGTATTAAAACTGATAACTGTGATTCTGGCATTCGTGAATAGAAGCACCCGATATTCTGGGGGTTGGGGGAAGACAGAACTCTCTGTGAATGCAAATATTCTGTGACTATTTCGAACTTATGATTTTTTTCTTTTCTTTCCAAAATACCCATCTGCGGTTATGGAGCCAGAGTGCTAATCTCCAGTCAGCTCTGCCAGCCTCTCCCTGGGGGACCCTGTATGTTCCCTGGTCTCGCTAGCCTGCAGGTTTCATATTATGTGCTCAGTGACCCTCATTCTAGAACTAACATACTATGACTGCTGTCTTATTCCACGAGTTATGTTCTAATTCTCCAACCCGAAAAATGGCTACATCATGTTTAATATTAATAAAGTCTCATTAACATAATAATCTAGGAGTTAGTGGCTTGGATAATCCAATGGGGGAACTCATCCAAAAGCTATTTCATGTGGCACAAGAGCTCAGTCATTGACTTTTCCACAGCAAGTCTGCACGTTTAATTGTTTTATGTAGGTTGATATGAAAATCCAATTACCTCCTCTGAGTACACACCCATGGAGGGACTAGAACTTGTCAAGCTATGAAAGTGGAACTGTTTGAAGTCTACAAAGTTGTCACAGAAAATCTACATGAAGACAGTGAAGTCTCTAATAGGAATGACAGGGCTAAGCCAGCATTTATGTGAGAGGTCCTCAGAGCTCAGTCACATCATGGCCTCAGGCTGGTACCTGATGAAAGTAAGAAACAGAGACGAAATCCCTTTTCCCTCCTTCCCCTACAACGGTTACTGGGCATTCACTGTGTGATAAGCATTATGTTACAACCCTGGTGATAATCTGAATGACAGCATCCTTGAGCTCTCAGACTATATGACCTGCTGGACCAGTGAATTAGTGAGGAGAAAAATCATCCATCTATACGTTGTCACTGTCTGTTTGCCGGCTGGGAGCAGCAACACCCTGACGGCAGTAAGTGTGATGGAGACACACCACTTCGGGAGCACTGCAGAGAGCCCACTCAACTTTATTGTGGGTTACAGTGGACTTATATACAGGCGAGTAAACAGGAAGACAGGCTGGGGTGGGTTTGTAGATGTGGAGTATGCAAACTGGACAGAAGAGCCTCAGCCCGGTGAAGTCCACCTCAGCCCAACAGATGCAGCAGCCATCTTCCCAAGTGGCAAATTTTCTCAAGCCAGAACAGCCAAACACAGGAGAGCTTTCTCTATCCCGTATTAAGGGCTGATGGGTCAGATAGGCTTGCACTTATCCAGAGCTAAGCTATCTGCCCTGGCCGGAGGCCTCCTCCTCCTCCCCAACATTCCCCAACAATACATGACAACATCCAAGGCTGATCCTGCTTGACGCCTAAGAGGCCAAGTAAGGGTGGTGGTGTTGAAAAGGAATATGATGACGGAAGAAAAAGTGATGCCTTGGAGCTGTGGTGTTAGAGAAGAGTGCTGAATATCCCACGGACTGCCAAAAGAACAGTATGTCTTGAAGATAGAACAGCCAGAGTGATTCTTGTAAGTAAAGACGGTAAAGCTTACTCTCACATACTTTGGGCATTTTACTAGAAGAGCCTATTCTTTTGAGGGGAGTATCATGGATGGAAAGGTGGAAGGTCAGCGAAAGAGAAGACCCTTAACCCCATGGAGTGACAAGTGACTGCAACAGTGGGCTCAAGTGAGTGTCAGAGAAGATGAGGATGGCACAAGATAGGACAGGGTTCAGATCTGTTGTTCCTAGGGTCACCCTAAGTCATACTCAACTCAACAGCACCTAACAACAACAAGAACAACATATATGGTGACACTTTGTGACTGATGGTAGGAGTGATGGGAAGAACAGGAGATGGCGACAGAGAAGAGGAGAATGGGGTTATCCTCAGGTAAGATGTTCAAGTGCAAATGTTATCCAGGCAGCACGCTGAAGCTTGAGGTCAGCCGAATGGCAGTGCAGCAGCTGTGAATACAGACTTGCGAGCCAATATTCAGAGGAAGGAATCCCAGTGTCATCTCTGGGTGATTCAATAGTTAACAGACTCAACTGCTGGTCAAAAGACTGGAGGCTTAAATCCACCCACAAGCACACTGAGGGGGGAAAAAGTCAGGTTATTGTTTCAAAAACGTCAGCGACTTGAAGCCCAAGGGATCACAGTTCTGCCTACCACACACAGGATGGCCAGGAGTCGAAGTCGACTCAATGGCAAGTAGTGGTCGGCCCTGCTGCCACCAGATGTGTCTGGCTGTGCTAAGCCAGTCTTCACAATGTCACCAGAACAAGCAAATGAACGTGTTTAATGCACATAAGCAAACTCCTTGGCCAGTCAATGACTTAGCCTGCATACAAGTCCACAGGAAATGCTTCTCATCTTGGCCAGCTGGACGTGCAGTCGATGACCCACCTCACAAGCGGGTTAACTTCCTAAGAAGGTAGGTTTCATCGTAGGCTGGTGATACCAAGGTACTTCTCCATTCACCCAGCTGGAGAGTCAGCTAGGGGTCAGCTCCAGCTCAAAGGAACAAGCAGAAACACCCTCCATCCATCTAAATCACAGTTTAGGAAACACTCCCTCCAAGGAGTTCTCTTGATCCGCACATCTTGCTTTCCAAAGGCACAGCACTCCCTGAGTTCATGTTTATGCTTATCTCTGCACATCCACCTCGGAGAGTGACACTCATTCCTTCCCTGTTCCCTTCTCTGTCCGGCTATCTTTGTCTGGTGGAACATTTTCATTTGCAACGAGGTAAATGAACAATCTCAAGTTTAATCTACTTGAAGTGTTAACAACAAAATTCTGTCATAAATTTGTTCAAAAAGCCATCCATCCATTCATTCATTCACTCAGTGCTTCATATTTGCTGAAGTAAACTAATGGAAATAAGCAAAGTCAGTTGAAAACCACTGACTTTCCCAAGTTTCATCCATTGCTTTACCTTTGAATTTCTATTCAAGCTTATATTTCCAATTTTATCTAGTACAGTGTTGTCCCCCCCAACTAGAAGAATCTTCTATGAACCATGGATATGTAATAGTCATCTACTTCTCCATTTATAGCACTCATCATATTAGAAGGTCAAGGCAAATGCATTAGGGCCAGAGGTTTTCCTAAGGTCTCTTTTCCTGCTGAGGGTGGAGACGAACAGCATTCTTTATGAGAAGACAAACGTCCCCCAGGGAGGCATCTGGAGCCAGATGAGAGTCCCAGGCAACACGGAGAGAGGAATTCAAGCCAGAGAGACTGATCTGGGCAGTCACCGCGTGAGCTGGGCTCTGCCTGTGAGTCGGGTTCTGCCTGTGAGTCAAGCCCTGACCAACAAGGCATGAGAAAGCCAGACACACACAGCCTTCCTCTCCCGGATCAGGAAAGACTCTTGAAATACACTCGCTGAGCTTGTCCAAGTATTGAGTCTCTGTCAGTTGCTGATGCCTCCTCTGTACTCACGAAGTCAAATCTTGAAAGACTCCGTGCCTTGTAAGACCCCATGCAAGGGGACTCGGAATTGAGGTGGAGCTTGAGGAGTCTCTGAAATCAAACTTCTGGCAGTCACTAGATCATTCCTCTTTCTACTGGAGCACAGGGGCTGATTCATTCAGCCTTTTTATGAGGTTCCCACAGAGCCAGTTGCAACAGAGCAAGAGTCTGACCAGCAAAAGATAGGTTTGTTGTTATGTGCCATCAATTCCCCTGTGACTCATAGCAACTCTACAGACAATAGCTCTGAATCCTGCCCTATCCTGAGCCAGTCTACCAAATCCAACACACTTACGCCCATTTCCCCAGTTACTACGACAATCCGTCTCATCTTGGGTCTTTGTATCCTGCACTGTCCATGCACCTTTTCAAGCATGATGTCCTTCTTCAAGGACTGGTCCCTCCTGGCCATGTGTTTAAAGTATATGAGATGGAGCTTCAAAATCCTTGCCTCTAAGGAGAAACTTGGTTTCACTCTGTCCAATAGAGACCTATTTGTTCTCTTGGCAGTCCATGTTATGTTCAATACTCTTCTCCAGCATCACAACTCAAAGGCATTGATTCTTCTCCTGCCATCCTTTGTCAGTGGCCAGCTCTCTGATGCACAGCACGTAATTGTGAAGACAGACAGAATTCAAAGCCTTCCCCAAACCTGTACAAGCTGCCATAGAGTCCAGTCAACTCATGGCGGCCTCATGCGTTACCAGAACAGAGCTGCCCTCAGCTGTACAGTCATTATCTGACTTTCTGAAAGTCGACTGTTAGGGTTTCCTTCCAAGGTGATTCTGGGTGACTTGGAACCTCAAACCTTGGCTAGCAACCAGGCTAACTGTTATTTGCAAGTGGTGGGGTGTGTGCGTGTGTGTGTGTGTGTGTGTGTGTGTGTGTGTGTTTATAACTCAGAATTAAACAAAGGTGTAGGTGCAGGAAGTAATGGCCCTAATCAGACCTCATTCTCTGTCCATCCTCCTGGTTCAGGCCAGCCACGTAAGCAATCTGCAGGGCACACACAGCATTTCATCCAGCCCTTCCCCAGACGCACAAATCTTTCCAAAACATGCAGGAGTGGGATCTAACAATCCCTGAAAGCCGTTCACAAGACGGTTTGCATGTGAAGGAGGCAAGGGAGTCGGGGTTGGGGAGAAGGAGGCAAGAACGAAGCCAGCTAGGTCGGACTTTGCTTAAAGGGGCTGGGGGACAACCACTAGACCTACATAAAGCCTTTCTTTCCTCTCCCCTCTGGGCCACCGATGGGCATCCTTTATTTGGTGACAAAGCACCAAATGTTAATTGAATGCATTAAAGGCATTATAACCCAAGCCGGAACACTGTTTTGTTGTATTTTTTAGAACTTCCAGTATGCTTGGCTACCTCCAGCGGAAGAGGAACAGGTAAAAGATCTCCCTGAAATCAAAACAAGGGGAGGCGAAGAGGGGAGCCGGCGCCTGCTCCAGAGTTCACCGGGTTCCCATGGAGAAAAGGGCAACTGCCTGGTACAAGGCAGTTCAGTATCAATGCAATAATTTCTGGATAGCTGCCACCGTTAAGGTTAAAAAGCAATATTACAAGGCTTCTATGGTGACAGCCCACTGGGAGACGTTTGTTGGAAATTGCTTTGCCTATCATTTAGTCAGCGAAAAAAAAAACCCCACTAAACCCACAGTACTAGTTATGCGAGGCCTCTGTCGAGTGTGCATCTATAAATGATTCAAATTGTAAGCACATAAAGCCCCCATACAGGTAGATGTAATCACCATAAAAGCCCCGAGCTGAGCCTCTGTTCTTTTACATTGATAGGCCATATAAATTTTCACCATATGTTGCCAAATAAGAAGCATAATTATCAAGAAAGTATATTCTGAGTTGGAAACGCAACTTTTGAAAGATGAAATCAAAATGACTTTTGTGTGTGTGGGCAATCACCTTTGCCGCAGCCGCAATGAAAGCCTGACGCTGTAAGGCGTACAGAATCACAGGGACCGACGACTTAACTACGCCTTTGCCCTCTCCAAGAAGGGGTGGCTTATGCATTGACGGCAAGGAAATGACAAGGTTTTAACTAGGTTGTGTCCTCCAGTCTCCAAATACCTGAAAACATTTTAAAGTGAACAGAAACAGTCAAAGGGAAAATAAAGGCCCGCTATTTCCCGCACCAATCTGAGTGAGTTTTCTGTTAACAAGGAGTTAGGAGTTGCCTGGTGAACACCGTGCAGTCTAAATAAATCCTTTCCTTTGTTCCTTACAATGATTTAAGGAGTAATTTAATTTCTCAGTGGTTTGGGGCTCTTTCCTGCACTGGTATAAAATGTTCTTGCCTTAAATGGACACCCCTATTCCTCACTCCCACAGCCCAGGAGTATATATCTTAATGCAAATAAACAAATCTTCATTCCCACCACAGAGAGAGCATGGGCTTGCAGGCTCTGTGTGTGTGTGTGTGTGTTAGTGTGTGTCTGAGAGTGTGTGTGTGAGTGTGTGTATGTGTGTGTCTGTGAGAAAGTGTGTGTATGTATCTGTGAGTGTGTGTTTGTGTGTGTGTGTGTGTGAGAGAGTGTGTGTGTGTATCTGTGAGTGTGTGTGTGAGAGTGTGTGTGTCTGAGTATGTGTGTCTGTGTGTGTGTGTGAGAGTGTGTGTATCTGAGAGAGTGTGTGTGTGTCTGAGAGAGTGTGTGTGTCTGTGAGAGTGTGTGTGTGTCTGTGAGTGTGTGTGTGTGTGTGTGTGTGTGTGTGTGTGTGTACCGCCAGCAATACCATCATCATCAGTTCTGAATACCCATGTGAGGTGATTCTCCCTTTGAGCCCCTACTTCCAGGATCTCTGCAAATTAGATCAACTCAAAATCTGGTGCAGGGTGAGTGAGTGTCCAAGGCAAACCCAGAGTTCGGCTGGTTTGGAGACTCAAGGCACAAAGAGGCAGTCACCCTGTGGAAAATGAGAATGTGAGGGGGCCACCTGGTTCGCCTCTGCCTGGTCGGAGTCCCCTCTCACGGGCTTACCAGTCCTTGTCCAGCCAGCCACATAGACTGAGCACAGCCTTTTCAAAGTGTGGTGGTTGTTACTGTGTGCCACTGAGTCAGAACCAAATCATAGTGAATTAATTACACAGGAAGAGACTGTCCATTCTCCCATAGAGCAGCTGGTGCCTTGGGACTGCGGTGAAGCTTCTTACCACTAGGCCATCAGAGCTCCCTTTTAAAAGTATGGATCAGAAAAGAACACCTTCCAAGTGAATGTGGCAGGGAACCCTACAGCACCAAATACCAACGTGGCCAGCCCAGCGAGAGGCACCAAGGTACAGCAAGGAGTCAGAGATGATTCCCTCATCCCCACCAAGCCTGGGTCACACAGACGGACCTGGGAGTGCTTCCAAGTTGGAGAGGGGTATCTCTATTGATGCTTCTTTTAAAAAAACATCAAGAGACACCCATGTTTATTGCGGCTTTGTTCACAATAGCAAAAAGTTGGAAACAACCCAAGTGCCCATCAACAAACGAATGGATAGAGAAGCTGTGGTACATTCACACAATGGAATACTACACTGCATTGAAAAGCAAGAAATACATGAAATATTATGCAAAATGGGTGACCCTGGAGGACATTATGCTGAGTGACATATCTCAGTCACAAAAGGACAAATATTGCATAGTGCCACTGTTGTAAAATGAGACTGCCATTGGGGTTGGGGGTAGACTGAGAAAGATGGGATAAATAATGTATACTGCATTGAAACAGATGAGGGAGAGAACTGTTTAAAAGGGATATATGATTAGGTATTATTGTCATGACAGGAGTCCAGAATGAAGGCTGCATAGTGGAGTGGACTTGCGGGGAGGTATTATGTAACAGTGAAAGAATTTTTCTTTCAATTTTCAAAAAGAAGAAAGATTTGACAGGGGGAGGGGTGGGCAGGAGAAAAGTGCAACAATGAATGAATGGAAATCCAAATTAATAATAATAAAAAAGACATCAAGAGAAGGGAGAAACAGTTGTTTTCTGGGAATTTAATCCTCATCTCTACAACTTCTACCCTTCCGTCTCCGTTCCAAGTCCACCCCTCAAAACACACACACACACACACACACACACACACACACACACACACACACCCTGTCAATCACCTTTCACTTCACCCCTGATAAAGAGCTGTGCTCTGTCCAGCTGGGAAACCATATTTGTTAGGCTAATTCTCAGAAGTTCCAAAAGTGGCCAAAGAACTTCAAGATTATGAAATAAAAATAGAAATTTTTTTTATTATTACTGAGGCATTTTAAGAGCAATTATGTTGCTGCAGTCATAACAGCCATTTGTGCAAACAGCAGGTGTAGAAAGGACAAAAGGCTCCTGCCACCTGCAGGCCTCCTCCAGAGGCTGTTAAAGTTTGCGGAGCGGAGGGAAACAGGGAGGGTTCTGAAGGCTTTTGAGGGTTTCTGGGTTGATTCCTAAAAAACCTACTAACATCTATAATACTTTTACCTATTCAGAAGAAAATGCAACCAATTTCCCTTTGGGGAGGCAAGGAAAGAAAGCACTAGAGGTTGGTGGTAAAAGATAAAGGATTTCATCAGTGCCAGGTTCACGGAACATCACCAGATCTTCCTCATCCATCACATGTGTTTTGTATTTTGTGACAGAGCTGAAAGAGAAGTCCCCTCGTCGAAGAAACACGCAGATGCTGCTTTTGTTCAGAAGATCGTTGCCTGCTTCCTGGGAAGAAGGGCAAAGGAATGCAGACAGGCCAGTCTGGAAGCCAGACCGAGTGGGTATTCTCGCATTTGGATTGGTTTCCAGATTTCCCCTCTTCCACAACTACCCCCAGCCTGTGCCAGTCCTGCGCCAAATCGAGGAGAAGGAGCAATCTATATAAAAAGAAAGCTTTGACTGAAGAGTCTCAGGAGGGTCTGTAGGTTACTAATAATTTCCTGCTTATCTATGCAGAAAAAGGTTGCTAAATATTCCCGAGAATTTGTTGTTCTATTTACAAATTGGGTCTGTTAAGTAAATCGATGTTGCCCAAGTTGACCGATACATGAGAAGAAGAGATCTAAAAATAATCACATGAACTCTCCTCTTTTGGCAAGTCAAGTAAACAAAGTCATTGCCCATGGATGGTCCCTGACCCAGCTCACCTCCCTGGGCCAACTTTAAACTGCCCCTAACTGCAGATGAACCTGGTCCTCACTGAAGGTTTTCTAGTTCATCCTGAGGAAATCGAAAGGGAGTTTGAAAGGTTAATTAAAATTTTGAGTATGGCTCTTGTCGATAGGTAAAGTGAGTATGTAATATTTGGCTGAGTCAAGGACTGGGTTATTGAATAATTAAGCCTTCTAGTTGATACAGAATTACCCTACCATCCATGGATTACCAATGGTCAATACCTAGAATAAAAACAAAACCACTGACTTCAATTGTTAGTGTACTGAATCAAACAAGCAAAGGGATCAATAATTGGTCGCTACAGGAGTGAATTAAGAACTTTAGCATGGAGGGGCATCTCTGTGCCACTAGACAGGTCATTTCCTCACTCCATCAAGATCTCCAACCCAACGGCCATTTTTTTTTAAGTTCATTTTAATGAAAGTTTACAGAGACTTTGGATTTCCATTTATTCATAGTTGCATTTTTCTCCCCACCCTACCTCTCCCACCAGTTCACTCTTCTCTTTAAAAAGTAAAAGAAAAATTATTTCATTGTTATACGATCCCTCCACCCAAGTCCACTCCACTGTGTGGCCTTCATCCTGGACTCCTGTCATGACAATAATACCTAATCATATATTGATTTTAAACAGTTCCCTCCCTCATCTGTTTCAATGTAGTATGCATTATTTATCCCCTCTTTCTCAGTCTCCCCCCAACCCTGATGTCAGTCCTCTTTTATAACAGTGGCACTATGCAGTATTTGTCTTTTGGTGACTGAGATATTTCACTCAGCATATTATCCTCCAGGGTCACCCATTTTGTAGAATATTTCATGCATTCCTTGCTTTTCAATGCAGCAGAGTATTCCATTGTATGAATATACCACAGCTTCTCGATCCATTCATTTGTTGATGGGCACTTGGGTTGTTTCCAACTCTGCTATTGTGAACAAGGCTGAAATAAACATGTTGTTGTTGTTATGTGCCGTCAAGTCATTTGCAACTCATAGCGACCCTATGTACAACAGCCCTAAACCATGCTCTGTCCCGTGCCAATCTCATTGCCTCTGACACACCCATCCCAAGTACCCCAGTCACTGAATCAATCCACCTCATAGAGGGTCTTCCCCTCCTATGCTCTCCCTCTACTCTACCCAGCATGATGTCCCTCTCTAAAGACCTGTCTCTCCTTACAACATGTCCAAAGTACATCAGGCGAAGCCCCAGAATCCTTGCCTCCAAGGAGCAGCCTGGTTTAATCCTCTCTACGATAAATCTGTTTGTTTTCTTGGCAGTCCATGGTACACTCAATACTCTTCTCCAGCACCACAGCTCAAAGGCGTCAATTCTCCTTCTATCCTCCCTAATCATTGTCCAACTCTCTGATGCATACAAGTGATTGCAAAAACCATGGCCTGTATCAGGTGGACCTTAGTCTCCAGAGAGACACTGTTGCTCTTAAGTATTTTGGAGAGGTCCCTAACTGCAGACTTTCCCATCGCAATATGTTTTTTGATTTCCTGGCTACTGGTGCCAAGAGTGTTGACCGTGGAGCCGAGCAAACTGAAGCTGTGAACAATCTCAATCTCTTCGCCATCCATCCTGATGCTACCGATTGGTCCAGTGGTGAGAATTTTTGTCTTCTTGACATTGAGCCTCAGTCCATATTGAAGGCTGCAGTCCTTGACCCTCTGCAGTAAGTGCATGAGGTCCTCCTCAGTTTCAGCGAGCAAGGTTGTGTCATCTGCACAACGCAGATTGTTGATAGATCATCCACCAATCCAAACGCCACGCCTCTCCTCATAAAGCCCCGCCTTTCGGATAATCTGCTCTGCATACAGGTTGAAAACGTATGGAGACAGGACACATCCCTGACGTACACCCTTCCCAATTTTAAACCATGCAGTGTTGCCCTGCTCTGTTCTGACGACTGCCTCTTGGTCCAAGTATAGGTTTCGCATTAGCACGATTAAATGTTCTGGGATTCCCATTCTTCTCAGAGTCAGCCACAGTTTGTTATGATCCACGCAGTTAAATGCCTTTGCATAATCAATGAAACACAGATAGACATTCTTCTGGCATTCTCTGCTTTCAGCTAAGACCCATCTAACATCAGCTACAATATCCCTAGTACCATTACCCCTTCTAAACCCAGCCTGGACTTCCGGCAATTCTCTGCTGATGTACTATTCATAGGTGTGCATATATCTGCTTGGGTGGCAATTCTGGTCTCTTTAGGGTATATTCCCAGTAGTGGAATTGCTGGGTCAAATGGTATTTCTATTTGCAACTTTTTGAGAAAGCGCCATACAGCCTTCCATAGCAATTGTACCATTTTACACTACCACCAACAATGAATAAAGATTCCAGTTTCTCCACAACCTCACCAGTATTTGTTGTTTGCTGTTCTGTTAAATTTTGCTATTCTTACTGGGGTGAAAGAGTATCTCATAGTTTTGTAAACTGCCATTTCTAAAACTTCTGATTTCCAACGGTTCTCATCACAACAATCTGCTATGGAGACCCATGAAAGTAGGGTCACCAGGCATTTCTGTAAGGAAACAGTGAATGTTTCCAGTTTGTAGGCCATACAGCCTATGTGGAAACTATTCACCTTTGCCACTACATGGCAGAAGCATCCCTATGCAATATTAATGACTGAGGGGGTTGTTGGTCAATAACCTTTATTTACAAATGGCCAGCTCGACCTTTGGCAACCCGTTCACGTAAGTGCTTAACATTTTCTTTCCCTCTGTGGTCAAGTTTAGACAGCCACTCTCTCAGGGAGTCTTTTTTACCGTCTTATTCGAAATTGTCCTAGCAATTAAGGGAGATCTTTTACAAGGCAGGCTTAGATAGATACCTAACAGCCCAAGAAAACTGCTAGTTTTGTATCTTTCAAGCCTTTAAATATTTGTTCAACAGTCTTGTAGGAAGTAGACTGCACACGATGCCAGGGAAGGGTAAGAGGGGGCAGCCTCAGAGTCTCCTGACTGGTACCCGCAATTCAACTCAGCCTCAAACTTGCAAACCCAATGCAGAAAACACCAAGCTTTAAGATCCTTAAAGGTTTACTGCACATACCTAAGTGCTTATCAAACTCTATTTCCAAATAAGGTTAAAATCTGAGGTTTCAAGGAAATGTGAATTGGGGTTAGTGGGAAGATCCTAGTCAAACTCACTATAATGTTACAAAGACGCTAAAGAAGTAAATGGGATAAGAGTGTTTCGGAGCAAAACTTTAGCCAAAAGGCCGGAGAAGACTTCTCAGAGGGAAGGAATGACTGAAAAAGAATCAGCAGGTGTAAGAGGAATTGTCTCAGGGCTGTAGAAAAAGCTTAATCAACACGTCTGGAAATTAGAGCAGAGACCTCAGGGTATGTATGACATTCCAAGCTTAGGGATGGAAGCACTAGAATAAGACAAGGTGAGGGGAAGCTGACACAAGGCCAGTGCAGACTTGCTTCCCTAAGAACCAAACACAAAGGGAGCTCTAGTGGCCTAATGGCAAGAAGCTGCACTGCAATCCCAGAGGTATGAGGTTCAAATCCACCAGATGCTCAGCTGGAGAAGGAGGGGCAATCTCCTTCTGTACCAGTCAGATCTGATTTGATGGTACACATACACGAAATAATAATAATAACGACAACAAACAAAAAAGAACCAAACATAACCAATGATCTGTGGAACTAGGATAAAAGGGGTGAACTTGTAACTTATCCGCCAGATAGAGTGGGTGGTCCAAGCCTTGGAAGCCCCAGACCACCACCCATAGCACATTGTTCAAAGAGGTTAATTTATAGGCCTCTCCCATCCGCTCCCCCACAGATGGTTTCCTAATACAGGATATTAGCTTTCAGTTGTTGGAGGTCTCTAACCCTCATGCTGGCCTAAAAGGTTTCCCCAGGTTTGGCTAAGCCTCAGAAAAGGAGCTGAACTTTGGTGGGCTTATGAGAACCGCACCTCCAATCCTTCAGAGATTCACTCATCACAAGCCTTAATCCACCTCAAATAAAACCTGTGCACACAGACACGGTTTCCCACCCCTAGCTGTTCAACAAGGAAAAAGAACAGCTTTCTCTGCTCGGCAAAACTCTTGTTTACAATGCACCCACAGATTTAATTTCCGAGATTTACATTTTAATTCTTTAAAATATTCAGGAGATAAACTGATAGAGAGACTTATCCTTGAGAACCAGTCTTTTCTTCTCAAACCTTCTCACTCTGCCTCTCTCCCATGCTTTTTTCTTTCTTCTGTCAAGTTCAATTCCATTTCCATTCCCACCCTCCCCAGTCTTTCTGTTTCCTATCTCCCACTATATCCTCATCATGGAACCCTCATCATGGGCTGGCATCTGTAGTTGGTTGACAGTGTTTCCCCAAAACTCACATCCACTCAGAACCTCGAAATGTGGCCTCATACGGAAATAGAGTCTTTATAGATGTAAGTAAGTTACTGTGAACTAAAATAAAAATAACTCTGAATGGAAATCCAAAGTCTCTGTAAACTTTCATTAAAATTAATAATAATTAAAAAAAGAGAACTCATTGCCATCAAGGCTGTAAATGAAACAGGAGACCAACACCCTGCTTTCTCCCTCAGAACAGCTGGTGAATTTGAATCGCCTACCGTTGGGTTGGCAGCACAACTCTTTACGCACTAGGCCACCAGAGTTCACCTTATAGTGAGTCAGGCTAAATAAAACCCACACCTGACAGGCTGATTCCGACCCATAGCTGTCAATCCACAGGCAGCCCAAGGTGTAACCCATAATCCAGCTAGCTCAGAGTCTATCAAGTTCACTGCCCTCTCCATGTCCCCTAAACGCAAAACCACGTTTGTCCCCGCTTCCCGTGACTCTCATCTGTCACCCTCCCTCCACCAGGCCTGCCTGTCAAGCCCGCTCATGTCCGCCTCTTCCTGTAGAATCATCCCAGTCAGCCTTGCCTGACAGTCCACCCTCAGGGACTTACTCCGACACTGGGAGAGGACAGGAGTCACCTGTGTCTGCCTCACAGTTTGCCCTAGAGTCTCCAACGCTCCATCATGTGGGAAGGAAGGAAGGAAGGAAGGAAGGAAGGAAGGAAGGAAGGAAAGGAAAGAAAGGAAAGGAAAGGAAAGGAAAGGAAAGGAAAGGAAAGGAAAGGAAAGGAAAGGAAAGGAAAGGAAA
>NW_006399756.1:14620230-14635240 GCF_000299155.1 Elephantulus edwardii | reverse complement strand
AAGGAAAGGAAAGGAAAGGAAAGGAAAGGAAAGGAAAGGAAAGGAAAGGAAAGGAAAGGAGGGAGGAAGGAAGAAAGGAAGAAAGAAAGAGAGAGAGAGAGAGAGAGAGAGAAAGAAAGAAACCCACCAACCCAACCAAACACACCTACACTCACTGCCCTTGAGGTGATTTCAACTCCTGGCAGCCCTCCATCCGACTTGTGAGGCTGTGAACATTTACTGGAGGAGAGTGCCTGAGTGGCTGGGGGAATCAAACTGCTAACCTTCACTTAGCACCCCAAGGTATAACCCACACAAGCAGTGTTGTCAAAACCTCCTCCACTCCTGCCGACACCCCGCTCAAAGCTGAGCAAGTAAATACTTTCTGGTGCATTCCAGATCCAAATACTGATTCTCCCCCCAACTAAAGCTGGTGTGAGAAGAGAATGGGGAAGATGTTCGGGCTCAAGGACCTGAAAAGACTTGACTGTCAATGAGACCATCTGCTACACAGCAAGAACCCTGCTTGTCCTTTAAAGATGTAGACTGTCAAACTAAAACGTGTGTGCACACCCACACACATATACACACAGAGAATGCCAGTTCCTGCAAGTCTTGCGTTCTCTTCTCCACGTCTATTCCTCAAACACTCACGGAGCACCTACTATGTACTCAGAACATCACTAGGGGCTGGGATGTGATATAGAAGCCACAGTGTCTTCTCTCTTGGAGCGCCATGTATTGGTTGTGTGCAGGCTGATGTGAAGCCCATCTTGCACACAGAGAGGGGTGCTGACGGAGACCTGGGAGGTGTGGGAGCTCCGAGCTGGAAGCAGAAGTTCCTGCAGGGGTGGGGGTGAGTCAGAGGTGCACAGCAGAGAGGCCTTGGGCTAAGCTTTGCAGGGGGGACAAGGGACACGGGTGTAGCGAAAGTGGTTGTGTTATTGTTGTTATGTGCCGTCGAGTGTTTGCGACTCATAGCGACCCTCTGTACAACAGCCCTAAACCCTGCTCTGTCCTGTGCCAATCGCACTGCCTCTGACACACCCATCCCGATTACCCCAGTCACTTAATACCCAAGCTAAACTGTTGTCATGTTAGTTAAGAATATGGTCACACAAAGACACCAGAAGGAGTCTTGAGGAAATCTGACTCCTCCTTCCCCTCCCATCTGGGTAGCTTTACTCAGAGGGAGCCCCACAGGCCACCCCAGGCAACTGCCCTAGGCACACTGTTCTGAGGCCAGACTGTTGAATAAGAAAGCAGACACAGCGAAGCCTAATCTGATCATGATGAAAGGGGTGGGACAGAGGGGCAGGGGAGGGACAGAGGGGCAGGGGAGGGACAGAGGGGCAGGGGAGGCCCAGCTGGAGGGAGTCTGGCCTTAGTGTCCCCTAGAAGATAGCTGAGCACGCACATCAGCCACCTGCAGGGGACGGCACTGTGGAACGCACTGGCATGGATGAGGGTAACACTTTATCAACCAGCACAACGCATCCCAAAAGGTTCTACCCCCAACAAAAACATCTGTGTGAATCGACCATAGGTGTTCCGTGTTCGCAAAGCTCTGTGACTTCTGGCAATCCGGAAACAAGGGGGATGGGAGTCCCTGATATTGTGGGGCTCACACGGGCCCTCTCCCTGACTGTTGGGCTGGAGGGGATCAGGTGCACCGAGGCAGCAGTGGGAACTGGAAAGTGGCTGCCGCCTGTCTCTGCAGGCACCCCAGCTGCTGGCTGATTAATGGGGTCTCACTGGTGAGTCTCCACGTCTGAGCATTCTGTCTCCCTGCTGGGGGCCTGCCACCAGCACTGGATTCAGAGGGAGGCTCTGAGGGTGGCCAAACAGAGCAAAGCACTTAGCCAGTCTCCACTCAACCAGCAGATACATCACAGTCTCCCATCGGCCCCAGGACAAATGTGCTGGCTTGAAGGATTGCTCTATCCTGTCCCTGGTGAGCAGACATCAATCTAAGGAAGGTGCAGGGGCTGCTGGCACGCAACAGCTGCAATGTTCTAAACGGGCCAGTTGTTCTGTCCCTAGCACTCCCAGGTCACTTGCCCAGGCAACAGGATGAAAGCACAAATGTCCACACAGAGAAACAAGGCCCTCTGCCATCTAACGTCTGCTCCAGAAGAGGGTGACCTTCTAGAAGCTCATGGAGTGAGGAGAGATGGAGAAGTCACGAGTGCAAGCCCCGGTGTCATGTTTGCTTTGCTGTTTGTTTGGTATCATTGAGTCAGAAGTGATTCGTAGCTCACCCTCCAGCGGGTTTCCAAGGCATTCAATCACAACAGGAGAAGACGGCTCACCTGTGAAGCAGCGGGTGGATTTGAACCACACGCCTTTGGATTGGCAGCACAATTCCTTATCTCTCACCATCAGAGCAGAGAAAAAGCAGAGTGAAAACCTGCTGCCGTTGGGTTGATTCTGACTGAAGAAGATGCTACAGGACACAGCACAACCTCCCCACAGGATTTCCAAGGCTGTATAATCTTGTCAGAAGCAGACTGGTACATCTTCCTCATGCAGTACAGTAACTAAAGGCAGACTGTTGTTGTTGTTGTTGTGTACCACGGAGTTGCAAGGCTCCAGCGGAGTTTCAGAGGCAGTAATCACACGGAAGGAGACCGTCCCTCCCTCTCCAGTGGAGCAGTTGGCAGATTCGAACCACGTGCCTTTGGGATTGCAGCACAGATTATTACCACTAAGCCACCAGAGCTCGCTAGCTGGGTTCAAACCCCTGCCTCTGGCTAATATGAAACAGGAATTTACAGAGAATCAAGGGAAGGAGGCCAGCTAGGCCCATTGGCCATGTGGTGAAAGGAGGGGACACACAGGTAAGACAACTGTCTAACCCTAGTGGCTTACTAGATAAAGAGTTGAACTACCAACCCAAAGGTAGTCTGTTAGAATCCACCAGCATCTCTGAAAAAAAAAAAAATATAAGCAATCTCCTCCGATGCAATTTATAGCCTCTGAAAACCTAGCTGCTGGAGGGTCAGGTATGAGCTGGTTCTCACTTGACAGCAATGGAAAAGAGAATTTAATGTACATACAACTGGTTATACATAAAAATGTTACACACTTAGCTGTGTGCATCTACAAAGGTGAGTGCACAAAGAAAATAAAGAAAACTCTGACAGTGCAGGGGAGGGCCACAAAGAGCCAGATGAAAGAACTCCTAATACAAAGTGGATTGGACAGGGGGAGAAAATTGTGCAACAAGGAGTGAATTTTTTTTAAATTTTTATTTTATTTAAGTGTGTGTGTGTGTGTGTGTGTGTGTGTGTACCGTCAAATCAGATCTCACTGGTAAAGGAGGAGATTGCCCCTTCTTCTCCAGCAGAGCATCTGGTGAGTTCAAACCACGTACCTCTGAAATTGCAGTGCAGCTTCTTGCCACTAGGCCACCAGAGCACCCCGAATGAATTTTTTAAAGAGAAAAGTAAACTGGCGGGGGGCAGGGGAGGAGGGTGTCGAGAAGAAAATGTGCAACAATGAATGAATCCAAGTTTTCTGTAAACTTTCATTAAAATCACAGTAGAAAATGATAAAAAAACCCAACAACCCAACACATAATGACCAAAGCTGGAACAATTTAAAAAACAAAAATCAATGGTGAAATAGTGGATTATAATCTGAAGTACAAATCAGATATCCATGAGTCCATACTGACATAAATAAATACTTAATTAAATTAATAAATCAGAGAAAAAAAGGATAATTTCTCGTGCAGAATAATTTATGTACACAATAGGATTATCTTTAGATCTTTGGGGGTTATTTCTAAAACCCAATCGATGCCTGGCTCTGCAGACAGGCCCAAATTACATAAACCATGTTTTCCCCTCTACAGTCAAACAACAGGTCCCCAGAATGCCATGGGTGTGGGCAGTATTAACCCTTCAGTTGCCCCCAAGTACAGCACAGTCTCTCATTCATTCATGTTTTCCAGGGTCACGTCCCCAGGAAGAGCAGGAAGCTGCATGAAATGCGGTCCCATCACTGGAACTGAGAAGGGGCTTCCTTTAAGCACTTCTAACTGTAGCTGACCACAAGTAATTGAAAACACAGAAAACAAAACCACATCTAAAAGAAAATACCACTCTCTCCTTTCAATGAGATGGAACATTCCTTACATATGGGCAGTGCAGTATCTTATGTCTGGGTAACTATAGTGACTGCTCCCCACAGTATAGAGTATGGAAGAGGGGAGGGCGGGTAACCACATAGTGCAGAAATCTGACAATCATACTTCTGTTAGGTGCTCAAGGTCAACATCAAAGTCATGTTAACTGCATGCGTCCTTGATAGATGTGATGAAAATGGCACTTTATCGCAATGGTTTTCTTTCCTCCAAGTCTATAAATCCAGTCTACTCATGATAAAAACATTAGACACATTCCAAGAGAAAGACAAACCACGATATCTACAATAACCAGACCAGTGCTCTTCTTAACTGTCATCAATTACAAGGAGAGTCAGAGAAACTGTCACAGCCCAGAGCAGCCCAGGGAGACATGACGCCTTTAATGTAATGCATGGCAGTGTTGGATCCTGGGCCAGAAAATGGGGCACTGGGGAAGAAGAGTGAGCCCAGGTAACACAAGGGCCAGGCACTTGGCTGTTTACCAAAAGGTTTGGTGACTTGAACTCATAGCAACTCCATGGCAGAAAAACCAAATGACCTGCTCTCATAATGACTCCAGAGCAAGAAACCCTACCAGGCAGTTCTACTTGATGGAACCGACAACCAGACAACCACAAAGTAAAAGCTAAGGGAAAGCGAAATAAGCTTCGAACTTATCAACAATGGGTCATCATGACCTATTTATAATAAATCACACTGAGGAGGGCCTGAAGTTACACGGAGTGAAGCTTAGCATCAAGAAAAAAGAAGATTCTCACCACTGGGTCAACTGGAAGCATCATGATAGATGGAGAAGAGATTGTGATTGTTAATAATTTCAGCTTGCTCAGTCCCAAAATCAACACTCTTGGCACCAGCAGTCAGGAAGTCAAAAGACTAATTGCTTTAGGAAAATCTGCTGTCAGGGACCTCTCCAGAGTACTAAATAGCAAAGATGTCAGTATAGAAACTAAGGTGCACCTGAATCCATGCCATGGTCTTTGCAATTACTTGCTGCATCAGAGAGCTGAACGATGACCAAAGATGACAGAAGAAGAATTTTATGTCTTTGAGTTATGGTGCTGGAGAAGAGTACAGAAGATACCATAGACTTCCAAGAGAACTAACAGATCTGTTCTGGAGAAGGTAAAATCAAACTACTCTTTGGAGGCAAGGATTCTGAAGCTCCATCTCACATACTATGGGCTTGTAGCCAGGAGGGACCAGACTTTGGGAAAGGATATATGCTTGGATAGGTCAAGGGACAACATTGGAGAGGAAGACCTCAGACAAGATGGATTGACACAATAATTGGGATAATGAGGGTAGATGTGTCAGAGAGAGTGAGATTGGCTCAGGATAGAGCAAGGTTCATAAGGTCACTGTGAGTTGTAAGCAACTCCACAGCATATAACAACAACATCATAACACATTTACCACACTAATGCAAAATTTCATTAAGGTTAGAAAAATGGATGTGGGGTGTAGAGACATTCATTCCTTTATGTAACCTTTTGCCTTGGTTCTTTGGAAAAGCAGTTTAAGAGAGTTTTCCCATGAGTGGGGAGGGCTTATCTTTACGTTAGTTTCTACCCCCTCCAACGCTTAGTTACATTTCCTGGGGAACAACACGGTTTGTTACTTTTTCTTAGATCCTAGAAGGGCAGCCCACACGGTGATTGGTATGATTATGCAGGATTGGTCAATAGACTATGCAAATGAAGTGACTGCAGCCAAGTAGGCAAATGAAGCCTTTGTGGCCCACTGAAAGAGGGCTGATTAATCAGTTATGGCCTTGGTGAGCTAGCCATGCCTTGAAACTGATCAGAAATTTGTATATATGTATAGCTAGCAGCACAGAGGTTTTGGAGGGAGGCCAGAAAAGAAGAAGAGAGGAAAAAGTAGAAGGGGGAGGAAATGAGATAAAGAACCTCCTTAAAGATATAATATAGAGACGAAGGGCTGTAGCACTGAAAATAGTGACAGGTTCAAAAGGGGCCCAGCAGCAGAGGTGGTGGTGACAAACCCAAAGGGGCCCAGGGGTGGTGAGTGGTCCCAGAAGGAGGGCCTGGAGGATCCTGTCCTTAGGGGCCCACCAGCAGGACTACTCCACCAAGAGCCGCTGAGGGAACTAGTCTGCACTGAAGAAGGGGAAGACCCTGCCTGTGTGCTTCCTGAACCTGGACTGTAGTCTACTGCTGATACTGAGTTGGCGCCCTGTTCCTCAAGAAACCACTTAACTGTAAGCATGGTCTGTGAGTTCTCTGTGGCCACTGGAACTGATTATCGCACCTAGCAGAAAAGCAGAGGGTTCCCTGGGAAGGCAGGCCGAGATCAGAACTGATGAAGAGTGGAGAATGGAGGTATGTCCTTACCATAACCTCACGGGAATCAACTTGGGCGGATTCCAGTCATTATAAGTCCTGACGCCCCGTGAAGCCAGACTGGTTCTGATGCTACTTCTACTGGTATCACCAACCTTTACAGGTATATCAAGACTCTCCTTACTATCTTGACAATCTTGCTCTAAATCTAAACTTGTGATTTAAAACAATGAAGTCTATGCATTTATTTTTAAAGTTCTGGCTTGAATATTCACTATTTATGAACATATCATTATATCATTCCACTTTGTGCTTTCATCTTCTCCCCTGGATAGTCGAACGACTGGTTATAACATCTACCACATAAAGCTTGAGGGAAGAGTCAAGGTGAAAATGTGCATCAAGTGTCCAGCCCAAGGCTTTGAAGATGAGTGGCACACTCGTATCAGTGTCAGCCTTGTCACTGTTATTCTAACAGGCTACAAAAAGGGCAAATCATTATTTTTATCCATTATATCTCAGCAGAAGCACCTAAAAGCTCTCCCTGCTCCTGATATGGCAAACCTGAAGCAAAAGCGACTGAGAAGAGAGAACTCCACAACTATCCCAAACTCATGCGTTCTGGAACTGGAATATGCAATGAATCTGCCCCAAAGAAAATCCATCCAAGGTCACCGAGCCGACAAGGTCGCCGAGACGAGAACAGACGCCCTCCCTGAGCGTGATGAAGCACCTCGGGGAATGTGATTATTTAAATACGGTTACCGTTTGTTCCTCATACATCACACACACACATGCAAAGTGAATCCATGTAAAATTAAACGGCAATGTTGTTCCCTTTGTGTGAGAAAGATGGATGCATTTGCTCCGTGACTTGGAATATTCTGATCTGAACAGAGTCTGGAGCTGGTGTCCATACACGATAAAGATCACCAAAAAGGAGGGGTGACCAGGAGACAGAAACGCTTCCCATCATAGAGAATGTCCGGGCATTTCCCCTCACCCCATTTACTTGTTAACCACTTGGGACTCTTATCTAGAAATAGTTACAATACATTTCATTTATTCACTCAAACCCTACACATTACATGGGAAAAGAATCACAGTGCATTACATGATCAGAGGGGCCATAATTCAAGGCTATGGGGTCACAGTTTTATAACAGATGGGTTTCGGAAGTGGTTGGGAAAAAATCTCCAATCCAACCCAAGCAGTTTGACTAGGAAGTTTGAAACATGCAAAAAAGAGCTCGAGTCAAATGCATTATAAATGGCCGCGGTCCCTTGTCACCACTAGCCCACCCCAACAATTAACAGGCTTGGCTTGGCTGCCAGGAGCCAAACTATGATTTATTGTCCTCTTCAAATTAATGAAAGCAATGCCATCCACTGTGACTTCCAGTATTAATCCACGTGGGAAAGAGCCGAAGCTTTCAATGGCCATGTGAGCAGGCTGCACTTTTAAACCCAGACTCTTTTAACCTTAATTCCCAGCCACTAGGGAAACCTCTGCTTCCACCCACGTTCCCAAGACAAGAGTCAAACTGTGCAGCTTGAGAATCTCACATTGTACACTGCACTGTAGTAACACAAAGCCACATATGACTTCACAACAGACACAGGAGGCCCAAATGGGTCCTCTCACAGAAGAGCAAGCTAAGGTCAGAGGTCAAAGGAACTGCCTCAGCACTTCACACCAGAAGCAAAAGTCAAGTCCTCCAAGCCCTCCAGCCCTTCTGAGTTAGAGGCGATGCTGGTCAGAGCAGCTTTCGTTCCTTTGTTTAAACTTTCAGAAAAACATAAAAGTCCTAATTTTGTAGCCAATCAGATTTTTTTTGCTTCCCTTGAAAATCCTGAGGCTCTGCCAACTCAAAGCCCCAATTTCTGCCTTGCTGGGAAACTGGGGGGTCCACTTACATGACCGTAGGGGATGGACAGGCAACCTCCAGAGGCCACACCCACAGGGTTCTCTCCTTGTATTTCTGGCTGCCTTTTCTCAGCAGCATATTTACTGTGATTCACACACACACACACACACACACACACACACACACACACACACAGAGTAAGGTGCTCTGGTAGCCGAGTGGCAAGGAGCTGCACTGCTATCCCAAAGGCACATGGTTCAAGAACACCAGCTGCTCATTGAAAGTAGGATGAACAATCTCCCCCCGTGCAGTTAATTGCCTCTGAAAACCCACCTATATGTCGGCTATATGTCGGTTCTGACTCTATGGTACACGGCAATAACATATAGGTTGCTAAAGTTGTGTTGTTTGCCCTCGAACATAGGATACATATATATGTATGTTATTGTTATGTACCATGGAGTTGGAACCAACTCACATTTAAACCCTCCAGCAGGTTTTCAGAGGCAGTAAATCACACTGAAGGAGACTGTCTCATCTTTCTCCCAGGGAGTGGCTGATAGATTTGAACCTTTGTAAATATATGATACATACAGCACACATATATGTATGTGTGATAGAGAAGGTATAGTGATTCATTTTCTCGCCTTCCATCAGGAGCTCTGGGTTTCATTCCTGCCATGAACCTCACATGCAGCCACTCCATGTCTGTCTGTCTGTCAGTTGGAGGCCTGCATGTTGCCATGGGGATAAACAGAGAGGCGTGGTGATGCACTCAGGAAAACCTATGGAGTACAAAGATCTCATCTGCACCCGATCACGAGGCCGTCCCAGGACCAAGACACTTCATTCCATTGTGTCTGGGGCCACAAAGGGTCTGGGTCAGTCTTCGATAAGGACTCTGCCAGGAGAGGCCAATGCCATTGAGCACAAACTATCACGAGCAAAGCAAGCAGAAAATGGGTGCTTAGTAGAGGTGACCCGGCAGGGATGGGTCACCTGTTCCCACTGTCCAGGAAAGTGGACTCACCATCAGAAGGGCAGAGGCTGTGGGGGTCCCGATGTCAGCGCCACCTGAGCCCGCTCAGCACTCGGCCCCAGCGGTGACTTGACACACATGTCCTCGTCCACGTCCACAGCTGTCAGAGACAGCGCCACTCCCTCACTTTAAGCCCACCACTCACTTAACTGCTCTCACTGCAGACCACCCTGTCACTTGCTCCTAGTTCATGGCACACAGCTCTCTCCTACCCTGGACACTAACCGGTTCTCACCTAAGAACCTTCCCTCAGGAGTCCCTCTGCTGTTCCCTTGGGCCTCTAGTATCTTGGCCTTCTTGTCCCTCACTGGTCACTTCATCTAAAGCGGCCCTCCCAGCCACTGTTGCATCACCTGGTCTCATTTCCTTTACAAATTACTCCTTCTCTGCAATTATTTCTGTACCACCATCTCCCATCTCCAGTGGAGGTTATCAGTCCAGTGAGATGAGGACCTTTGTTGTCCTCAAAGCCTAGACTGTACCTGCATCTTATTTACCAGCTACAGATTAAATGGCCTTTGATGGTCTTTTGACCGGGAGAGAAGCAAATGTTCCCCATGAGCAAGACCTCAGCCTCCAGAGGAGAACAGAGGGGGAGGAAAGCTATGGCGTCTCTCCGGGACTTCAGTTCACAGCTCAGAGCAGAAAATCGACTCAAGGTTGAGATCTTTCCACGGGGTCTGCTTCCTCGTTAAAGCTCCCTGCTGTCTTCATGGTATTACCCTCATCGCCAAGCCACTCCCTGGGGTTTCTGTTCGATTTTCAAAATCAAGATTCAACCAACCGATGAGTATCCTCAAGGTGCTTCAGTAACTTCAAATGAGGCGTGCGCATGTGGGCCTGGCTCCATCATTAGGGAGCGATCGGCTGGAAAGTGTTCAAAACTCAAGATTCTAGATGTGTCTGCACCGATGCAGTTTCGATTGCATCTGAGGTTGTGAAGAGCAGTTCTACACCACTTGGGGATTTCTGAGAGCCATCCAGCATCTCCTGAGCTTCACGGACAAAGGGAAATCAAGGCTCCTTGAAAACATGCCTTGTAGCCCTGGAATTCACACTTTTGAAGGGCCCAGCTGTGGATATCACAAGCCCTTGACTGTCCTCACCCTCAGTGGGCTACACATCAAGTGGTATTTGCAGGTCAAAGAAATAAAATAAGCTATAGAAGTGCACCCAGCACAGGGGCACCCAGCAAGGGCACCAGGAACAGGCCACCCAACACAGGGCATCTGGCACAGAGGCACCCAGCATGGTGCACCCAGCACGGGGCACCCAGCACGGAGTACCCAGCGCAGAGGTACCTGGCATAGGGGCACACAACCTAGGGCACCCAGCACAGGGCACCTGGCACAGGGGCACCAGGCCCAGGGGCACCCAGCACAGAGGCACCAGCACAGGCAAGTGCAGGAAGAAAAGTGCAGCAGTAGCCAAGATACTGTCACCCCTATAGCAAGATTGATCTGTAGTGAAACATAAGACAACCCAATCCAGAGGCAGTACCTCCTGCTTCCTCGGAGAATGTTGAATGTTGTCAACTGCAAGCCGGCCTCCCTCCTCTGCCTGCCGGGGTGCACAGCAGCCCAAACACCAGATCTCCTCTGGGCAAAAGGGTCAACATTACTCACTGTGGAAAACACAGTTCCAGAGTGTCATCCCTTCAATCTCCCATGATTCCCTGACCACGCTGAAACAAGCTGGGCCCGAGTGCCCCAGTCAAACAGGAAGAACTGAACCAGCCACTCAGCCGCCCTGTGCTGGTGGATCTCAGTGGCCAGCACCATGGCATGTGCCCTTTTCAAGCCATGTCATTTCCTCTAAAGTGGGAAGCTCTGGTGGCCTGGTGAGTAGGGAGCTGTGCTTCCAACCCAAAGGTGCTGCCTCTATGGTGGTTTGAATCCACCAATGGCTCTGCAGGTGAAAGCTGGGCAGTCCCCTCCTTACAGCCTTGGACACCTGCTGGACGGCTGATCAGGTGTAGGTTCCAACTCGATGGCAGAGTGAGCTTTTCCAAGTGAATGTCTAGTATTCTGCCTCACCTCCACACTGGCAGGCCATGGCACAGGGCTAACACCATCAAAGAGGTTGTGAAGATTACATTTCATATTCTGTCTGCAAGACCCAAAATGATCTGGCCTTGTCTGATGTGACTGTCACCGGCTGTACGTCTCACTGAGCATGGATTTTGCAGGTTGAATGGTCAGAAATCAAAGCCAGGTTTGGGGCGAAGGGTTGGCGTGTTCTTTGGCATCATTTCAGAGAAAGCATCTCCATACAAAAGGATCTGTTAAGACCAGTGCCATGTAAGTAGTTCACAAAAGGGAGTTCAATTCCCTCCTAGTAAAATCCTAGTTAACGTACGGCAGCGTGTACTCTCCCATCATGCAGGGCAACGGGCAGCAAACGCTCCTCATCCAGTAGATGCTATTCCGTCTCAACAACCAGTGTTGTGTAGATGATTACAACTTACCCTATGTGTATCATTGCTACTGACAGGCAAAACCCATCCATCAAACGGCAAGACTGGTTAACAAAGGAGGAGACAACACAGGTGGTGTGATGGGCCCTGTTGGTACCCATCACAACGACCATGAACGCTCGCCATGGTGCCCAGGGAAGCCACATCTGACACCAACTCTTTCTCACCTTTTCTAGAAGCTTCACCACACCAGCTTCAGAAAGGCTACTGCGCTCACACACTGCACGTATCAAGAGGAGAAACACAGCTCAGCGCTGGGTGGTTACTGGCTTCCTGGCTCCTCCCCGAGCGCCCCATTGAACCCCCCATTTGTCAAGGAAGATGACTCACAAAGCAAGGGGGGTCTGACAGCAGTTCTTTCATTACACCAGCAGACCCGGCACCTTTTCAATTTTGCTCATCTCCTAGTCTCTAGCCAAATGGAACTTATTACTTCTAGCTGGTTGGGATTTATGAATTATTTATGAACATGGGTCTATGACTCAGACTCTGCACAAGACAACACAACAGTCCCCTCATTGGAAGCCACCCCTGCACTTCTACCTCAGATGGATCTTCCCCGTAACACATACTGAATGTTGAGGGTGAAATAACAGTTGTGAAAATATCGAGCCTAGAAGATTATTTGGAAGCTATTTACAGAACGCCTGGGTGTATTTTTAACTCAGTCTCTTTGATTCTAAGGCAGCCTTGGATTCAAGGAAGACGCAGCAGACGGGTGCTACAAACATCTTTCCCAGCTTGAATGCAAACAGTTCTGCCCTGCCACTTTCATCAAGTCGTTCCAAACTGTGATGGGGAAAAGAAAAAAGGCCTCCCCCCGCTTACTGTGTGTCTAGCAGGTTAAATGATGTCATGACTTCTGAGTCTCTTCTTGCAAGCCCAGGCACGGTGGCTATGCATCCCTAATGGGGGACTGAAACACAGCCAGGAGACTCCTGTCTCCATCTGCAGCGTCCCAGGACAGGTGATCTCGGCTGGTGGCGGGATAATAAGGCACTGCACACCCACTCCTCACCCTGCCGGAGGGCTGAAGGTGCATAGTGACCACAGAGCTATGCCCACACTGCCTTGACAGCAGCATGCCTGAGCTGTTACGTGGAGGCCCCCAAAATAAAGAAATAAACTAAAAATCAGAAGCTTAGTGTTACGCGCGCGCACACACACACACACACACACACACACACGCGCCCGCACGCACGCAGCAGTCAGTCCTGATTTGGAGCTTGAAGGATGGGCAGAGCTCGGGGTTATTGCCACAGGACTTCTGTCTGACTCTTCACCAGCCTTAACAGCCCCATAGCTGTCCTTGCCCCTTCCAGGGGCCCAGCACCAGAGCCCTCCCCACTCGCTCCTCCTCCAGGTCCACTTCTCCATCCTACAATCCAGCATAAGTCACAGGAGGAAGCAGAGCCTGGACAACAGAGGCTGAACAAGGCTGATGGCCCTTCAGGCCACCTCAGGCCTCTGTCTTCAAAATCCACATGACATTGCCACAGAGAATGCAAACCCCACAGCTTCTGCAAACACATGACAGCCTTGTTCCCAAAAGAGCCGGTCAAAGGAAAAAGCTGCATTACACAGGGAGACTTACCTTGCTGGAAAACATCTGTCAGCCCACAGGAAGCACGGGGGAGAGGAAGGAGAGAAAGAAAAGGCATATTAATAATGACACTGACAGCGAAAATGACCATGATCACAGCTAACACATGTTGACTCTGCTAAGCATTCTATGAGCAGTACTTACTTCAACCAAGAGGAAGCGGTTAAGAGCTAGGCCTGGAAGCTGACTTGCTGGGTTTAAATCCTGGTTTTAGAACTCCTTATGATCTGGTGGCCTAGTGCATAAGGAGCTGCACTGCCACCCCAAAGGCAAGCAGTTTGAATCCACCAACTGCTCCGGGAGAGAAAGTGGGGCAGTCTCCTCCCATGCAATTAACAGTCTTTGAAAATTTACTAGAGAATCAGCGGTGAAGTGGCGTTGACTCAAGAGCAATGAAAGAGTGAGAGAAGCTACAAAGGCTCTCTTCTGGCATGGTGCATTACGAGGTCAGATGTTCAAACCCACCCATTGCTTTGTGGCAAAAAGATAACAGGCAAGAAAGACTGCTTGGGGGTCACCATGAATATGAACTGAACATATGACAATGGGTTGGGCTTTAGTTTAAACTACAAAATAGATGGGAAAGCTGGAGAGACTAGGGAGTTCTGGTAATTTAGTGGTCAGGAGTTGTGTTGTCACCCCAAAAGGAGGTAGTTCAAATCCACTCCATGGGATAAATAAGTGCAATCTCCTCCTGTGTGATTTACAGCCTCTGGAAACCTGACAGAGGATCAGCGATGAGTCAATTCCAACTCCATGGGACATAAAAGAAATGGCAACACTGGAAAAAGCCAACAAATCAAATCATAGCTTTGAAGGGTAGAACAGTTCCTGGCACATAGTAACCATGCAACAACTGGCAGCATATTCTTAATATTATTCACAGTGACCCTAATTATCAGTCTCATCTGATAGTAAGGGAAACGGAGGCTCCAGAAAGTTCAATAACTTGTCCAAGGCCATAGAGGAGGACAGCCAGCTCAAAGACGGAACTCAGCCCATCTGATGCCAGATACCATCTCTTGACCTGGCGAACTGCCCAACTCAGTTAATAAACACAGGGAACAAGGTCAAAAGGATAAACAGAGGAAACGACTACACATATAAAGTCTTTAAATTCTACAAACAAATGTTCATGTGAATTCTGTGCATTAGAACTCACAATGCAACGCGTTATGCTAATTCCCAGTCACTGTCTGCTAGAAAAGATGGAAAATACCCGCTTTTCAAACCCCAGCAAATATTTGAGAATCTTTTATACGCCAATCACTCTAGGTGCCACTGAGAAATACGCACCTAATAAACAAGGACAGAGAATACAGGATTAGAGTAAGGACAGGATTAGAGTAAGGACAGGCTTGAATGGGTACAGGGCAGGGGCTGAGCCAGCAGGAGAGTCCTGGAGGACTTCCTGGAAGAAGCAACTCTGAAATGGGCTACTCATGGATGCAGAAGAACTAATGTGGAAAAAAATGTAGGGGATGCATGACTCCAACTAGTCAAAATGAAAAGAAACTACCAGCTTGATCCAGCTTTCCTGGCCTGGTCATCTGGTCGTCCCTTTACTCTCTCTCTCTCTCTCTCTCTCTC
>NW_006399756.1:14526587-14620020 GCF_000299155.1 Elephantulus edwardii | reverse complement strand
CAAGCATGATATCCCTCTCCAGGGACCAGTCCCTCCTCGCAACATGTCCAAAGTATGTTAGACGGAGCCTCAGAATATATATATATAATATTTTTTAAATGAAAGCACAACACACTTAACAATAAAATGCACAAATCTTAATTTTGCAGGTAAGTGAGCACAGCTCTGCATCCAGCACCCACATTAAGGAACTTTATGTTACATAGAAACCCTACTGTGCTCCCCCTAGTCACTAACAAGGGAGCTCAGTGAGTCTAGAGCTAAGACGCTGTGCTGCAAACCCAAAGGCATGGGGTTCAAATCCAGCAGCTACTCCTCAAGAAAAGGATCATCAATCTCCTCCCATCTGATTAACTGTCTGAAAACCTACCAAAGGGTCAGCTGGCTCCACAGTACACAACAACAACAACAACAACAAGGCCCCCTAAGTAGCATCTGTGAGAGGGCACAGGATTAGATGTTTCCTTCTGTTGAACACTGAGTCAGCCAAGGCATCGCGCCTAACAGTAAAAACAAAGGTTTATCCCTACCATGACTTCTAACATCATAAATTAGTTCTGCCTGGTTTTGAATGTCACATAAATAGGCTCATACAGAATCACATTGCTTCTGCTTCTGCTTTGCTCCGTGGTGAGTCCACCAGCCCCTCTGGTGACTCAGAGCCTCAGAAACTCAGTGGAGAGTCAGGAACCAATCCCACAGCAGTGAACCCAGGTTGTCTTTTCTTACGCACACTCGGAAGGGCAGCGGTGTGACACAGGTAAGACCGACAGTGGGTTCACAATTGCAGGAAGGGGGCTAAAAGGCCACCTCCTCTTCTACACTCAGTAAAGTTAAGTGAAGGTGGACAGACCATCTTGGTGCCAGTGCAGGGCAACCCGGCCTCTGCTCTCTGTGATTCTGTAACTTCAGTAACCCATCACTTTACAAAACCTGTCACTCCTCGGGCACAGCTCAGAGACTGTGACAAGGTGTGTGTATCGCTCCCTGAGTATATGGGGCACAAGCCTTCACTTCCCAGCGCACACAGGGCAGAATCACCTGTCTACATACAAGTGGAGGAGCTTCAAATGTCATCACCATGTGAGCTCTTCACAGAGCCTCCCTCCACAGACACAAAGCTCATTGTTTCTGCCTCAGTGCTCCTACAGTGATGTGTGCGTGCTGCAATTATAGCTCATCTTCTAATTAGCTATTTATGTAGACCCTGAGCCCTTAAGGACAAAAGCTCTCTGCCCTAATCACCTTGGTGTGTCTTCACGGCTTGAAGGCGTGGGGTGAGCAGGTTCCCCTACCTTCGCCCTCATCTGGCTCAATCTTCTCATCTGACAGATGAGGAAACTGACCCTCAGAGAATTCTGGAATTTCTCCTAAAGGTCATGTACTTGTTGTTGCATGTCATCCAGCAGTCTATGACACACAGTGACCCTACGAACAATGGACCTGAATCCTGCCCGATCCTGTGCCATTCTCACAATCTCTGATAAACTCAGGTTCACTGTTACAGGCACTCTGTCAATCCATGCTGTTGACATGGTCTTCTTCTCTTTCTCAAGGTCAAAAGCTGAGCCAGGATCACACAAGATTCTTAAAACCTAACCAAAGCACCAAAGTTCATTTCTATTATTAGCAAAGTACAAAGTAGAGATGTATCATCCTCTTCTAATGAATACAGACAAAATTTCCACCCTTGGAAACATCCGTGAAATAAGATTAGCTTTTCAAATACGGATCCCATGTAGACATCCGTCCAGAATCCTTGAGCACCTCTCCATGGCGATTCAGCACTGATTTGAATCATTAGGAAGTGTCTGTGCACGGGAGGAGCGTGGGCTTCGAGGGAGAGGTGGGCTTCGAGGGAGAGGTGGGCTTCGAGGGAGAGGTGGGCTTCGAGGGAGAGGTGGGCTGGCCGTGTTCTTTTGGAGCCCACGGCAGATATCAAGCTTTAGCAAAGAGACCTGCATGGAGTGGAATTCCTATCTCCCCTTCCAAAGTTTTCTCTTGATTTTCATAGAAGCTTTGTGAGTGTTTTTAAAAAGCCCCTTTCCAGCCTAATTTACATTTTGCACCTTTTATTCAAATGTAAATTTTAATAAACAATCATATAAATATTGCAACAATTTTTCACATGAGCTATCTTGTAATTTACACTCTAAATTTATCTCTTTTGTGGTTTCCAGCATAAATCATTCCGTCTGTAGCATCATTTAGCTCTCTGCTCTGTGTACTAAGGGCTTGGGCACCTTCTTTAAAACATCATTCTCCAGACTAGGACAGTCTTCCCGACCCAGGCTCGCATGATTCACGGCCGGAAGAATGAACAATAAGTGAGATGAAGGTGTTGCCTGTGCCAATTGTCTGCATATCAACCCAACAAAAAAAATTCATGGATCTTGAATGTTATCGGCCAGAGAAATACCTCTACCATTCGTCTGTGCTTTCCACCTCTCTGCTCCACCCCCGCCCCATAGGAACTAACTACTTACTAAGACACAAAGGGCTTGAAAGATGAGTAAGGTGTTTCCCTGTTGGATTAACCAATCACAAAAATCTGAGAGTCAAACCGTTTTCCCTCTCTGCGCTTCAGTTTTCCTAGTCCATGACTTGCACATATTCTAACACCCAAGCCATAGTGTGAGGAAGGAGAAATTAGATCATTTATGCCTACAACATCACAACATCTGCCATTGCGAATTACTCTCAAAAAAAGATGTGGCACCATCTTTTCCATTCTCACAGGAATTGAAAGTCAGAGAATTACAGAGTTGGGAGTTGGGCCATTCAGCCAATATCAACCCTGACCACAATGAGGTTAAGCCCAGAGGACATCAGGGACACTTGTGCAGAGGAAATGACCTCTTTCAGACAAACCTCCGCTCATACTTACCAAGGGAGAAAGCCTCAACCTCAATCATTCTGGTGAACAAAGGAAGTCTGTTCTCCGGCCCCAAGCCCCATCCCCAGGGCCATTCTGACCCTATAGTTACATGAAAGGCCATGTATAAGTTGGTGACTCAGATGGAGGGAGAGGAAAATAAAATAAAAAAAAAAGAATTCAGATTTGCTTTTCTGAGCCGCCATGTCCCAAAATGAATATGCATCAAAGAGACTTGGCCCCTCACCCCCCTCAGCTACAGAAAGATTCACACCCCAGAGATCTTTAATGCACAGATTCCTCCAGAGACAAGGGCCATAAAAATGGATGTGATTATTTATTATTATTAATAAGTTATGGCAATTAGGCTGGATGATTCCTAAACGTTGATTAAAAACTTTCTTGAGTGCTGCTCATGCACATGGCTAGTGTTTACCTCTATTAAAAATGATTTAACTACACTCTGGGTGAACCCCTCTCCTGTGCCTGGGTTCATAATTAGCAGCGCGCAGAGGCACGCGCGTTAAGTGAGTTGGCGTTCCTTTATTTATCTATTGCTTTGTTTTATGAGCAGGACTGGATGGCATTCTTATTGCCCACTCAGACTATGCGGAATAATTTACTATTTCCATCCACGGGCCATAACTATGGTTAGAGAAACCCTCACTGTTATTACAATATCATACTTAGCCTACTTCCCACAGCACTGAAGAATGCCAAACAGTGAAAGTGTGTGCGACTTCCAGAAGACCGGGGGAGGTAAGGTTACTGGTTCTCAAACAATGTAATCACACGACTCTTTCATTTTGCTCTCTTTTCCAGGTTAAATTATATATGAGGGGAGTTTAGTTTCTGGAAAATGCATGCACTTAACTCCCATTTAAGAAGTCTCACCTAGGGAGACAGCTGTCTTTCTAGTTCTCCTGTGGTTTGAGCTACTGAAAGAAAATTCTCTTTCAAGTACAAGTGCTTTTACAGGAAAGCGCTGTAAATTTTACTGGGACCCCGACTAACCAAGGACCAGAGAAAAGGCCAAGGGAGCAACCAGTTCTTTGAATAAAGGCCAGGTTCACCCTGCACCAGAATCCCAATTAAACAGGCACAAATGAAGAGGGCTTGTGAGCAAGTGGTTCCTTGAATAGCCACCAAGTCCACCAGGAATCAATGTGGATTTCATATTCAGCAAACCCTCTGTACAGCTTTGGAAGGTAAAGGAGAATAGAGTCAAAATACTTCTACAAATCTCTGTGAATTAATTCTGTCAAAAGTGGGCCTTCCCAATACCTCGTTCTTATTGAAATATCAGAATTCCAAAACAGTGCTCCTGCACGATGACAAAGCCCAGGTCCAAAATGGTAGACAGGCTTCCCAAGGAGAAAAAAAGGTTTACTTTCTTCTCCCCTAAACATGACCTCGTGCTGTGCCATTGCATGACTGCAAACAGCTCCAAGGCCCTACCAACTGGAGACCTGGAGTAACACTCGGCCTCTAACTGCTTCTACGATATAAAGACAGGAGGGATAAGCTCACTCTGTATCACAGGACAGTCATGAAGTCCAACTGGTTAATTTAATCAGCATGGAGCACAGATGTTTTGGAGTCAAATACCCCTAGGTTCAATGCCCAACTAGTCTGTGTGATAGAGAGCTGGTGATTTAAACTCTTTAAGTCTCAATTTCCTCATTTTTAAAATAGAGACATTAAAACTCATCTTTCACAGTTCCTATGGGGATATCCCATATAATAGAGGCAAAGCACTTGGTGCTTGGGGCTGGTTTATAGACTATGTTCAACAAATAAAAGTTAATGTTATTATAACAGCAAAGATAGAGCAGGTGTTAAAGCCTCGGATGCGAAAGTCAGAGCTGGTTCCACATCTGGCCACTTGGGTGATCTGGGGCGAAACCCTCAACCTCTCCAAGCCTTGATTTTATCTCATCAATTACACAGAGATAAAAATACCAGTTAAATGTTGTGTTGTCTCGTCTACTGCTATGAAAATAAAGAAAGTATATGAAAGTACAATCTCTGATGTAGATCATAACAAACTGTGGCTGACTCTGAGAAGAATGGGAATCCCAGAACACTTGATTGATCGTTCTAATGCGAAACTTATACTTGGACCAGGAGGCAGTTGTCAGAACAGAGCAAGGGAACACTGCATGGTTCAAAATTGGGAAGGGCGTACGCCAGGGATGCATCCTATCTCCATACCTTTTCAAGCTATATGCAGAACAGATTATCCGGGAGGCTGGGCTCTATGAGGAGAAATGTGGGGTCAGGATTGGTGGATGATTTATCAACAATCTGCGTTATGTAGATGACACAAACAACCCTGCTTGCTGAAACTGAGGAGGACCTGAAGCACCTGCTGCAGAGGGTCAAGGACTGCAGCCTACAATATGGATTGAGGCTCAATGTCAAGAAGACAAAGATTCTCACCACTGGACCAATTGGCAGCATCAGGATGGATGGTGAAGAGATTGAGATTGTACACAGCTTTAGTTTGCTTGGCTCCATAGTCAACAGTCTTGGCACCAGCAGCCAGGAAATTAAAAGGCGCATTGCCATGGGAAAGTCTGCTGTTAGGGACCTCTCCGAAGTACTGAAGAGCAGTGGTGTCTCTCTGGAGACTAAGGTGCGTCTGATACAGGCCATAGTCTTCGCAATCACCTGTTATGCATCAGAGAGTTGGACAATGACCAAGGAGGATAGAAGGAGAACTGATGCCTTTGAGCTGTGGTACTGGAGAAGAGTACTGAGAATACCATGGACTGCTAGAAAAACAAATAGATTTGTCCTGGAGAGGGTTAAACCGGGTGGCTCCTCGGAGGCAAGGATTCTGAGGCTCCGTCTAACTTACTTCGGACATGTAGTGAGGAGAGACCGGTCCTTGGAGAGGGACATCATGCTTGGGAGGGTGGAGGGATGGCGCAGGAGAGGAAGGCCCTCTGTGAAGTGGATTGATTCAGTGACTGGGATAATTGGGATGGGAGTGTCAGAGACAGTGCGATTGGCACAGGACAGAGCGGAGTTTAGGGCTGTTGTACATAGGGTCGCTATGAGTCGCAGGCGACTCGACGGCATATAACAACAACAACAACAACAACAATAACATATGAAAGTACACAACACCTACTGCAAAATCTGTCACAAGTGTTGGTATTAATATTCAACAAACATTTACTGTCTAAAACATCTCAAACTTACACTCGCTCATTGCCATAGAGATGGAACTGGCCCATAGCTGATCCTCCAGTGGGTTTTCAGAGGCCATAAATCACAGAGAATACCACTCTTTCTCTCTCAGAGAAGCTGGTGAACTTGATCTTCTCACCTTTACGTTGGCAGTGAAGCTCTCTCCAAACTAACCGTCTTTGCGGTCTATTTAGGGTCTAGCGTCGTGTAGCTATATCACCAAAGACACTCCCACATAACTGCCTTACTCCTGATAATAGTGACAACCTACCTTCAAAGATCCTCTGATCTGTTGCTATCAGACACTGTCAAGTCCATTCCTACGCATTGTGCCAGAAAAGAACAGCTTCACAGGATTCCCAAAGTCATAATCTTTACAGAGCAGCCAGTCAGGTCTTTCTCACATGGGTTTGAACTACAGACCTTTTGGTTACCAGCCAAATATTTAACCACTGTGTTACCAAAAACCAAACTTGAAAACCAGTTCACTGCCATCAAGGTAATTGTGACTCAGAGTTAGCCTGCAGGACAGAATATGGCTGCCTAAGGATACACAGCGCTGAAGAGCAATGATGTCAGTCTAGATACAAAGGTGTCCCTAATCCAGGCCATGGTCTTCTCAATTACATGTTATGCTTCAGAGAGTTGGCCAATGACTAAGGATGACAGGAGAAGAATAGATGCCTTTGAGTTGCGCTGGAGAAGAGTCTTACACATACCATGGATTGCCAAGAAAACAAATAGATCTGTCTTGGAGAGGGTGAAGTCAAGTCTCTCCTTGGAGGCTAGGATTTTGAAGCTCTGCCTCTCTTACTCTGCATGTGGCCAGGAGAGATCAGTCCTTGGAGAAGGACACCATGCTTGGAAGGATAGACAGACAGAGCAGGAGAGGGAGACAGAGGAAGACATGGATGATACAGTAACTGGGGCGATGGGGATTGGTGTGTCAGAATTAGTGAGACTGGCTCAGGACTGGGAAGGGTCCAGAGCTGCTGTACATAGGGTCACTATGTATTGCAAGCAACTCAATGGCATATAAAAACAATAGTATACTATGACAGGTTTGGAAGCAGGAATAGCATCCACTTCCTAAACAACATGCCTCCGGAAACTATGAACTTTGATAAATGCTGATCATTGTAGAGGGGCTTTCAGGCCTTTTGTTCACAGGGTCACTATGAGTCATGCGTGACTCGAAGGCAATCAACAACAACAACCACCAAGGATCTACAAGGCAGTAATCTTTACAGACCCTCCGACCTTCCAAGCATGATGTCCTTCTCCAAGAACTGGTCCATCCTTGGCTACACACCAAAAACACGTGAAATAGAGTTTCAAAATCCTTGCCCAAACGAGCAATTTGGTTTCACTCCCTCCAGGACAGACCTGTTGGTTCTCTTGGCAGCCCATGGCATGTGCAATACTCTTCTCCAGCACCACATCTCAAAGGTATGAATTCTTCTTTGGTCATCTTTAGTCACTATCCAGCTCGCAGATGCACAACAATCAACTGAGAAGACCATGGCCTGGATCAGGCGCACTTTAGTCTCTAGACGGACATCATTGCTCTTTATTTAGCACTCTGGAGAGGTCCCTGACAGCAGTTTCTCCTACAGCAACTCATCTTCTGATTTCCTGACTGCCAGGGCCAAGAGAGTTTGTGGATCTGAGAAAGATAAAAATTTTTAACAATTCCAATTGTTTCCCCTTCTAGCATGATGCTGCCAATTGGCCCTGTGGTGTGAATATTTATTTTCTTGTTATTGAGATGCGTACAGGAGAGGAAGACCCTGGATGAGGTGGATCGACACAGCAGTGACTGTGGCAAAGGGGTACGCGGGTCAGAGACAGCGAGACTGGCTCAGGACAGGGCAGGGTTCAGAGCTGCGGTTCACAGATTTGCTTTGAGTTGTATTCAACTGATGCCACACAAAAAGAACAACAATATTCTTTACAGAAACAGACTACTTCACCTTTCTCCTCGAGAACAACTGGTAGGTTCAAACCACCAACCTTTTGGTTAGCAGGCACATTCTTTAACCTCAATGTCACTAAGGCCCCTTAAATGAGCAGAGGGTTTGTGATTAGAACCAGAAGCTCAGCCTCTGCACCCTCATACACTCCCTTTCTCCTCTGGGCCTGTCCTAGTTTCTCAAGGCCACCACGGAAGGGGCTGGTCCAGCCCTACTCTGGCCTTTGATTGCTGTCACCAGCTGAGCTTCCTATAGACCCCAGGGTTCAAAGGCATAGCGTCTGCAGTGGGGGCTGCTGAGCTGGCAGTGCTTCAAAGGGAACAGCTCCGCTATGCATAGTGGGGTCCTATGGCGACTCAGCCCAAGAAAAGGGCTCCATTGCTTTAGGAGATAAAGGAGCCTAAGTTGGAAAACAGCAAGCATCGAAGCAGCACGCCTTCCTGTGTGTGTGGGGGGGGGCCGGGCAGTGCGCTGGCTCCTGGATCACTGCCAGAGTCTGGGGGTTCCGGAGCCCCTGCCTGGCCTCGGTGGCACCACACCGGGCCCTGATTAGCCTCCTGTCTCGAAAGCCAGACACCTCAGGCAGCCCTGTGGCCACTCAGCCTAAGTCTCTGACCTTCTCCTTCTTCCTGAGGCACCGCACACCGAGCAGAGCCCCTACTGGTCTTTGTAATCTCCTGAAGGACCAAGCAAAGTCTGTTGGCTCCTCTGTTCTAAGCCCTCAGTGATACAGCACCTCCTTGTTCTCCTTTTTCTTCTCTAACTCCTCGGGGAAGCAGCCAGGGTAAAGCTCTATTGTCTCTCTGCTTTGGGCCTCCCCTCCCCTTTTATCACATAAGAAATGAAGACCAACACTTTGCCTGTCATTGTCCTAGCCTCTGAAGGCACATGGTGCTCAGTAAATGCCTTTTATTTGTGTAAAAGTAAGCGGGGAAAATCCCCAAAAACATCTCCCTGCTATATTTCCTAAGCAACGTGCAACTAACATCAATCTTGGGCCCAACGCATGTAACCAACCCATCAGCCCACACAGATTGGGGAAAAGATGCACGCTAGTAGGTCCCTAACAGTTTTATGACACTTTCTTCCTAGTATATCTCATTCGTAGCACAGAGGGATAAAGCTCTTAACTACTGAAAGAACATAAAAAAATAGATTTAGGAATAATACTTTTTATGGTTGCATTCTGTATACTGTGAAAGTTATGTTCAAATCTGCTAGTATTTTATGGAGCTGACAAAGTGGAACAGTACAGCTTTCCCAGCAAACAGTGCTATTTTATTTCCATTTAAAATGTTTTCTCTTAGATCGAATTACTTTTTGAGTAATTATAATAAGACTAATCTGGGCTTAATGAATTCATATACAAATACTTTAGGCTGCATTATTAAAACCTCTATGATATGAAACTATATTAAACTCAGTCCTTCTAGCAACCAGGGTTTTGTTCTTTACAAAGAATAGTGGGCATGGCTTTCTCTGAATCTTTTCACATCAGCGAACTGAGAAGGCATAAGAAGCCATATAAGTGGCCCAGACAAAAAGAAAGGCTGGCCAATTACAGTGCTCTAATTCCTCTGTGCTTGCATCGTTGAGCATTTATTTATTCAGAATCCCAGAAAGTATTTTTATTAAGCATCAATATGTGCAAAGATGGATGAGTTGGCCCCTCTTTCAGAAGAAATCCTGTAATAGCTCCAATGAGAAATTACATCAACATCCCTATTGGTAAAACACTAAAAGTGAGCCATGGATATGAAGACTTATGGTCTTAAGAAGTCTCTAGACACAGTAGTCTCAATATCTGGATTCTAGTCTTCACTAGAAACAAAAATTCCTGCTCTTCTTTGGGCCTTGGTTCTCCCATCTGCAAAGCACTCGGTGCTATATGCTCTCCTGGGCCCCTTCCAGCTCTAAACATGAAAGTTTTTACTTTAAAATTATACACATTATACCAAATGAGCTCTTACTGCCTATAGCTTGTTTGTCATCCTATCCATGTTAAATTGCACTCAGACACACAAAAATATCATTCGTTGCAATTTACAGCCATCCACAAAAACACCCATCCACACAACTGAGGATTTTCAATGTATCCTAAGATCTGATATAGGTGGTGAAGTGTTTTCCCCATCACAGATACAAATTAGAAACCATCTGAAATCTTTAAGGTTCTATTACCTTGCAGAAACTACTCCCCTCAACCTTTGGTGATGCTGCTTCACCTCCGTTTCTAAGACAGCTGCTTCCTTTTATTACCTATGTATTCCTTGGGCAGGTATGTGAGAGCCTGGCTGGAATCAGATTGGCAGCTCAGTCTCGGAAATCCAAACTGTATATTTACAAGTGTCCAGCAGAATAAGCCTCTCTCCTTACCAGGTGATTGTTATCAGGATGGACAACTTTAAAGTAAACATAAGACAATGACTATCATCATTATTCTGATGGCTTGGCACAGATTACCATCAGGAGAGCTCCCGGGAGCCAGAGACAATTAAAGGCTGAGTTTGGAGAAGCTGCACGAACATCGAGCACTGCTGATTAGAGTGATCTGTGAGTAAATCTATTTCGGCATTTTGGCCCAAGTCTTTGTTCAAGGAAGAGGTCTGGCTACATCACCTTCAGGAGACGGAGTTTCCAGCCTGGCGCTACCATTAATTGCTTGATAAACATGGACAAACCATTTAAGTACTCTGGGTTTCAAAGAGGACTGGCCAAAAATCTCTATAATCCATTCTAGTTTCACAGCTCTACCATGGACATCACCAGGATCTTTGGTTAGGACCCTCTACCACAGGCTCCCAAATCATCCTGCACCTCTCCTTGGACCACCACTAGACACCTGCAAGCATTATCTTCCCAAAGTTCAAGTACAAGTCCATGCTCCTTATGGTCAAGATTGTTGTTGGATGCTGTTGCATCAATTTTTTTTAAAATTAATTTTAATGAAAGTTTACAGAGACTTTGGATTTCCATTCATTCACTGTCACACACTTTCCTCCCTGCCCACCCCTCCCGCGAGTTAGTTTTTCCCTTTGAAAAGTGTGAAAAAATTCTTTCTTTATTATACAATCTCCCCCCTCGCCAGTACACTCCACTATACTGCTATACCTAATCATATATTCTTCCTAAACAGTTCTCTCTCTCTCATCTGTTCCAATGCAGTATACATTATTTAGCCCCTCTTTTCTTAGTTTCCCAATTCCAGTGTCAGTTCCACTTTACAACAATGGCATTATGCAGTATTTGTCCTTTTGTGACTGAGATATTTCAGTCAGCTTAACGTCCTCCAGGGTCACCCATTTTGTATAATAATGCATAAGTTCCTTGTTTTTCAATGCAGCATAGTATTCCATTGTGTGGCTATACCAGAACTTCTCTATCCATTTGTTTGTTGATGGGCACTTGGGTTGTTTCCAACTCTTTGCTATTGTGTTGCATCAATTCTGAGTCATGGCTACTCCTTGTGACAGAGAGGCATCACTCCACAGGGGTTTCAAAGTTATAATCATTACAGAAGCAGGTCACCAGGCCTTTCCCCCACGGATCTGCTGGGTAGGTTGAAACTGCCAACCTTCTGCTGAGTAGCCAAGTGCTTAAGTGTTTGTGTCACCAGTCCTCCTCACAAGACCACACTGTTGTTAGAAGCCATCAAGTTCATTTCTTCTCACAGTGACTCTGTGTAACAGAGGATGAAACGTCGCCTCGCCCTGCAGCTTCTCACAGGTATGTCTGCCTTTGAGCCTGCGTGTCTGCCGCGGTCTCCAGGTCTCACTGAGTCTTCTTTCCTGTTGATTCAGGATCTCTATCAATGCCCAACAAGTGAACTATTAAAGCCTAGAAGGATCACCCCACACTTTATGTAACACAACCAAAACCTAGCCCTCCTTCCTCATCCTGACACTAGGAGACCTTCCACTGGGTTTCTGAAGCTGTAAATCCTTCCTGGATGAAGCTACTTCTCTTTCTCCCATGGAGCAGCTGACAGATTCCAACCACTGAGCTTTCAGAAAGCAGTCCAATGTACAGCACACTACACACCACGGTTCCTTCTCCATCACACAGGTACCAGGGATTCTCAGAAGGAGATGGGAGCGGAAAATTCAACATGTGAACGCTGGGTGGGCTTTGTAAGAATCTCTGAGAGAATGAGTCATGCTTCTTGAGAGCAGTTTATCTTATTTTTATTTGAGTGAAAGCTTACAAATCATAATGGATTTTCATTCATTCATTCATAGGCAGTTTGTTTTATAATGTTAATTACAACGGATGAATTCATTAATTTATTGCAATGTCTAATGAAACCCTTGCCTTTCCCTCCACCCAGCTTATCTATTTGTTCCTTTTTAGTTTGCTCTCCCTCCCTCCCTCCTCGGCCCTCCTTAGAGGCAGGATGGCGAAGCTCAATCTCATCTACTTTGGGGACGTTGTTAGGAAGGGTCAGTCCTTAGAGAGGGACAACAGCTTGGCAAGGTGGCAGGTCAGCAAAAGAGAGGAAGACTCTCAGCAAGGGGGACTGACATCTTGGCTGTCACACTGGGCTCAAGAATATCAGAAATGAGGGGGATGCAGCAGAGGGTAGGGTTCCGATCCACTGTTCGCAGGGCCACTCTGAGTCATAGTGCACATGACAGCAAGCAGCGACAACAGCAGGGCCCCCCCCTTCTCGTCCTTGCTCCTTGTTAACCCTCCAAGATTGTGTCGATCGGTGCACAAACCTTTGCTTTGCTTTTTCTATCACTGGTCTTATGCCATGTTCATCCTTTTGCGACTGACTCATGTCTCTCAGCCATTCTCAGGCTCAGTAACTAACACGGGTCCTCTCTCCATCGGCCCAACACCATGGCTCTTGCTACAAGATAACACACTGGGCTACATTATTATGAAATAAAGTCAAGCACTTCAGAGCGACAGTGGCACGGAGCTGGCGGCACCTTCCAGGCAACATCTGCAGCTGCAAAGGGGATCCGACCATGAGCTAAAGCAGCCTCACCCCGTGTAGAAGAGGCAGCGGGCGGTAAAGGCCATTGTCACAGTTCGTACTCACCGAACACTTCACAAAAAGGAAGGGGAAGTTCATGGCGGATGCAAATTCTTTTAAACCTACGTGATTGTATTCACTGACTCGTCACAGTCATGAAAAGGAAACATCATTTTCATGAGGGAGCACCCCTAAAAGGGATTTAGACATCCTCCAGAGCTTAAAAATGTATGTTTTAGATCACACACACACACACAGACACACACAGTGGTCTGGGAAGACAACTGATTGAATAGGATGATCATTATTCTTCCAGCCCAGAGAATTGGGTTCTAGTTCTAGCTCTGTTCTTAACTGCTTGTTGGTTAGCCTTTCTTGGGGTACCTCTAGTCCCCCATTAGTAACTGAGGATAAAAGATACCTTAATTACTTGGTAGGGGTATTAGTGAGATATGGGGGTGATTAAAGGCAGAAGAACTAACTCTGAAATGAACTATCTTTGTTTTTCCTTTTTCACTAGTCTATTTACAAAATTCTAATAGAAATGCTGTGAAGACACATCTCAAAGGTAAGATGGATTCTGTTCCAGATACCTCAATAAAGTGAATATAGAAATAAAACAAGACACATGACTTGCTTTTTGTATACCAACACGTACAAAATGATATTTACTACTGTCTAACGGAAGATCCCTGGTAGCGTAGTGTGTTATGTGCTACACTGCTAACAGAAAGATCAGAGGTTCGAATCCACCAGCTGCTCCTTAAGAGTGGGAAGGGCAGTCTCCTAACTCGGTGGATAGTCAGTAGTCGTCAGAGTCTGTTCAACAAGAGCGGATTTTTGGAGGGGACAGTCTGGTAAGTAAGTGTACAACAACATCATGGGAAAAGTTTGCAATGTTATGAGAATTATCTACATGTGACACAGAGACATAGAGCACATGCTGCTGGGGAAATGGCACCAAAATCCTTGCTCAGAGCACAGTTGCAACAAACCTTCAATTTGTAGAAAACACTGTCTCTACAAAATGCAATAAAGCAAAACACACTAAAATGAGATGTGGCTGTGCTGTAATAAGAGATAATAGACCCAAAGGTATTGCAGATGCAGCCCCTCCAAGCAACGAGCATATTAACAGCAGAGGAAAGGCAGATCCACTCGGGTAGAGGGGACCAGACTCCACATGGGAGGAAATGGCCCAGCAAGGGAGGAGAACTTTCCAGCACAGAGTCCTGAGCAGGCTTCCTGAACCAGGGCACCCCTAAGAACAGCCGGCACTTGACGAGTCCCACTCTGTCAAGTCCTGTTCTATGGTTTAGATATTTTCCATAATATTTCCCAAATGAGTACGAAGCAAGTATGAAGACACTGGAATCAGGAAGAGAAGCTTATAGGACGTTAAAGAAAACCTAGAAAAAACCTGAAACAAAAAGCAAGGCCATTGCTCTTGAGTCCATTACTAGTCCTAGTGACCCTAAAGGACAGAGTAGAACTGCTCCATGGGTGACTCCAGTGTCACAGTGCATTAACATCCACGCTGCCAACCCAAAGATCAGCAGTTCAAGTCCACTGGCAGGAAAAAAGATGGGCAGTCTTCTCCCATAAGGATTTTCTGTCTTGGAAACCTGATGGTGGGTCAATATGAATCCTAACTGTCCCGATGGTAGTGGGTGGTTCCAGGCTTTCCAGAAGCCCACAGCCTCGTCTTCCCTGCAGAGTGGGGGATGGTCTGATCCGATGGCCTTTGTTTAACAGGCAAGCACTCAACAACTGTACCACCAGGGATCCTCCCTGGACAGAAACGCTCTGTTCACACACTGGAAGATGCGAAACGGTTAAGATTTTTCTATTCCTAAAATTGCTGAAGAGATTTAGCACAATCCCAATCTTAACCCCACCTGACTCTGTAGAAAATAAGCAGCTAAGGTTATTTCTATTACCTACATAAATTATTCTGCACAAGAAATTACCTTTTCTCTCCAATTTAGTAATTTATTAAAGCATTTTTTTATATCAGTTTAGACTCATGGATATCTGATTCGTACTTCAGGTTATAATCCAGTATTTTGTCATTGATTTTTGTTGGTCCCATTGATCCAGCTTTGGTGATTAGGTGTGTGGGGCTTTTATTTTTTTTTAAATAATATTCTAAGGTGGGTGATTTTAAACTGTAGCCCTCAGGCCTGGCTTAAATTGTTTTTTTGTCAAACATTCTTCTAGGTGGTATAGCCCTGGTCTGTGCATTGCTGTACAGAGGTAACTCATCGTTGCTGTGATGCTAAACACTGTGACATTGATGTGCCAAATGTGATAAGGGTTACTCATGGTGGACAGCGTTTAGTGGAGCTTCCCGATTAAAACAAGCTTGGAAGCAGGAATGGCATCCATTTCTGAAATGGCTTGCCTCCGGAAACTCTATGAACAGTGCTCAGGCCTTTTGTTCATAGGGTAGCTATGAGTCATCTATGACTAGACTATACCTAACAACAACAACAAGGCTAAAATGTATAAGGAAAAGATGAAGTCAGTGTAAGGAAATTCAAAGGCCCTAAAACAACCAAGTCAATTTCTCAAAACTGTGCCCCAGCTCTGCAACCTGTGAGCACATCTAGAAACACTTTTAAGTGTTAATGACCATAGGGGACACAGAAAGGGTTGGACAGACCCAAACCCGAAGCGTCCTGCCTTCAAGGGGGCACTGTTTGTGTCTCAGCTCTCACCTCTGCCCTCCAGTATGGTAGCCCTCCCTAGACACGTGGCTGGTGAGTGCTGAAAACACAGCAAATCTGAATGAGGATGTGTCTCAAGCATAAAACAGACATCAGATTTCAAAGACTAAAAAAATATATAAAATGTCTCATTAATAATTATTTATATCAAATGACAAGAGGAGATAATTATATTTTGGATAAACAGTGCCAAGAAAATGGTATTATAAAAATTATTTTCACTTATGCCTTTTTAACTTTTTTAATGAGATACTTAAAAGAAATTAAATTCTCTCTCTGTGCCTTTGCATGATATTTCCATTGGACAGCACCGGCCCAGATCTTTTAAAAATAAATGCATCGTTGAAACTTTCCTGATGTGCAATGTTTGGGAGGCTTATTTTATTCAGACTTCAAAATGGTAATTAACTTAGAAGTAGACTCAGCAGTTATGACATGCTACTGCCCTGTAATTATGGGGGCACAAAAGGTCCCTTGTTCGCTGCCCTCCGCCAGTTGGCCCTTTGGACGAGGGCAGAATGCACTCAATATGGCCTTTTAAACATTGGCGTGCCCAAGTCTTTACAAAGCACAAATGTTTCCCAAATAAGGCAGGGCCGGAGAACTCTGCCTGAACTCTTTAAGACTCATGATCAAAAGGATTGCCTTTTGAAAATGATTAAAGATCAGGCTGATATGATAGACTACTATTCACAGAAAAGGAAAAAGATCTTCCCAAAGGGTTTTCTTCTAGAAGCATCTTTGAGTTTCATCTACAGCTTAGTTCTCTAGTGCGCCTATAAGAGAAATACCACAAGTGGATGACTTGAACAAATTCCTTATAGTTTAGGAAGCTGGAAGTCTGGCTCAAGGGGAAGACAATCTCTCTGTGTTGTCTCTGAAGGAAGGTCCTTATTTTCTTTGAGCGCCTGTTCCTGGGTGATTTTCCTGTGCCTTGGGATCTCTCTTCATCCTTTTCTGCTTCCTCGTTTAATGTCTTCCACATCTCAAAAGAAACTCCAGATACACTCTACACTATTCCTGCCTCACTAATGTAACAATGGCAATTCAATTCCCAAATGGGATTGTAATCCTAGGTATAGAGGTAAGGAATGACCTTGTATCCATGCATTTTAAATTCAGATCTGTTGTTCATAGGGTCACTATGAGTCATCGTCCACTCCATGGGGCCTAACAATAGCCAGCATTTTAAATGCACAGCCATCAGGTTAAACTAACTCAGAGCTGGCCTTCCACTGGGTTTCTAAATATTAGGCTTTGCTGAAATTGTGTGGGGAAAAAAAATCCAGAGGTACATATGAACCCCACACATGGACTTGAAACAGACGTCAGGTGCAACAGACTCGAACAGACAAGGTGCCAGGAAAGAATGCATCTTGTTGCATGTTCGATGCTGAGTCAACATCCGAAGAATTGTGTCAAGGCTCATTTCTTTTGTTTCGTCCCTGTGCCCTGGACTTCAGAGAGCAGATTAGGAGGCAAAGTGATTGCTCAGGACATAGCGCTAAGTGGTCCCATCCTACTTCAAACTCAAGTCTGCCCCATTCCAAAACAAGGTCCTTGATTAGCACTAAGCTATACTGTTAAGAGAATTGATGCCTTTGAGCTGTGGTGTTGGAGAAGAGTATTGAGTGTACCATGGACTGCTAAGAAAACAGACAGATTCATCCTGGAAAGGGTTAAACCGGGCTGCTCCTTGGAGGCAAGGATTCTGAGGCTCCATCTAACATACTTTGGACATGTCGTAAGGAGAGACCAGTGCTTGGAGAAGGACATCATGCTTGGGAGGGTGATGGGACAGCGCAGGAGGGGAAGGCCCTCTATGAGGTGGATTGATTCAGTGACTGGGGTAATCGGGAGTCGGAGACAGTGCGATTGGCACAGGACAGAGCAGAGTTTAGGGCTGTTGTACATAGGGTCACTATGAGTCGCAGGCGACTCGACGGCACATAACAATAACAGTATACTGTTAAGACTAAGGATGACAAGAAGAACTGATGTTTTGAACTGAGGTGTTGGAGATCCCAGGGACTGCAAAAAGAACAAACAAATTTGTCTTGGAGAAGTGCAGCCTGAGTACTCCTTAGAGGCAAAGATGATAAAGCTTTATCTTCCATACTTTGGGCATGTTGCTATGAGAGTTCATTCCTTGGAGAGGGAAGGTGGAGGGGCATCAAAAGAGAGGAAGATCCTCAACTAGGTGGGCTGACACAGTGACAGCAGCAACGAGCTTAACAGTGTCACGGATTGTGAGGATGGCATGAGACCGGACAGCGTTCAGATGGGTTGTTCACAGGGCTGCTATGAGTCATACTCAACTCAATGGCACCTAACAGCAGCAACAGCAACATACTTAAGGAGCCCTGGTGGAGCAGTACATTACACGTCATACTGTTATTCAAAAGGTGGACAGTTCAAATCCACTGGTCTTTCCATTAAAAAAAAAAAGACAGGCAGATGCCTCCTGGAAAGAGAGAGGATCTCAGAAGCAGGATGGAGGCTCGCTATGAATCAGAATTGACTCAACTGCAGTTGGTCTGGGTTTGGGGGTATTCTTTTAAAGGAGCTTCGATGGCCCAATAGGTAAGGAGTTGCATGGCCAACACAAAGGCTTCTGGTTCAAATCCACCAGTCGTTCCATAGGAGACGTCCAAGTCCTCTCTCACGTCATTTACAGTCTCTGAAACCCTGCTGGTCAGTTATGAGTCAGCTCCCTCTCCATAGCAATGACTGAGATTTTCACTTTTGAACAGTGGTGTTCAGTGACAGACTCTTGTTTTCTGTGTGGGAGCACTGGATTCCCAGATAATTTGCCTCATGAATAAACACCAGTCATTTGCCAGCAAAGACTTTATCAGTTGTTTTAAGGTGCTAGCACATCAACTATAACCCACAGAGATCCTAATGGACAAAGGATCAAAACACGGCTGCATCTTCTGCCATTCTCAGTCTCCCTCACACTCAGGTTCATTGCTCCAGTCACTGTGTGAACCTGCCTTGTGAAATCTCTTTCTCTCTCTTAATAACTCTACATTCCCAAGAATGATGTCTTTTTCCAAGGACTGGTGCCTCCAGACATAATCAAAGTATGAGAAGGAATAAACTGCTAGTTCTGACCTCCAGCAGTTAGAGCTTGGCAAATTATTTGAAAGGACTTGGGTTTGGGGTAGAGTGTGCTGTGAAGAACAAAGCTTGTTCCTCGAGCCAGTCTGCGACTGGAGACATCTCCAAATTACAGCGGTGGTTACGGAATGTACCTGACTCAGAGCTTCAAAAGAACTGGCTGTAACATGGCTATTTCTAGATGGAGTTTTCCAAGACCTGAGTAATCAAAGCCCTCATTTTTCCACTCTCCGCCCACCAATCCCATTAACTCTCAAGCCACTTAGTAGTCAGGAAGCAACTGGCTGGCTATCTGATGGGTACAATTTGAAAATGTAAGGGAAACATGACAGACTGTCCCTGCAGTCCACCCAAAGTCAGGAGGACCCTGATAAAGAGGTTGCAAGGATACCCTAATCATCTCTCTAAGCTAAGAGACCCTGCAGCTAGGGAAACCCCCAAAGATGGCCAGAGGTATCAGCTGCCTCTTCTGGCTGTGACTGAAGAATAACGCACACCCCCTCCATATGGCCATGTTTACATTCACAAAACTGTGAGTACGTATACCTTACACAGCAAAAGGGGCTTTGCACATGTGAATAAATCAGAGCTTCTGAGATGGTAAAGTGATCCTGAATGACCCAGATGGACCCAATCTAATTACTTGAGTCCTTAAAAGCAACGGCCTTCTGACATGTTCTGGCAACTTGGCCAAAGTAAACAAGCTCACGTCTCCATACTCTCCGAAGCTGCATGCTGGTCGTATTTCTTCTAAGACAGATTTGGTCGTTCTTCCAACAGACCACAGGACATTCAATATTCTCCAACCACAATACAGCTCAAAGGCATCAACTCTTCCAGCCTCCGCTTTTTCACCAGTTGGCTCTTTTTTTCAGAGGTAGTCAGGTTACATGGACTTCCTAAGCCTCAATTTGTCATGTCTCAGATTATGAGACTGGAACAGCTAATGGCTAAAGTCACGTCTGCCTCTGAAATGTTTCCATTCAAAGTTATAAAAGCACACACCAAAAAGCTTCGGTACCATGAAAGTAATCAAGAGGAATGGCCCTAAGATTATCCTGGATAAAAAGTACAGCGTGTGTGCAAAGCAGTTTAAAATGTGTGTATGAATGAGGAGGAGGCAGGTGATACAGTGGTTAAAGCACTCAGCCATGGATGTGAACCCACCAGTTCAGTGGGAGGGAGATGTGACAATCTGTTTCACTCAAGATTTATGGCCTTGGAAATCCCACAGAACAATTCTTACCTGGTCCGGGCGGGCTGCTATGAGTGAGAATGAACTTGACAGTGGTGGGTTTGGCTCTGATTTTATGTTAGGTAAATCCAAGCTAAAGCTTCTTGTTCAAAATCTGTAGTTTAAATGAAACCCTTTTTTCCCCAGGCTTAAAAAAAAAAAAGTTATTCCTTTTTTTCCCTTACTCAAATTCTGGATCTTTCTCTTTTGATTTAAATAAAAACAGCTGCTAAACTTTCCCCAACTCACCTGCTTAGTGAAGAAAAATAATCTGTTGGAATAAACCCATAAATTTAAATCCTAACTACAGTATAAAAGCTAATGCACTGTGACAGGTTTTACTTCACATTTCTACAACATCTAAATCAAGAACTGGGCACATAAGCTTATTGGAAATTAATTCAACCAAGTTGTGAATCTACTGTGTTTCCTTGACTGTGCTTCCTGTGGGAAACAGAGCCATTCCAGAACTTCCTTACCCTGCATGTCGTCAAGGGGATCAAAGCAGGAGCCTGGATGCAGAAAAAAGATGGGGGTAAGACCAACTATAATAGACTGAATCGTGTGTCCTTCAAAATACGTGTTAACAAATTCTTACCTCCAAGCCTAAGGTTATAACTTGCTTGGGAATGGGTTGTCTTTGTTATGTTAATGAGATAGAACTAGTGGAGGTTATGTCCTGAGTTAATCTCTTCTCAGGTATAAAAGAGAGTAAACAAGCAGAAAACAGAGACCAGAGACTCAGGAAAAGATGGCAAGCCCCATGAAGAATGCCCAAAGCAGAGCCTCAAGACACAAACTCCTTTCTCCAGAATCAGAAGAGGTTCTACTGAACTTGTTCCCAGAGAAGTGCACTGCTCACTAAAAGCCCGTGCCTCTCTCACAGTTCAAATCCACCATCCTCTCTGAGGGAGAACGATGGGCAACCTCCTCCTGTGTGATTGACAGCCTCAGAAACCAATGGAGGGCCAGCTATGAAGAAGGTCTGACTCAGCATCAACGAGTTCAGAGTCATTACTGGAACTGTGAGAGCCATTCATTCATTGGTGGCCTAGTAAGTAAAGAGTTGCACTGCAAACCCAAAGGCAGGCAGTTCAAATCCACCAGGGGCTCTGAAGAAGAGAAATGGAAATCTCCTCTTGTGTGATTTACCGCCTCTGAAATGAGTGTAAATTATGAGTCGATTCGGGCTAAAAGCAATCATTTTAAGGGCTTTAAAAAAAAAATAACTGAGAGGGAACTCTGGTGGCTTAGTGTCAAGAAGCTGCACTGCTATCCCAGAGGTATATGGTTCAAATCCACCAGATGCTCAGCTGGAGAAGGAGGCGCAATCTCCTCCTGTACCAGTCAGATCTAATTTGACGGTACATACACACATAAAATAATAAAATAAAATGTAAAAAAAAGGAACTGAGATACCAACATATTTATTTCTTCCTCAAATTGCTCACTTTCTACAAAAATCATCTAATAATTCACATTCTTCAAAGTTTCACCTAGGAATGCTGTCCTGACAAACTATTGAAACCTGCTTCTGAACTCTATAACTTGCTCAAATACATAGGTTCGAAAGCAAGCATATTCCATACCACTGAGGAATGATGGGAGTAAAAATGCCAGAGGTTCCATCCTCCTGGGGAATATGCATTACAGAGGATAATTTGGCAGCCCTCCAGAATCTTGTCTTAAGTAAGCTGTCTGGTGATTTAAAGAGATGAGTATTTTAGTGCCTTGACTTCTCTTTAAATATATGCCCTTTGAATGAATCCATTTATTGTAAATATCAAGGCATTGTGTTTAAAATTTCATACCTAAGGCAGAAAAAATTCTCTGCTCTTTTTCATCCAACCTTTTAAGATACTTAAATGATTCCTAATTTATATTAAAAAAAAATGCTAATCCTGGTGTTAAATGATGATAAAGGACTTGTCTATTTTTGTAACAAATCACCAGAACAAAAAGCTATTATAGAGTAATTAAACACCACATTCAGCACAGATATGGAGAAAAGGAGAATCACAAATTACTTTTTTACAGCTTATTCTGAAGTTTTCTGAAGTAGAACACATTTTGATCATTAAACTCCTCAAAAGTGTTTAAAGTAATCGAGGAATCCAAAGTTTCAGATTTTTCAAGGGACCCTAAACTTTAGAGTTGTTACAAGTCTCAGGCACAATCTTGGAACCCAATCTGAGTCTGGGGAGGCCATGTCTCACGTGTTTTCTCTCTTTGGGGACCCTGAACTGGACCACAAGTGTCTGTGACTTTCCATTAAGTATCCTTTACTCACTAAGATCTAAGAATATTTTAATCTCAAGCTAAAACCAGGCTTCTAAAAGGTCACATTTACTTCTTTGTCGTTTTTATTTAAAAGATGTAATACTTCTTAGTGTAAAGGTATAATTATGTTTAATTGTGTTAATAATGGCATCCACGTCCTAAAACACATGCCTCTGGAAACTCTATCAACTTGGAGAGATGATGACAGTTACGGAAAGGCATTAGGTCTTGTGTTCATAAAGTCACTATTAGTCGTGCTCGACTCGATGGTAATCAACAACAACAATTAGCTTTCTATTTACACCGAGCCACTGTAAGCATATGAAATAAGTATTCCCTGAGAGAGGGACTCCCAGGATTAACTGACAGCATCACGGGGGAGCTACTACTGGAGTCTGTCTGGGCCCAGCCCCAAAGTCCAGGGTCTCCTGTTGATGTACCCCTGGCCTGGTCCCTGCCCCATGACATTCTGCTGCTTCCTGACATTAGACCAGAGCCTCCTGGAGCAGAGCCTGCCTACCTTCCCCTCCTCCACCTGTCTCTGCTCACCATCTGACCCAGGACCATCACCAGTCAGGTACTCCAGCCTATCAGCATCTTCCCCCTTTTAGAGCCTCCGCTGAGCACAATGGGTTCATCTTCCAAAACAAAAATGAGCACAATTCAGACATGATGCAGCTTCAGCTCCAGACCACAGCCAAAAAGTGAGCATGGCAATAAAGTGATGTCACAATTTCTTTTTAAGTTTCCTAGTATATACAAAGGGAGCTCTGGTGGCTTAGTGGTAAGGAGTTGGACTGCCAATCCAAAGGCATGCAGTTCAAATCCACCAGCTACTGCATGGGAGAAAGATGGGCAATCTCCTCTTACACTATTGATTGCCTCTGAAACCCTGCCAGTCAACTCTGAGTGAGTTCCAACTTAACAGTACACAACAACAAGGTGCACAAAAGTTTGTCTACAATACTGTAGTCTATTATGGCTGTAAGAGCATTATGAAAAAGGTTGGAAATACTGTGGTGCCCATGGACTTCCTAGATATACTTGCCACACACTTGCAATTTGTAAAAACAAAACAAACAAAACTCCATATCATCTACAAAGTGAAATGAAGTATATTTGTAATCTAAATGCCTTGTTTGGGTCCTTTTAACAACACACATGTTGGTTTGTTTTGTTTGTTTGTTTGATTTTCATTTCCCCCAACAAAAATTATGTACAAAGGACCATCTTCCAAAGAAAGATGGAGAGAAGGACCATTTAACTGTGACTCCACTGCCAGGACTTCTGAAGAGTTGGCCCTCCAATTCCTCCTGTATCTTGTTAGAGGACGAATCAGCATCTCTGAATCGATGCATCTGAGTATATAGCTTCCTCTGTCTCTATCCTCAGCATTTGAGTTGAATGAGTCTCCTTATTCTTTGTGAGTAAGTAAAACCATCCTTAGGGTTTCAGCTCTGATTGGCAGGCTTTATGTGCCCACCCAGAACAGAGCACTGATCATTCAGTCTTTTTTTTTTGCCATCTTTGCACAAAAATGCCCACAACCAAGTTGCCTTCATACCCCATTCAGGTCACACTTTTCAGGTCCTACGAAGAACTCTCTATGTGGCAACCTGTTTTAAACAGATCTGACTAGCATTTGCAGGTACTCTGCTGGTGCAGTGGTTAAAATGCTTGTCTTTTAAACTGCAAGGTTAGTGGTTCATACCCACCAGCCACCACTTTGTGGGAGGAAAATATGACAGTCAGCTCCCATAAAGACTGGAAGGCTTGGGAAGCCTGTGGAGCAGATCTCCGCCCTGCAGGGTCGCGCTAATTGGATCCAACTTAATGGCTCATCAGTCACTTGCTATGCATCTGACAGCTGGACAATGAATAAGGAGGACAGAAGAATTGATGCCTCTGAGTTATGACTCAGGAGGAAAGTACTGAATATCCCATGTTCTGCTAAAAGAACAAGCAAATCTGTCTTGGAGAAAGTGACAACAGTGCTTGGTGGAGGTGAGGATGGTGAAACCTCACCTAGTGTATTTTGGACATGTTGTGAGGCAGGCACTCCTTGGGAAAGGACATCATGCTTGGAAAGGTGACGTGTCAAAGAGGAAGACCCTTCATGAGATGGGATGACACAGTGACTGTAACAATAATAAGCTCAAGTACATGAGCCGTAACGTGGATGACAGGTTCAGATCCACTGTTCATAGGATGACATGAGAGGTAACGTGGATGGTAAGATTCAGATCCATTGTTTATAGGATCTCTATGAGTCATAGTTGACTTGACAACAGCAACCAACAATAACAATGGCAGTGGGTGGGTAAACCCTAGTCTAAGCTTTTTTTTTTGTATGCATATACGTATTGGTATTTATATACATTGTGTTTCATTCATATACATAGTGGGGACGGGGTCGTGTGTGTGTGTGTGTGTGTGTGTGTGACACTTTCCTTCATTGACATGGTTCATACAATCATTCTCATACATCGTGTTTTATAAAATTCATCACCATTAGATTAGGCCCATGATTACCCTGTCTTTTCAGGTCCCTGCCACATCGTTCCCATTTCCTTTATCCCCCTCCCACCACCAACCAAATTATATGACCCTGTGACTTCCTCCCTACCCTTTGGACACCTATACACTTTTACTAGTTAGCCTTCTATTTGAACACCAATATTCATAGCAATGTTATTGACCATTAAAAGAACATGGAAACAGCCCAAATGTCCAAGCACAACTGAACTGATTGAGAACCTGTGGTACATTCACACAATGGAATACTATACAGCACTCAAGAGCAACAATTTCTAAAAACACTACATAACCTGGGAGAGATATGAGAGCATTATGCTGAGTGAACTAACTCAGTCTCATAAGGACAAATGTTGCATAAGACAATTATTGTAAAAACAGCTCTAAACATTTAAGCATCTAGTGAAATGAACAGGGAGCTCTGATGACCTAGCGGTAAGGAGCTGTGTTACCATCCCAAAGTCACATAGTTTGAATCCACCAGTTGCTCTAGTAGAGAAAGATGGGCAGTCTCCTCTTGTGTGATTTACTGTTTCTGAAAACCTTCTGGAGGGTCAGCTATGAGTCGGTTCTGACTTTGACAGTACTTAACAACAGTGAAACAGAGAGATAAATGTACAAAATTAACCCATTCCAACTTGCAGGGGGCATTAGAGCCTGGAATCCTAAAGCCTAAGTAGCCCTTTTCACCTGGAACAGATGTTTTTGAATCCTCAAAGCACAGTTTAACTGTAGAACACAAAGCAAATGAGACCAAGCTCAAGGGAGGACTGAGCTGGGTCCAATGTAGTTAAACCTCGGTCACAGGCAGTGATTCCATTAAGTCGTGACTCCACTAAGTCACTCTTTTGCTTTGAGCACTTCTAGCCTAACAGGAAATTCAAACATTCAGCCCTTAGGGAGCTGGGAAGAACCTGGAAATCTCACCAGACTCATTGAAGCAAACAACCCAAACCTAACGCTATCCCACCTGGCTGTGGGCAAAGAGCAGTAAAGGGAAATAACCTGTCTGGGACATGAGTAGCCAGAGAATCGCCAGGCAGTTAAAAAAAAAAAAAAAGACAAAAAACAAGACCAGCTATTTTAATATCCCAGAAGTCCTTTCTGTATCCTCAGACTGTTAATTGTTTTGTTTTGTTTTGTTTTTTTCAAATCCTTACGATTCCTTCATAAGAAATAGGTCTTGGGGTATATATTCCTTCTCTCCCTAAGAATGAGTAAAGCAGTGCTGACATCCAATTGGCCATTCAAATGCCTTGCTAGGCTTCTCTACAGAAGTCTGCACCATTAGGAACTGAGATCCCCTAACCACCACCACATTTGGACATGTTTGTAAGGAGAGACCGGTCCTTGAAGAAGGACATCATGCTTGGGAGGGTGGAGGGCAGGTGCAGGAGGGGAAGGCCCTCCAGGAGATGGATTGATTCGGTGACTGGGGTAATCGGGATGGGTGTATTGGAGACAGTGTGATTGGCACAGGACAGAGAAGACTTTAGGGCTCTTGTACATTGGGTCGCTATGAATCGCAAGCGGCTCAACAACACATAACAACAACAACAACAACCACCCACCACAGCATGTATAAATCAAACCCACTGCCAACAAGTCAGCTCTATCCCATGGCGACCCCACGTGTTACAGAAAAAACTCTAATCCATAACAAAGCCGACTGGCCAGATTTTTACCCCTGTAGCACCACTTGATGGGTCTGAACTGTGAACCATCAAGTCAACTGATGAATACAAACTGCGTGCACCATTTTCCTGACAGTCTAATCCCAAGCCAAGGGAGTCACTCTGGCTGGCGGCTGACCCCCACACTCGAGGAAAGTGGGGTCTGCTGGAACTCGTCTCCAACAACTGCCCCTGCTCCAAGCAAGCAGGTTTGCACCCTCCCAGGGTAACAGCCGCACCATCCCCAGCCCTGGTCCCAGAAGGGGACCTGCCCACAACCACAATGACCATGCTGCCCACACCTCCTTCCCAGCCTCGCCCCATCCCTTCCTGCAGGACTTGAAGCCCTAGCTTTTGCCAGAAACCACAGAACTGGCAATAACAATTCCCTTTCTGTAGAGAAAGGGGCCCTGGGTGGAAAATTTCCCCTCCACTCCCAAAAAGAACGCTGCCAGGCCCTTCTCAGACACAAAAGGAGACAAGTGTCCAGTGTTTCACATTTCTAAAAACTACCAAATAAGCAGAAATCGCTAGGAAGAGAAGCTAAATTAATATGGTCCCTGCCTTCCAGGGGGCTGGTGTGCTGAGAGAAAACAGACGCAGAAAAAGAAGAATGATTAAAAACAGACAACTGACCGAAAGCATGAAGCAAACCCCCCAAAGACACACAAATATACTATACCCTATATGTGCACCATATGACGGAAGTGGCAACTGTTAGGATTAGAGGCACAACTGTTAGGATTAAGGAACATATTTATTTAATCAAGAAAGGAATTGAAGGCTAAAAGCACCTCTGCAGGGCTTCCGGTCTTTCCTGTAAAGACAGAGCTGCAGCCTCATCTGAGGTCTCTGCAGAGCACTTTCCTTATAGCCAGGGTGCATCTTCCTCCTGCCACAGAGCTCACCTAACTGGTTGTATCCTATGAGTAACTCTCTTCTATTAACTGCAAGAGTTTACTTCTTAACGACTACTTTGTTTCAAGACTATTATCAGAACAATAATGGTGGGGATTCTAAACGCATTATCACTTCCGAGCCTTTCGGTGACATGTCCATCCCACTTATGTCCTGCCTTTGCCACATCTTGTTTTACTAATAATATGACTATTATTAGTGGCTTATGTATCTATGCACACATACATGTACACACACATATATCCACATACATAGCTGTATATACACATATTTCTATCCAAAGGCTTTCTGGTAGGGCAAACAGTTACATACTCAACTGCTAACTAAAAACTTCCCAGCTGCTCTGGAGAAAACCTAATGGTTTGCTCCTTTCAGGATTATAACACAGATCATCTGATGGGGCAAGTCTGCTTTGGTGCATGGTTTGCCATGAGTCAAAAATAACAGTCCCAACAGCACTTAGAAAATTTTTTTTTACCCATAAATTGGGGCTATTTTCAGTATTGTCTTTTTTTTTTATTTTGCTGTTGTCTTGAGAATATACACAACAAAACATACATCAATTCCTCCATTTCTACATGTACAACTGTTCAATGATAATGATCACATTCCCTAAACTGTGTAACCACTCTTTTATTCTGAGTTGTAACCTAAACTCACTACCCCTTCTGTTTCTAACCTAATCTTTCAAGTTGCTATTGTCACTTTGACTGTATACAGATCATTTTTTAAAGGGTATAATGCTCTCAGCAGATGTGTTTAAACAAGTTCAGCTAAGCTACTGTTTGAAGAATACTTGAGGAGAGAGCTCTGGTTTAAAAGTTAGAGATTATTTCAGGACAATAATTTCAGGGGTTCATCTAGTCCCTAAGGCTTCAGAAAGTCTGAAGTCTGTGAGAATGTTGTTCTCCATTTTCCTTCTTCTGATCAGGATTCTTCTATGGACTCTTTACCAAAATGTTCAGTCCTGATAGTTGGGCACCATCCAATTCTTCTAGTCTCATGACAAAGGAGGAAATTACCTGTGGAACTGACTAGCCACACATTGTGTATTTTTCTTTCCAGACTCTCTCCTTCTTCCTCAGTCCAGTCTCTTGAAATAAGTTTCTAATTTTCTGAACACAAATGCTGGCATATAGTACAAACAAAATGTCAAGGTGTTTTATCAAAGAGGAGATCTTTACATCAAGAGCTATTCCATACTTTTTACCGACGTGTAGTAACCGTTCTGTAGTTAAACCATAAAACAGTTAACTACCTATCTACTGATACAGATGTGGATGCTTTTATTATTATTTACTTTACAGATAAACAAGGCTCAAAGAAGGTAAGTGATTCATCACACAGCTGATAGGTGGCAAAACAACAACTCCAAGTAAAGTTAGTGAAACTCAAGTTTGTGCTCATAGGCAATTATTCCCTGGCACAATGCCTTATATGCAGCAGATACTCAATAACTACTTGGCAAATGAGTTACAGAGCAAAGCAGCCCATGGCAGAAAAGCAAAGAAAGAGGTTCTGCTTTGTCTTTCCTTAGTTCTTCCTGAGTCTCCTGCTCTTCTTTTCCCCTGTGCAAGTAGACACTTCTATCCACATGCATCCACTCCTGCTTACTATGAGCTGTTGGTGACCGCTCACGAGTCAGCCACCGGCTCATGGTCGCCACATCCAATAAAAAACCAAAATGCTGCTCCATGCACCACCCCCATGATGGACAGCACATCAGTCTTGCTGTAATCCTGCCGGTTTCCAGAAGCATCCTGCCAGGCCTTCCTTCCTTCATAGTCTATCTTAGGTTGCTGTTTGTTGTGGACCACAGAGTCAGAACCAACTCACAGCTGACCTTCCACTGGGGTTTTAGAGGCAGTTAACAGCATGGGAGGGGAACGTCCATCTTTCTCCCACAGAGCAAGTTGGTGGATTCGAATCACATGCCTCTGGGTTGGCAGCACAATTCCTAGCCGCTAGGCCACCAGAGCTCTCAATCTGAAACAGGCAGGTGTGCTAAAACCTGTTCAACATCATAGCAGCATGCCAGCCTCCCATGATTGATGTGAAGGGGCTCTGTCTGAGGTGCTCTGTGTGGGAATCCAAACAGGATCTTTGTTGTGGAAGGTGAGGATTTGTAGAATCCACTGATTCACCACCGTTGTGGCTTCATATCATCAGGGTAGTAGAACAAAAAAGGTTTTCAGCCATTCAACATCCCATAAAGACCTGAGGGCTTTCCTGATCCCTTTACGCTCCTGTAACACTATCTAAAAACTGCGAGGACAGAACATGCTGAGATGAAGGTAAAGTGGCAGCTCTCCCAGCCCAAAGCCCTGAAGCTCTGCTCAACGAGGTCACAAGGAAACAGGGACCAGGGTTCCTGGGGCCCTGGCGACACATATGCCTTAACCCCAGGCACACACTTCACTCAGCATCGATGTCCACTATGGCGCCAGCCCTCACTCGTTGCTCGAGTCTGCCCGGCACCCGCTTCCCCCCACCACGCACACATGCAGGAAACCTGACACTCTTTCCAACTGTGCCATAAAGCTGACACATGTAGCCTCGTTTTTGTAACACCGGTGTTTTACATTCAGCTCAGTCTTCCAATAAATTTAACACCGGAATTATATACAACATTAAGTGCATTCAAACACAGCTGATTCCTTCGCAGGTTCCTCAGGGCACAGCTGCTGTGAAGGTGCAGCCATGGAGCAAGGAGAAGGTCCTGTCTTTTAACGTTGCAGACCCTGGGGAAGCGCGGCCTGAACGCTAACCTCCTGGCGACCTCACAAGGTATCACAACAGTTTATTTCATCAGACTTCTAAGTGTTCGAGGAACCTGCAAACTTCAACAGCTGCATTTGGCCTTCACAGGAGACAGAATGCCTGCTGCTGAGGGGTCAGACTTCATATTCGCTGAGTCTGTCAGGTATATTTACATGTGTGACATACACCAGTTCCCAGTCTACCTTCTCTGGGTATGTTCTGTGAACACGTGGAATTTCTGGAGAGGGGGCGAACGCCTTGGAAAATGATACTGCTTCCTCATGACCGATGATAAGAGATCTTCAGTTAACCGTGGCTCAGAATCCCATCTTAATTGAGTGTCTTCTGCTCTGGTGAAGAAATAATGTCCCTGAAATCATTCTAATCTAATCCACTTAATCTAAAAATCTATGGGACATTACAGATTTTTCTTGGAATCAGAATATTTAAGCCTCTCCCTTCACAATTAATGTCATGCTACTGACATGCAAACCAAATGGCCAGTCCTTCTTAAAAAGACTGCAATACCAAAATCCCCAAAACTTTGAAGTCTCTACACAATCTCTGCCCAGGTGTAGTCTGAGCTTCTGCCAGCTGTCAGTGCACTGACTGCACCTCATGGAGAACCCATAAGTGACAGCAGATCTGTGCTGTATTGTGGTTTTGATAGTTTTATTTGGGGAGAACACCAGGCCTTGCTTCAAACGTACCTCTGGGTGGGCCTGAACTTCCAGTCTTGCCACACTAACCATTAGGGCTTCCCAAGGGCTGCATCTATTAGACCTGCATTAACAAGTCCCCTAAAAAGAAAACACTATTAAAGCTTCTGTGTTGGCTTTTCAGACCCCTTGCTGGGCTCACCCTCACAAATGTGGGGGGAAAGCAATCATTCTGCAGGGGTATTCTATTGTTGATGTTGTTGTTTTGTACTATCAAGTCAGAACTGACTCATAGCTGACCTTCCAGTGGGTTTTCAGAGGCAGGAAATCACACTGGAAGAGACTGCCTAAATTTCTCCCATTAAGCTGCTTGTGGATTCAAACTGCATACCTTTGGGTTGGCAGCACAACTCCTTACCACTAAACCATCAGAGCACCAGCAATATTCTAAGCCATGTCTATACCAGAAGCAAGTGGGGAATTGTATTTTACCAAGATGATCAGAAAAAGCAAACCAGTGAGAGAGACAAAAAACCCCACAGAACGGGGTCAGCTGTCCAATCAATGAACATGTTCATCATTTGCAAGTGTCCATTAAACTGTTTATATCCATGCTTCTTGCTAATACACCATGGTGATAAACTCTGTTCAGACAAAGGCTGAGTCCTGACACCATTGGACACGCCTCATGTCTCTCAGGTTTCATTTATAATCAAAATGCAGATCATGATGGAACAATTTCTTGACATTTTTGTTTTATAATTATTATTATCACAGTGCAATTCTAGTGAGGTTTTGCCAGATATATATCAGAGGTGGAAATCTCTTTAAAGTAAATCATTATAAAATCCCTTTCCTTTATACTATGCTGGAAGTGCCGTGTCTAAAGGTCTTTGGGGAAAATAAATAATGGAAATTTTGTTATTGATCTTGAGCAGCGGCAGTAAATCTAATGAGTTATTGTTATTTTACCCACAGCAAATATTATGAGGTTCAAAATAATAACATTCAATTAAAGACAGAAAGCCAGATAGGGTGTGAGATAAAAACATAATTTAACAGTGGATTCTTTTCTGTATGTCCTAAATACTAATTTAGCCTGTTTGACATTCAGAATGAAATTCCGTTTTAAAAGTTGTTTCCCATAGCACAATAATAATTAAGATTATTATTTATTTTCCACTCTATAAATACTATCTTCAACAAAGGAAGGTTATGTCTCTTCACTAGAAGACAAATTCAATCTGTTGTTGGTTTGGTTTTTTGGTTGTTTTTTTTTAAAGATCTCACAAAACAACCAATAATGGAACACGGCAGCCAAACCTTCTGGGATCAACCAAAAATTTTTGAGGAGATAAATCTGAGCACAGTTACAATCTCAAAAATATTACACAATAGAGTCCCATCGGCTCGGCTCCTCGGTACATGAGCTGAGGTCTTCCAACTAAAAGACTGCAACCTCTCTCTCACAGTTAAACTCGATAGAGGAAATCAAACTACTTCACAGAGGGGGAAAGTGTAGTCTTCAGACAGGTATTTGCTCCATTTTCTTATGTTCTGTTCTTAAGGAAAGGGGAATCACTGTATTTTAAAATTTTGTGCCTGGTTTATCAGACCACCAAAAAAAAAAAACACCACGAGTGGCTGAATTCTAGAAAGCAGCTGGGATAGTGTCATGCCCGCAGGACACAAAGACAAAGCCTTCTCTGTGCTTCCTGGGCTGACCTAATGCACTGGCCTCTCACTCCCATCCTTCTGACCTAAGTGCCCTACTGCTAGGGTTCTGGTTGGAAGATAAGACCTCTCAACTCAGTGAGAAACAACTCCATCTCATCCTTCTGTCAGCCGCCACAATGCTCAGATAATGTGCCACCACCCCACCCCCGAGGAGAGGACAGAGAGAGAATCCTAGTCACCAACTGACCATTTCCTTTTTAAGGGACAGTAACAAAACCATATTTATAACAAGACACTTCTAGACAGAGCTTGCTCTTCAAGAAGCCCAGTCCTACCACTTCTTAAAAATGCAAAGAGCTCAAGAGGAAAGGGCTCCCTTGGAAGGGGCGTCCCTGATGAACCTAATGCAGCACTCGGCAGAACAAAAAGCAGGCTCTGGAGAGTGGTGGGTGGTGATAAAGGTCATGTCTCAAGAACCTCCGAGCACTCTGCCCTCCACTCGCCACATGCTATCACTGGCAACTTCCACGTGCTTTTCTAACCCATTGGTCTCAAATCTGCCTCTTAAAGGAAACAGTGAATCTTACACAACCCTGCAGCATGGCATTGAACTTGGCACTCCGTAAGTTATCTGCAACCATGAAAAGGATGAAGCCGTCTGTTTCTGTGAGATTTACAGCCTTGGAAACCCTATGGGCCAGTTCTACTGTGTCCTGCTGGGTCACTATGGAAAGATCATGGTTTGCTCAGTTGGATTTGCTCAATCAAGTCAGTGTGACTGACGCCTTTGAGCCGCGTATTGTGAAGAGCATTGATTGTCCATGGACTGCCAAAAGAACAAACGATAGGTCTTGGAAAAAGCGCAGCCAGAATGCTCCTTGGAATCAAAGATGGTGAAGCTTTCGCTTTCAGAATTTGGACATGTTGCTAGGGAAGGCTATTCCTTAGAAAGGAATATCATGCTTGGAAAGAGGGTCAGCGAAAGACAGGGAGGTCTCCATGGAGATGGGCTAACAGTGACTGGCAGCAATGGGTTCAAGTGTGTCACAGCTGATGAGAATGACGCAGGACGGGATAAGATGCAGGTTTGTGTCCAGAGGGTCACTACGAGTTTTATTCACTTGACTTGACAGCGCCCAACAACAACAGTGAGTTTAATTTTTTTGCCCAAATATACATACTCTCTGAATCAGGGATGGCATCAAATGTTTTTGTCATCACCACAATTGTGTAAGATCATCCCATTTTATAGACAGCAAAAGAGAGGTCTAGAGAGGTTTCAATTACCCAGCAAAATTGCACTGTGGCACTGGGATTTGAAATCAAACCATCTGCTCCAGCCCTCATGTTTATGATCACTGCATCAAAATGCTTAACAGAGGAAAGAAATAGTTTCAACCTCAAAAACCAGCCCTTAAGTAGATGTACATAGTTTCACATAATGGAAATCTTAGTTTCATAACAAATTCCGGTTTTAAAACATGTATATTTACAAAATAATACTCTAAGATACGGAGGTAAAACAGTCTTTTTGCCAGAAGAATATATTTTTTAAAATGTTTTTTCAATCATCAACAGGGAAAAGAACCAAGGCACACATGTCCAGGAGCCTGTCACCGAGAGGTTCATGGTCCCCTCGCTTTGGTCCAACAATCCTGTGAGCATTTCAAATTGCCTGGAAGAGACTGAGAAAATAGAGAAGCCTTGGAGAACCGATCTGTCAAAACAAATCCCAGCCATGTAACAAGGCTCAGCTCTGCTTTCCCTGCCTTCATTCTGATGCAAAAAAGGAGGACTCCCCAAAGCCACCCAGCTGAGCATCTCATGCTTCTCCCCCAGTATGACCCCGCCATCCTCAGCCCCTCAGCTCAACCAAGCAGCAGCTCAATGGGTATGAGGAGACATTGCCACACGATGCTGCTGGATTTGGGGATGCAATTAAAATGCACTGGATGAGATTCCACTTTGGCAATGAACAGACACTCATCAGAGGCAGGTACCATCTGGGCCTGATGGAGACGGTCAAATTGAATTTTGTTCCTCCAAACATGGAAATATTTGATTGTTTCTTGCTATCTATACTAGTTGTGATTTTTTTAATATAAATTTACTTTTTTAAAAATTTTTTTTAATTTTATTATTTTTGTGTGCGTGTACCGTCAAATCAGATCTGACTGGTACAGGAGGAGATTGCCCCTCCTTCCCCGGCAGAGCATCTGGTGGATTCAAACCGTGCACCTCTGGGACTGTAGTTGCAGCTTCTTGCCACTAGGCCACCTAAGCTCCCCTTAGTTGTGATTTTTTAAGGTGCAGGTGAGGACCTTAGCTTTCCTGGGTGTGGGATCTGTCAGCACCAGCTGGGTTTACTTACTTTGCTTTTTTCTAATGGCTAGCTAGTGATACATATCACAAGACTCAAAAGGAAGGATCAGCGCTGAGAAAAGGAGCACCAACCTCCCGGATGTTGCTGTTCTCAGGTGTGGATGAGTAGGACTGACTCCCAGCTGCTCTGTGAACCTCAGACTTGACCCTTGCCCTCTCCTGAACTGTCCTCACCACCTCTGATAGGCTCAAGGTCGCTGTTACAGTCAGTGTGTCAATCCACCTTGTCCAGGATCTTCTTCCCATTCTCCGACCTTCCACCTCTCCCAGCATGATGTCTTTTCCCAAGGACTGGTCCTTCCTGACAACACTTCCAAAACACGGGAGACGAAGCTTCACCATCTATTTGCCTCTGAGGAGGACCCTCGTGGCTCTTCCTCCCACACAAACTCAGCAGTTCCTTTGGCAATCCACGTGATATTCCGTACTCTTCTCCAACACCACAATTCAAAGGGATCCATTCTTCTTGTGTCATCCTTATTCACCGTCCAAATTCAGCTGCACAGGGAGCAACTGAAAACACCACGGCACAGATCAGGCACACCTTAGCCTTAAAACTGAATCATTGCTCTTTAACACTTTGGAGACAACCTTCACAGCAGATTGTCTCAGTGCAACATATGTTTTGACTTCTTGACTGCTGTTACCACGGGTGTTGAAGTACAAAGAAGTAATTGACAAATTCAGTCTCTCCTCCAGCTATTAAAATGTTGCCTACCAGTGCACCTAGTCAACTATTTTAACCAAGAGACATCAAGTCAAGGATCCTTTAAAAAGTGAGTTCAAGTAAACACTCCTTGAACAAGAGTTATGATCTTGGAAAATTATTATTTCCAAAAGTAAGATTTTTTAAAAAATTTAAAGTTTGTCAATCATATGACAGCTGTGTTTATACACACAAAGTGAAGTGGAAAACTAAGGCAATTATTCAGATGATTCGGATCAAAACATCCCTGCAACCAAAATATCCAGAAAATGGAAACTCTAATGTTGAGGATTCTTATTCTTTTGGCTTGCGTTATCCAGATAATTGCTTCATCTCACCACTGTTCTGTTTAGACAGAGCCTCCAACCCATCCTGTGGACTGGCAACTGGAAGTACAATTATTTGCAGATGCACATACTTAGGGACACAAGTGTCTACAGTTACAATTAGACACAGATGTAGCTTAGCACAGACCAGAGTCAAGTCTGAAGTTTTGGAAGCCTATTTCGAAAAGCTGACTATAAACAGGAATAATTCCTTCTAAATATCAAATATGGCAAAAAGTCACTTAAGCATATAATGACATATCTATCCCAAAAAAACCCAAATTCATATGCACCAGATATGTCCTTGAAACTGTGCTATTTGGACTCATCATTTGAGGAGACAAGGTACTTTTGCTGTTGTAGCTGTGTACCGTCACAATGGAACCGACCCAAAGCTGACTCTCCAGAGGGTTTTCAGAGACAGTTAATCACACGGGAGGCAACTGCCCATCCTTCTCCTGCAGAGCAGTTGGTGGATTTGAACTGCATACCTTAGGGATTACAGCACAGCTTCTTGCCACTAGGCCACCAAAGCTCCAAGGTACTTATATGAGCATAGTTTTTAACAACAAACAACATCCTTGTTGCTTCAGGAGCTGCGTTTTCATAAATCAACTAAAAATATTACCCCCTTCTAAAGGTTATGCTTTTCACCTTGATTTTAAAAAATGCATGCGTTGTCTCCCCAAAATAATTTTAATCATCTCTTACGTGGTATTTTAAATTTTATTCCAATGGATGCTTCCCGAGTTAAACTTATTTTTGGCCTGTATTCTCTGGCTGCACAATCTACTTACATATTTCTATCACAAAGGGGAAGCAGAGAATGCCACTAGCTCAAATTCAGCCCCAAACTATAAATTTGCATTAATTAAAGATATTTGATAAGCATGCATGCTGAAAGAAATTAAGCAGGGAAGGTGCCAGAAGAAGGGTTATCTTTTGTAAAGAAATTAAAAATCACAGAAAGAATGTAGCAGCCCAAAAGCCTCTTCAAATCTTCTGCCTGAGACCTTTTCTAGAAGCACTGGGTTTTGTTTCTCACTTCTGGTCAGTATGGGTGACTGAACCAATGGAGGTATAGATATTTCTCTCTCTCTCTCTCTCTCTCACACACACACACACACACGTATCCCTCCCAAAACAAATACAAAGAGACAATATTAAATCTAACAGCAATACCAACAAATACATTTTCACAAGCAAGAAAAAACTGGGGAACCAGACACATGCCTATGAGACAATACTTTTCAATCTGGGCAGTCCATTTCCAATGACCTGGAAGCTTTAACAGAAAGCCTGGAGGTATAGTGGGTTACAGGTTGGCCTTCAAATCCACTTCAAGGAAGAAAGATGAGGGAATATGTTCCTGTTACCATGTACAGCATTGGAAATCCAAAGGAAAGTCATCATGGGTCAGAATCAATTCAACTTCAGAAGGGAGTTGTTGTTTGCAGGAAGGGAGCTTTAATGATGTCTATGAGTAAGGTACAAGCATCAAAAATTGTTAAAGCTACCAGGTGATTCTAACACGCAGCCTTCTTGAAAATCATGATGACAGGACCATGCAAGAGAAGTGAAGGCCACAGCCACTTGCCTACAAAGCTCTCACAGAGCTCCTTGTATGGAATCAGGATTCCAGAAGGTTCAGCTCTTGAAAACAGCCCCACATTAACTCTTCTCACTGGCCTGTGGACAAGACATCACAAAAAATCTGAACCTCATAAGAATGTTTAGTTCCAAAATAACATTCACACATGGTGTAGGAATTTCTAGCCAAAATATTAATGTAAAAAAGGGCCAAAATCGATGAAATCTATAGAGACTAGCCATGTGGATATAGGTTACATGACAGAGGCTCCTTTGAGACCTTATATAGTACTCAGGAAAACTCACTGGTACTGAATATGACCATAGTCAAGACATTAAAAAGCACATACACTAAAATTATAAAACCAATCCTACAGAAACAACACAGGAAAATGAGATAACACATTAATCTGATGGGAAGCTAGAAAATAAACCTGCCCAATAAGGGACAGAAAAGAACGGAAGCCACAACAACATATCTCACAAAGAAAGCATTAAAAAAAAAAAAGTAATTCTAAAAATAGTTGGCAAAATGAAAACTCATAAAAAGATTCACTGAAAGCAGCGGTGCTGATGACTAAGATGATAGACCTGAAAAACTGACCCAAAACACAAGTCGGGGAAACAGAGGGATGAAAAATATAAAATCAAAGCTCTGAGAAGTAGAAGAAAACAAGACGCTCTATCTGACAGCCATTTCACAGGAGGAGAACTGAAATAATAGAAAATTACTGAATAAGATGCTCAATCGAATTCTCCAAAATGAAACAAAGCTATGAGTATTCACGCAGAAAAAGAAAATCATGCCTGATGCCAAACAAGAGGAAATGAAAACAAAACCACATCTAGATTCCAGTAAAAACAAGTGGACATAGCAAGCAAATCTTAAACCATTAAAAATAAACCATAATCAGACTACAATAGTCTTCTCATCAGTAACAGCAGATGCCAGAGGACAGAGACATAATACTGTAAAAACAATGAATGATAAACGCCAAACAAGAATAACATAAACATATTATTAATCAGACTGAAGGTTAAATAAAGACATTTTAAATACAAAAGACACATTGAAAGACATAGCCCACAAGGAACTTGAATCCAAAATATACAAAGAACATGTAAAATTCTACAATGAGAAAACAACTCAAAAATGGGTAGAATATTTGAAAACACTTCTTAGAGCAACTAAGCATATAAAATATTATCAGCATTTTAAGTCACTGCTGTTGTGTGCCACTGAGTCCATTTCAACTCAATGAACTCTTCCATAACAGAACAGAACCTAAATAACAGAACAGTAAGAAACTCCACTGCAATCTCCAAGGCCCATCGTTCGAATCCATGAGCTGCTCCATCGGAAAAGGCTGAGCCCTCACTCTCCTCCCACGTGATTCCCTGCCCCTAAAAACCCACTGGGGTGTCAAGGGTCAGTTCTGACACCATGATCTCATTTATCATGAGGCTATGCTGTTTCAAACCCTCCAACGCTTCTCATCATGCTTGAAGCAAAGTCCCTAATAGAGCCTGGGAGGGCTGAGTCCAGCGACTGAGTGGGAAGGGCTCATTCACTGCTCAGTCTCACACCGACTTGTCCTTCTGTTCTGGGTCAACCTGGCCCTCCTCACCTCTAACTGTGCACTGGCTCACCCGCAAAACTCTTTACCAGATAGACAGCCCATAGCTTGCTTCCTCATTTCACGATGACTTTGAATCAAATGTCAAATCATCAAGGTTTCCTCAACCTGCAACAGTGTTCATTTCTCTTATTCCTCTCTCTCAGCCTCTCCTCTATTTGTCCTCATTTTCTATTCCTCTGTCTCCCTCAGTCAGAATGTAAGATCCTTGAGGGCAGGAACTTTTTTTGGTGTATCCTCTACATGTAGACAACACCTCACCCCGAAAAAATGCTAGAGAAGCAGATCGAGAATGGATTCAATGGCACTTTCAACGTTCCTACAAATGCTTCTTTTAAACAAGATTGGGAGCAAATACATCAGAGTGGTTGAGTTTATGTATTCTGGGTAGTAGATACAAAGGCATTTATTGCTGTATTCTTGACTGTCGTGTGTATTTTACATGAGGCACTAATTGCTTGGGGAGCTGTGTGTCCTACAGGCTGAATCAGACTAGATCTGCGCTCCTGTAGTAGTACTTCCAGAATGTCGCCTGGGTGGCGTGAGAGGTTAGGAGAGGGTCAGGGAGCCTCACAGAAGGGAAATTAGGAAATTCATTTGAATTTGCCTTTTCCTCACTATTAGTCTGTGGGAAAGTATCTTATAATCTCCACATCCAGTCTCCACAAGGACAGGGGTGTCCCAGGGAGGGTGGAAGAGAATCATCCATTCTTTCTCTAGAGTCTTAAAGGGGCATGAAGGGAGCCAGACAAAAAGACACAGCTAACCTGGAAGTAACCTCATACCCCTGACAGGTAGACAACCCCAATTCACACATCACCTTCTGCAGTTGTAACTAGCAAGGCCCTCATGCTCCTTCCAACCTGTTTTGAACTCACTCTCTCTCTCTCCTCTCTATTCTCTCCTCTCTCTCTCTCCCCTCTTTCTCTCTGCCCCCTCTCTGTCTCCCTCTCTCTCTCTTCTCTTCCCTCTCTCTCTCCCATCTCTTTCTATCTCTCTCTCCTCTGTGTGTGTATCTCTCTCTCCCTTTCTCTCCTCCATCTCTCTCTCCCCTTCTCTCTCCTCTCTCCTTCTCCCTCTCCTCTCTTTCTCTCTCCCCTCTCTTTCTCTGTCTCTCTCTCTCCTCTCCCCCACCCCATATCTGTGTGTGTGTGTGTGTGTGTGTGTGTGTGTGTCTTCTCTCTCTCTCTTTCTCTCTCTCTCTCTCTGTCTCTTTTCTCTCTCCTCTCTCTCCCCACCACTGAGAGCAACTTATTTTGGAACTCCAGAGTTTACAAAGCACATAGCCATTTGTCATCGCAAGCCTGCCTGCCAAACCAAACCAATTCAGAGCAACTATAAATATCACCCAGGTTTCTGAGCTGAGGAAACTGAGGCTGAATGAGTAACAGGCCTGACACAAAGATCCAGGTTCTCGTTGACAAACATGTGAGGTTAAGTCCCTGGAACTCACCACTTGTGTTCATGAGCCTCTTTCCCCAGATGGGTGTAGCTGGAGTGTCTCAAATGTGACAATGACGGCAGTGCGCTGAGGGAACAATGCAAACCCCTCAATCACTTCCACGGTGCATTCCGATGTTTGGGAGCCCAGGCAGAGCTCTGGGGCTGCTCCAAGGCGGCCACATGGCCCAGTCTCTCCCTCCAAGTCCTAACGAATCCAACAGAACTTCTCCACACTCATCTCACACGGCTCTCGTGATGACCTGGGTCACCTGCTTTCTCACACAACTTGATCATGACCTTCCACAGCCCGGACCTCTTCTTGCCTTCCTCTGTCACATTATCTCGCTCCTCACTTGCTTAGAAAGCACCGCCTGAATAACAAATCTCCTTGAGCAACTCTGATGTACACCATCCACCCTCTACATGATAGCCTGCAGGGCACTTTTTACACTTGTCATTGTCTGTGTATCTGTGTGGTTCTCTGGCCAAAGTCTCTCTCCTATGAGACTGGAAGCTCCATGAAGTCAAGGCCAAGTCTGACCTTGTTTACCAGGTTGCTGTCGCTAATAGCCGCCATCAAGTCTGCTTCTACTCGTGGAAACAGACGAAACATTGCACCATCTTCATAATCTCTCATGATTTTGTTGGAGCTCATTGGTGAGGCTACTGTATCAATCCTTGTGTTGGAGGGTTTTTCTCACTTACACTGGCTCTTTACCAAGCAGACTACCCTTCTCCAGCAAAGAGTCTTCCCACCACATCCTCACATAATGAGGAAAAGGCTATATCTATGTAACGTATCAAGAAAAAAATCCCAATGATGGACTTCTCTAACAAGGCTATCTCACCCGAACAGCTTGTCGTGTATACTTTTGTTTTCTTTTTTGCTTACTTGGCTTGTCCTTACAACATGCTCATTCATTTATCCATTTGGCCAATATTAACTAAGTGTCTAATATGTGTGTGATTTTTCTGGACTAAGGACAGAGACATGAACAAGCCAGACGAGGCCCTCACTTTCATGCAAGTTAACATTCTCATGAGAGAAACAGGCAAATACAAATAAGTGAGGCTAGTAGCAAGATCTAGAAAAATAGTGAAATGTCACAAAGATTGGGGAGGAGGGAAAGTCTTGAAGCAGGTCGTGAAGGAGTGCTCTAACGTGGAAATGACAAGGAGCACAGGGTCAAACAAAGGATCATGGAGAAGAACATCAGACAATGTGTTTGAGGAGCAGAAAAAAAAAAGGCAAAGTCCTTCAGAATTCCTTCATGGGGAGAATAACACAAGACGAGGCTAGAGAAGTAGGCAGGACACCACCTGGTTGAAGAACTTCTCTTCTGAAGGTCACACAGACGCCTGCAGGCACCAAAACTTCATCCATTTGAGTCTCAACCTCTTTCAGACTTGCCTAATTGGCCATAACTACAAATGTCAACTCTGCAGAAGACAGAGAGTGTTGAGGGTGACACTAGAACCAGTTTGTCTCCCAGAAAGTCCCCTTAACCATTCTGGTCTTTAATTCCATCATCTCTTGATCAAGTAAGAACCTGAACTTGGGAGGTCCCAAAAGACTCAACTCCAATATTCTAAAGTTATTTTCCTTCCCATTGTCTTTAAGAAATGGGAAAAAGCAGTTGTTGTTATTGTTGTTGCTGTTGTTGTTGATTGCCATCAAGTTGAGCATGACTCATAGCAATTCTATGAACAAAAAGGCCCAATGCCTTTCAATAACTATTGTCATTTCTCCAAGTTCATAGAGTTTCCAGAGGCATGTGGTTTAGGAAGTGGATGTCACTCCTGCTTCCAAACTTTTTGTATGATTTGGGAGCTCCACCAAACACTGTCCACATTGGAAAACCATTCTGGTATTTGATACCCCAATGGTACAAGGTTCAACATCACAGCAAACTCAGGTTACCTCATCTAGCACATTAACAAAGACTGATGTACAAAGTGGAAAAGTGTTCCTCCAGATATAACAGCACTAGTTTCATTTAGCAGTGGTTAAATGTCAGCAAGTCAAATATGACTGAGAGTAAGCTTTGCACAAAAGACCTAAACTATGTTTTATGACTACCATAAGTTCTGTACAGAACACCGTTCTCTAATTACCAACATTTCTGTACATTTAGAGAGTTTGTAGAGAAAATTCAGTAGAAAATATTTAACCTCATACCTTTTAGCATTTTAAAAGGACATTTTCAAAGAATATACCTGAAATGCAATACAACCAGGTAAGTTCATGACTCAGGACCATAGTTGGACACAGAGTCCATACAGCTCTTTTTTTGTTCACGTCTCAGAGTTCTAGAGTGAGGCACTCACGGATCCTTTCTTGTGTAGGGCACATGAGCTTCCCAACACACCCGGTGCCATAGCCCTCAAACTTCCTTGTGCCCCGGGACCTCAGGGCTAATAGTTTCCTACTGACCCCTAGTGGTAGCACTGCCCCTCTCACTTAAACTGTTGACCAGGACAAAAGCAGATGATCACTTACAATATGGTGGTGGTTGTTTTATGTGTTGTTGAGTCAACTACAACTCACAGCAACCTTATGAACAATGTTGCCCTACCCCGTGCCATGCTAACCATCTCCAACACACTTCTTGTTCTTGGGTGCCATCAAGTTGGAACCAACCCACAGCTCACCTTGCAGTGGCTTTTCAAAGGCAATAAATCACACAGTTCTCCCACGGAACAACTGGTGGATTTGAACTGTGTACTTCTGAGACTGCAGCACAGTTTTTTACCATACTACCAACTAGACCACCAACACATGTGAGCCCAGACAATAAGAGAGGTGGGTCCTATGACACTTACCTCTCTGTCAATAAAAAACCTCACCAAGCATTCAGTCACCTTTGGGCTTTTGTGTTCTAACAATGATGTTCTTCAACTGACAGGCAACATGGCCCATTTCTCCTACCAACTTACATCTCAGAGCAAAGCCGCCCTAACAAAGGGCCAATCTGAACAGATTGGTTCCCTCTCCCTTCTATTCTCTTGACGCGATCATCTTGACTTGATCATCTCCCTTGAAGTACACTTTTTTTAATGCACTATATCTTCTCCTAGACCATTTAACTTTATGAGGACAGAGAGCTCAACCCATCTCTCTATGTTTGTCCATGTCCCCAGAGCATAACATAATGTACAGCTTTTAGAAGGTTGATTCCATCAAAAATCTTGAATGGTCTGAAAGAAGACATTTATCCAAAGACCCTTGACAAAACATGGTCAGCCAGAAGTGGAACATTTCCGGGGAAATCATCCAGTTCACAATTCTCAGTTGACACTGCACATGTGGGGCAGGAAAGAAGCCACGAGAACCCCACAAGGAGGACTGCAGCCTCAATGTCCGTGATGGTATAGGTTATAGGTTACAGGTTACAGGTTACAGGTTACAGGTTATAGGTTAGGTGTTCATCATAAGCCCAAGATGCTGTTATACCACAGTGGAACAAACAGGGTCTAAAGGGACCTCTGGTGGCCTAGTGGCAAGAAGCTGAACTGCAATCCCAGAAGTGCGCATTTCAAATCCACCAGATGCTCTGCTGGTGAAGGAGGGACAATCTCTTCCTGTACCAGTCAGATCCGATTTGACGGTACACACACATACACAAAATAATAAAAAAATTTTTTAAAAAAAGAAAAGAAGATCTAGAAGTTCAGAAATGAAAGGAGGCCCTGTGTGGTGCAAATCATTCATGCTAATGGTAAGACTGGAGGTTCAAGCCCACCCAGAATCACCTCTCGAGGAAAGCCTGGGCATACTCCTGAACAGGCAGCCACTGAAAACCCTGCAGGCCCACCCCGACACACGAAGGGTCAGCTACCCCTGTAAAAACTCCAACCTCACTGCTGACACATACATAGATTTTCCTCAAGTTCAATGTTAGCCCTTTAGAAATGTGGAGAATACCTCAGTCAATAGTGTTATTTCACTCCTGGAAGTTGTACAGGAGGTAAAATCTGCAAACGCCAGCATCTCCCACTCAGCAAGTGGGAATTCAGGGTGTCGAGGCAGGCAAGAGGGACTGGGCTAGTGAGGGATTAAAACGTGGGCACAAGGAGGCGCTTGGCTTGCTGGGGAGGGCACATTTCGAAGGGCGGGGGCAGAGGAGGAAAGAGGCAGAGGAGACTGAGTGGAGGCCAGCACGGGCAGGCGGGCAGGCACCCTCCCTCTATCATAAAAGGCAGCTCCCCCAAAGGAACAGACAGCGACAGCAGACCTGTTCTTTTCTAAATTGCCAAGTATAAAAGCCTTAGTACAAAATCTTCTATTTCAGGGTTTTGCTAAACAACAGTTAACTTGGTGTGTGCTGAACGTCTGCGGTAAATATTTGCTGGGCATTTCTGGCCCAAGTCAGAGTGCTTATCTAAAAAGCAGTTCTGTGCTGCTTTTACAAGGAAAATTCTCCACTCAACGCAGGACACTTGGGCTGCCTCTCCCTCCTTGGTCTCCAAGGTGCCGCCCCCACTGCCTGCAAGCAAGAGGCTGGGACTGCAGAAGAGCCATTTCTGTGAAGGCTCTTTGCTGCACTGAACTTTCTCTTCATTAAGGGTGAAGGCAGGAGTACAAGTCACTGATGGCCCTTCCGGTCAGGGTGCGTCTTCATCTGCTCTGTCGAGCTGTGGGAACGTTTGGGGAAATTAAGCGAGGCAGGACTGAAGATGAGAAGAACAAGGGAGGGACGCAGCTGGGCGAGGGCTGGGCAGAGATGTGTTGTTTACAGGCGAAGGAGACAACTGGATGTCATGCAGCTCCAGACTCAACCCAAGCCGCACTGAGAGGTCTCCAGATGGTAGCCAGGAAGGTGGAAAGGCATCTTCCCCGCCTCAACCCTGGGAAGCTAGAAAGGTGGGCACACAGACCACCAAGCATTCCCCTGCTGCAATGACACTTCTGGAGACCACTCAGCAAGTTCTCAGTTCTTTTTAAATTTTTATTTTATATTGAATCAAAATTCGTACACATTGTGTTTCACACTTTCCTTCATTCACATTGTGTTTCTTACAAGCATTCCCACTGTTTTCTAAAATTAATCACCACTGACCTATGCCCATCATTCGAACTTCTAACATCTTGGCAGAGCTCTGGAGGCCTAGGAGTTAAGAAGCTTTGTTGACAACCCACAGGCACATGGTTTGCATCCACCATCTGTTTGACAGGAGACAGATGAGCAGTCTCCTCCTGTGCAATTTTCAGCCTCTGGAAATCTGCTGGAGGCTTAGCTATGGGGCAAGTCTGACTAGATGGCAAGGAGTTTGAGGTTTTTTTCCTCCAAACCTCTTGAGGACACTTAACATTAACAGGAGGCTCTGCTGGTTCAGGGAGAGAAGTCTCTGCTTCTTTGTAGAGACCTGGCTCTGATTCCCAGCCACGGTACCCACTGCACTCCCACCACGCCTCAGACCCTGGAGGCTGTGCTGTGCTGACCCTCCAACTGGCTTCTTGTTGTCACTGAGTCAAGTACAATGCAGGGCACCCTTATTACAAGAAATCTGAGCCCTGTGCCAACCTCACAATCTATGACACTCTTGAGCCCACTGCTGCATTCACTGTGTCAACCTACCTCTCTTGTGCCATCCTTCCACCTTCCCAAGCATAATGTCCCTCTCCAATTAGCAGCCTCTGCTAGCCACATGCCCAAAGTGTGTGAGAAAAAGGCTCATCATCTTTGCCTCCCAGAAGCATCTTGGCTGCACCATCTCCAAGACACAGCTGTTCTTTTCGTAAGTAGCCAAATGATATTCACTACTCTTCTCCAACAGCACAGTTTAAAAGCATCAATTCTTCTTCTGTCATCCTTAGTTACTGTCCAGCTCTCAGAAGCATAGCAAGTGACTGAAAATACCAAGGTCTGAAAAAGGCACTCCTTAGTCCTCAAACTAACATCATTGCTCTTCAATAATTTGGAGAGGTCCCTGATTGCACACGCAGTACAATATGTCTCCAGATCTCCTGACTACTAGTACCCAGTATACTAATGGTGGATCCAACTAAGCTGAAGCTGTTGACCATTTCAATCTCTTCTCCATATATCATTGGTATTCTGTCAACTCTATAGTCTCATGGTTTAGGGTTTTTATGGTTTTGGTCTGAGTTTGGGGTTTTTGCCAATGCTTTCAGTGCAGTTTGTACATCTTCCTTCAATATCAACAGCTCTGGATCATATGATACCTCTTGAAAAGGTTGAATAACAGCCAGTTCTTTTGGTGCAATAACTATGCATCCTTTCTATTTTCTTTAGATGTTTCCTGTGGTGTTCAATATTTTACCTACAGAGTCCATCAAAATTGCAACTAGAGGATTGAGTTTGTCCTTCAGGTCTTTCAGCTTGAGAAATGCCAAGTGTGCCTTCTGGTTTTCAAACTCCAGGTCTCTGTACATTTTGTTATATTCCTGTCTTTGACATTTTCTGTTCAGCTCTAACTTCAGCACCTTTCCCATTCCCTTCAGTTACTCTGCACTCAATAGCGTATTTCAAGGTCTTTGCTGACCCTCAGTTTGGTCTTTTCTTTATTTTCTGTAATTTTAATAACCTTTTTGCTTTCTTTACGTATCATGTCCGTGATGGCATTCCACAACTCCTCTAGCTTTGGTTATTACCATTCAGTGGATCAAGTCTATTCTTGAGATGATCTCTAAATTCAAGTGCGATATACTCAGGGTTGAACTATGGTTCTCATGAATTTGTTTTCATTTCCTTCCGTTTCAATTTGAACTTACATAGAGCAATTGATAGTTTATTCCCTTACTGGTCCCTGGTCTTGCTCTGATTGATGGTATTGAGTTTCTTCATTGTCTTTTTCTGCATATGCAGTTGATTTTATTCCTTTGTATTACACCCAGCAAGGTCTACACGTTCTGTCACTGTCAATGCTGCTGAAAAGTGGCATTGGATTTGCAAAATCTTGTCATGAGCTTTCTGGCATCATTCTATCACCAAGGCCATATTTTCCAGGTATAGAGTCAGCTTCTTTGTGCTCAGCTTCTTCGTTCCTATTACCAGTAATTATCAATGCCATTTGGCTGCATGTTTGCTCATGTCAGAAGTTAGTAAAATTATCAATTTCTCCATCTTTAGCATTAATGGTTGATATGTAAGTTTGAATAAAGTTCATTGCCCAGTCTTCCATGTGAATACATAGCTATTAATCTTTTCACTGAAAATATAGTCTTTTAGGATAGGTTTGAAAAATGCTTAGGGTTTTTTCTGGTTTTATAATAAAGATGATGTTGCTCCTCTTCAATATGTCTTTCCCTACAAATCAAGCCATACAGCTGGTCCAATTCAGTATGTGTAATAACAGTTCATTTCAACTCACCAATGCCTAGGATAGCAATCATTCTATTTAATTTTTTACAATTTACACTTTTTCTAGATTCATGCTTTGCACATTCCAGGGCCTGATAATCCGTGGATCTGCAGCTATCTCTTCTCATTTTAAGCCACAGCACATGAGCAAATAAACGTTCCCAAAGCTTTCCTCTATTGTCGACATTGAAGTTAATTCTCTGAGATGGCAACTCCTACCTAGTTTTACCTAAGAACTTTCCAATCCCTTGGCCAACACACAGCATGATGCCAGCCAATACTATGCTGTTATACATACAATTTTTGCTGTGTATTTTTTTTCCCTAAAGGAATTCACAGAATCTTTCTCCCTTATTCTGAAAGCTCAGTTGAAAACTGCTCACCATAGGTGATTTTGCTAGAATTTGAAATATCAATGGCATGGCTTCCAGCATCACAGCAACATGCAAGTTACCACAGCACAACAGACTCACAGACAAGTGCTGAATTGCATCTCAACATGCAAGCTACCGTAGCACAGCAGACTGGCAGACAAGTGCTAAATTACATCATTGCTCCTCCTAAAATACAAAACTATCTCCCCAAGATCTTAAGCCACATCTTCCTCTTTCCTCTTGTTTTAGTGATAGAGTTTCTAATGGAGGAGGGGTGAATTAGGATCATGATATGGACATCCTCACTTATAGACACGGTGATTTTTCATTTACTTTTATTTTTATTTTACAAATTAATAGTGGCAATTATGCATCAAGCAAATCTATCAGTGACATTTCTTCCAATAGCACATGCCCACTTTGTGTTTCTGTGTCAGAATTTCTTCATTTTCAGAGTATTTAAATATTTTTTGGTTGCACACAGTATTTAAATCTTTTTATAATGCTACTTGCACACCTACACAGCTTTTATATGCACTGAGAAGAAAAAAAAATTATTACTCAGTTTACAGTGATAGTCACTGCATTAGGAGTGGTCTGGCACATAAGTCGAAATATCTCTGAGTCAGACCTGTATCTTGCTGCAACTCAAAACTCACTACCTTTATGTCAGAAACCAATTCAAGGCTGACTCTGCAGTAGGCTTTCAAGATACAGCAAATCATAAAAAAAGAGAGTATCCCTATTTCTCCTGCAGAGCAGCTGGTGGATTTGAACTGCCAGCGAGGCACAGGCTTTGGGATAGCAGCACAACTCTGCAGACGATGCCACCAGAGTCCCTGTGCTCCAAGGAGTGATCATCAAATTTGAGAGCTCAGTGCCTCCACTAGGCCATTCATCAATTCCCAGGGGCCTCTGAATCCCACACAACAGACACTGGGCTTAAGTTCAAAGCAAGAAATTCCACAGCAGGGGTCATTGGCATGTGGGTAGAAGCGGAGACCAGAACAACACCGATGACCCTGAAAGGTGGCCAGTCAGTGCAGCCAGCCTGCAAGGTCATGGCCTGGATGAACTAACACAAGGTCAAGGGCAAGGCACCATCCATAGACACTTCTAGCCCAAGGCGTTCTTCCCAATCTCCCTAAAACAAGAAAGATGCACTTTTCTGTTTAAATACTAACTGATGTTTGGATCAGAGATACCTAAGAAGTCAACACCTGTCATGTAGTTGTATTTTCCCCCCTCAACCTAACAATCAGGTACAGAGCTGGCTCTCTGCAGCTGGCCAAGGCCAGCTTTGATTCAGAATTTGCCTTTAGCTAGCTTTGTGGCCTTGGGAGGTCATCAACTTCTCTGGCTTGAGGTTTTGCTGCCCACCAAATAGGAACACCAGCCTTCTTCCACCCTGTAAACACGGGGGCTTTCTGTGAGGATTAAATGGAACAACCCACGAAGGCATCTCGGATCCCCCTGCAGGGCACCTAAAGGCATTTCACAATCAATGGTGTTTCCTAACTGCTCTGTGGCGACTGTAATCACCTTGGACCCAGACCTCAGGACTGGAACTTGAGTTGCAGGCATGCCCAAAATGATGCCGGAGGCTTCTCTGAACATCTTTAGCATCAAGCCTAAACGGGCTTCCCATTGAAGTCTTCACCACTCCTGCTGTTGAGGGTGCCACCCCTCAACTAGAATGCACAGCGACTGGTCATGTCAGCACACGTGCCCATAGAGTAAACTGGTCAGAGGAAGGAAATTCCAGAACCAATTCCCGGGCAACGTCCTTCTAAGAAGCATCTAGAAAACTCTCAAACTGACAAAAGAGGAGAGAGAAAAGGAGACAGAACTCAGGTAGTGCGACCCTCACCTGACCTCATGCACGGCACAAGAGGCCACCAGTTCACTTTCTCTGCAGCAAGACAGCCGCCAACAGCTGTGGATGTCAGGAGGCGGCTGCTAGGTCTAAAGTTACCACCCCTTCCCCTCCATAAAAGGAGGGGGGAAAGCTCATTTCTAGGGCTTCTTTATGTTTGGCTTAGAAGGAACAAATGTCGACAAGATATAGGATACTACGCGCTGTTTGCCACCAAAATGCACAGAACATCATTTCAGACGAAACTACACCCGCTTAATTGTGATGCATTAAGTATTATGTTCATTGTTTCTGAAACTGGGTGGAAATGAATAATTTATTTCAGACAAAGAAAACTCTTGAATATGAAATGCCTCATCTTTTAAAATTACAATTTGGAAGACAAGAATGAAAAAATACTCATCGTCAGTGAACCTGCCGGTGCTCAGAGAAAACAATAGTTCAACTGTTTGTAGTTTGTTTGCAAACATTACTTTTAAAAAAATAAATTTTGGAGAACGGGGGAGGAGGGTGTTTCCAACATACTCACATGTGCTCAGAACAAAACTAGCACATTTCAGTATTCATTTGAGGGGCCAGGTGCACCCTTCCCATCCCACAAGTGGGATCTCGTTCACACCTGGACTCCATGCCCCACCTCTCCACCCCAGTCACTCTCTCCAGAAACCTCCTTGGCATCCATCAGTCTTCAGAGCACTTCACTATACTTTGAACCTCCTCTCTGGTCCACCACCATTCTCCCCAGCAATTAGCACAAAGCCCCACGAGAGTAATAAAGCAAAAACAAACCACCAATGGATGGTTGTGTGAGCCGATTTTGATGCACAGCCAACATCTATCGGGTTTATAAGTTTATAAATCTTAATGGGAGGAGACTACTCATCTTTCTCTCATGGAATCACTAGTGAATTCACACCACCAGAGGTGAGTGGCCATTTGATTATCAGCACACACTATACAGACACCACCAGAGTTTCTTTGTCCAACAGTACATAAAAAAATAAAAAAAGAAACCAAAAAGCACTCAAATGCATCGTCATCAAGACAAAACCAACTCACAGCTGACCCTCCGGCAGGATTTTAGAGGCTGTAAACTGCACAGGAGGGGACTGCTCATTCTTCTCCAGAGTAGCTACTGGGGGATTCGAACCACCAGAGAGGCAGGCACCATGTTTGGATTAGCTGTGCGGCTCCCCGCAGACTGTGCCCCCAGACCTCCCCTCCAATAGTTTCAGCTACAGTTATTTTTAGAGAAGATAATCACTGCTGTACTGGGACACTGATGAGTCAAATGTGACAATGGTTACCCATGGTGGACAGTGTTTGATGACACTCCCCGATTAAAACAAGCTTGGAAGCAGGAGCAGCATCCACTTCCATAATAGCTTGCCTCCGGAAACCCTATGAACCCGGAGAAATGATGAAAGTTATACAAATGTTCAGGTCTTTCGTTCATAAGGTCACTGTGAGTCGTCTAGGACACGATGGCACTTAACAACAACAACAACAATAATCACTGCTGTGGTTTGAACTGGTGACTATCATTTCAGAGAGGGCTTTAATCCAACAGGACAGTAGTAATATGGTTCCTGCTTAATAAATAATAAGCTAGAGGGAGAAGAAAACGGGTATTAGGGTACACATCAAAGGAAGGGCCACACTCACTCACTCACACCATTGGCTAAGTACTTCCTGTGGCTACACCACCACTACCGGTTACCTCCAACAACCCTCTGAAGACCAACTGCCATCCAATCGGTCCTGATGCACAAGGACCCTGTTGTTGAGTGCCATCAGGTCGAAACCGACTCATAGCTGACCCTCCAACGGGATTTCAGAGGCAGTGAGTCACACGGGAGGAGACTGGCCATCAGGGTCTCCAGGGCTGTAGAATCAGTCAGCCACCTCTTTCTTCAGCAGGGCAGCTGGTGGGTTTGAACTACCAGTTTTTCAGCTATCTGACAGCCTTGAACAATGCCCTCTACCTATCTCCACGTCCTGAGAGAGAAGATCACAGACAGAGCCGAACTTACCACTGTGTGGTCTCACCGCCTGTAAGTGATAAGAAGAAAGGGTTCAAACGCAGGCATGGAAGGAAGTGAATCCAAGACCTTTGCTCCTACCACTGACTCCTGAGTTTACTAAGTTCCTAGGACTGAAGGAAAATTCCCAATTTCCTCACCCACTGCCATTCCTATCCCCACACCCAGCTCTGTAAGGAATGCAGGTGCTCAGCCTTGTCTCTGGTGATGTCAGAAAGTGCGGCCAAGCTCTCAGAGGGGTTTTAATGAAGGCTACCAGCAGCCAAAAGAAGGCAGCGCCTCCTCTCCCTGCAATGTTACTAAGCAATCCCATCTACGCATGCTGGGCCCTAGGAGGGACAGGAAAGAATCCCACAGCTTCTTAGGAAGTGGTTCCTAGAGCTGCTGGAATCGTCATTACTGGCTACAGCGGCCCCCATGGCCCTCCCTCCTCATCCTTCCTTCCCAGGGCGTGCCCAGGGAAGAGCGGGCATCTCTTTCAATTAAGAACAACTCCCTGCATTTTGAGCCTTTGAGGTTTCGTTCAGACACTGACTCGCAAAATGTTCTGAGTTGAGGCTTTGCCACAGAGAACAGCCAAATAGAGACCAAAGAATAGGGAACTGCTGAATCAACAGTGAAGGGGGCAAAAAAGCCAGAGAAAGCCGAGGGTCAACGTGTCCAAACAGGTTCTACCCACCAGGTTACGAAGGGCCTCAGAGAAGCCGGGCTGTGCCAGCCAGCAGGGCAGCACCGGCCTGGGGAGCCAGCCCCCCATGACTGAGCCACTACCCCCAAATAAAGAAGCAGAAATCTATCCTTAACCTGGGGTCTCTACTACAGAGGGTTTATCTACTCAGCAACCCTCTACCCAAAATGCAAAGCAAGTACAGAATTATTTGGCTTTATTTACTAACCGGTAATGAGAAATTTCACATTTTTCTACCACATCAAAAACTCTGCTGGAATCCCAAAATCTCTGTAGATGTTCATTGAAATGAAAAATAAACAACCTAAATTAAAAAAAAAAGAAAAGAAAAAGGAAAAAAAACAAACCAAAAAAAACAAAAACTGTGCTTCGAGGTGTGGCTGGAGTTTGCCTCTCTCCCAGCCCCTCAGCACAGAGTCAAAGCCTGTTCACATTTCCAATCCCTGCTAGGGCTGGGGTAGCTAGGAAGCTGACTGGGTATCTACCCCTGCCAGGAAGAAAGGCCTCCTGCTGGCCTTCCTGAGAAGCAGGCAGGGAAAGGCCCTCGGAGCTCAGTTCTACTGACAGACATGGGGCCCAGGGACAGAAAGCACTGGACGGTAACGGTTGAGGTGGGAGCTGAGTCCAGGACAGAGGCCAGTGTAGGGGGCTGGAGGTGGGGCACTGGAGGAAGACAGGCAGGGGACATGCCCCCAAGACTGTCCAGGTGCCCAATGCCCATCAGAAAAGGGCACTTTTCCCAATCGTCACTCACATCCATGCAACCCATGAAATCGAGTTCTCTTTGACCACCTTTCTCCAGCACAAGGCATCATTAACATTCAAAGTCCTTCACAACCTGACCCCTGGCCTCCGAGCCTCACTCACACCTGTAGGCTCTGCTCCGCTGAGCTGTCCATCGTATGTGCACCCACCGCCTCTCTCCAGGACACCCTGTGGGCATTGTCCTGCCCAGACATAAGTCTCAGCCTGAACTGCGTGTGCCCATCACCTCCCCAAGACTACCTCTACGGCCGGGCGGCCTCAATGACTCCCTCTCCGCTGTCCATCTCGGTACTTTAATAGTGGGCAGTGTAGACTCCTCTGGCATCTTTCCTCCTACAGAGAAAGTAAATCTGGGAGGGAGAAGCTTGAACTTGACCTGCACTTGCTCTGTCTCCACCAGGAGCTCGGTGTAATACATTGCCAGGGGGCCTGGAAGGCTTCATTTGTCTTTTTTCCTTACTTCCCCGAAGACTCCTTCTGCAGTGGGGTTTTACTCACAAACAATCTGCAGTCTAGAAGCATCCAGGAGACCTGTGTGCTCACCTGAGTCCCAGCTCTGGTAAGCTCTCACTCCACGCACCACCACAGGGCTGGTTCTGCCTCACAGTAACCCTCCACTGGGCTTCCAGGATAGTCCGTCTTCACGGGAGGAAAGGCCCTTTTTTCTCCCGCAGAGTCAGTGGTGGATTCAATCCACTCGAATCACTCAGCCTTTCAGTTAGGAACGCAGCACTCTACGCACTGTGCCATTGGGTGCTGTCTCTGCTCCTCAGCCGAGCGGGTCAACAATGCAGCAAATGTCATAAGATTCAACTGATGCTAAGATACACCAGCCACACCCTTCCTCAATTCTGCTAGCACAAGGGCCACACTCTAAACTAACCCACCCACCTCTCTTAGCTTTTCTCCCACCAAACCTCATACCTCATGCCCCAGCTGCAACAAATAACCTAGTCCTAGTACCCAGGACACTCTGTGCCCATTCAATTTCCTTTGCCTTGAATAGCTTCCCCAAACTATATCTACTCCCCAATCGCCTATCCATCCCTTAAAACTCAGTTCAAAATTACCTTCAGAAAGCCTTGCTTTGATCTACAACTCCATTTAATTAGTTACACCCTCCTTGGGGGCTACAGCTGAACCTTGTCAAGTCAACTCATTCACCTACCATCATTTCTTTTGTTTATATGGGTCCCTAAAACAATGCGTTCTAGAAGGCAAGGGAAATATCTCATTTAACTCTGAATCACTAGCCTCATAATACATTCTAAATAATACTTGATGAATAGATTTGGTAGGAAAGTTATTTCATCACATGGAAATACTAAAAACTGATAGAAATCATTAAAAAGGACAAATTTGTGTCTTCATTCTTAATATGCACAGTTCGAATCCACCAGCCGCTACAGTAAAGAAGGACTGGCATTCTCCTCCTGTGCAATTTACTGTCCATAAAAACCTTCTGGAGGGTCAGCTATGGGTCAGTTCCACCTCAATGGCACACCCCCACCACACCAGTGCATCTCACCAGAGCTCTGGAGCCATTGTCTGCAGGAAGCTGCACATCAAATGCAAAGACAGCACTTCTCTGGTGATTTATATCCACTAACCGCTCTGAGAGGAAAAGCTGGGCAACTTCCCACGCGATTTATAGCTTCCGAAAACCCACTGGAGGGTCAGCCATGGATTGGTTCTGACTGGAGGACAGTGAATGTTGAACACACAGAACTAGATAATAGTGCAGTATGTAATGCAATATACACAGCAAAAATGACAGAAACCATTAATACTCATCATCATCAAGTCAGAACCAACCTGAGAGTTGACCCTCTAGCCAGTGTCCAAGGCAGTCAATTGCACAGGAGAATGGCCAGTTTTCTCCTGCAGAGCTGCTCATGGACTTGAACCACCAGAAATGCGCTGTCTTTGAATTAACAGCCCAACTTCCTACAGACTTCCACCAGAGTCCTTTTTGCAGAAGTGGCTCCTGTCATGTATATATAAAATGGGTGCAATAGTGTAAGTTCCAGAACCAGATGTCCTGAGTAAGACTCAACTCTCTCACAGAGAAGCTGAGTTCAGACAAGTATCTTACGTGGGCCTCAATTTCTGCATCCATCAAGTGAGAGGAAAATACCTGTTGAGTAAGAGTTGGGCAAATAATTATTGGACCCATAGAGCACTGATCTCATTGACTCATACAGTTGTATATTTTTTTTCTATTTCTTTTGTGTTATAACAGGAATCCTAGCGGTGTATTGCATTACATGATGGGCTACTAATCAAAAGTTCAACGGTTCAAATCCACCAGCAACTCTTACTCTCTTCCCATAAAGATTTGCTGCCTCAAGTGGTCCACCATGAGTTCAAATAGACTCATCAGCAGTGAATTCAGCCTGCAGTGTACTTCACAGGCAGGGGAATCATTTCCAAATCTCAAATGCTTAGATTTTTTTTCAGCCAGGCCACCCCTTTCACCACTCAAATGCCACTTTCTATTCCAAAAGCTTCCAGAAATAGAACCATTCCATCAAAGACACTATGGGATTCACCAATCTTCTGGTATCATATTCATCAAAAGTATATTCGAAAACTGGTAGCAACAGGGATCAATGAAACAGTTCATAAACACGGGCTTCGAGAAACCTGCTGGCCTGTTCCTACAAAGAATACAATCAATACTTATTTTCATAGATTATTAACTGTACCCAAAATGATAATGTACAAAGCACAACAGAAATCGCAGTGGGCATGACACTTTTTAGACAATTCACCGGAACGCAAAGGGAAGTGGGACCAGCATGGTGGCTGGCAAATGAATAGTGAATTGCATCGCCTTAAAGGGGACTAAACCATGTATTCTTCTCTTTACCGCTCTGTAATGCTATTTACATGACAACATGACAAAAAATGGCCCAAGGCATTCTACTCTACTTTAGAGCTTCCATCTCGCACCGAAATGAACAGAGATACAATCCAGAAATTGCTTCTTTGGTTAATATGCCTATAGTTCTGCAAGAATGGTTTTAATAGCACGTGTGTTCTGGATTTTGGTTGTCAATTAAGAACCCATCAGAATGCAGGGCTAAATATTCACATAATAAGCACTGGCTGAGATTTCAACTTTAAAGGCTATTTGTAAAAAAAAAAAATGTTTTGAGGAGGAGAAATCAGGAATTAAGGAAGGAGAGAGGGCATCTGACAACCTCGTCCTTCCAGTGATTTCTGCCCACAGTGACTAACAGGACAGAGTAGAATGTTCCAGACGATTCTGAAGGTTTGAATCATTAGGAAAGCAGAGGGTGACATCATCTTCCCATGGAGCAGAGGTCAGATTTGAACCTTCCACCTTTTGGTCAGCAGCTAAGCAGTTTGATTACTGTGTCTTGAAGGCTTCAGAGACTGCTGTTGGGTACCATCAAGTTGGAACTGACTCATAGCTGACCCTCCAGAGTTTCCAGAGGCAGTTAAGTGTACGGGAGGAGACTGTCCATCCTTCTCCTGCAGAGCAGCTGGTGGGATTCAAACCATACATCTTTGCGATTGCTCCTCAGCTTCTTGCCACTAGGCCATCAGAGCTCCCTCAGGGACTAGGTATCTCCTTAATATGGTTCTGCACTAGCCCTGCTGGTAAAATGGTTAAATGTGCAGCTAGCAGCTTCTATCAGCAGTTGAAGCGACCAGACAATCAGTGAGAGAAAGACCTTGATATTCACTCTTGTGAAGACTGTTGTCGTCCAGTCGATTCTGATGCCCAGCAATCCTAACTGCGAGAACACCCTGCCCCACAGGGTCTCTGCTGTGATTAATGCTGTGTGTCAAGGTGGCTATGGCCCTCAGTTGCATTACACCTTTACAGAGCCCACTATGTGGTGTAAACACACAACCTCTATGATGTTCATAAGGCAGGATTACAAGCAGATCTGTAAAGATAGTTGTTGTAGTTGTTGTTATGTGCCATCAAGTTGCCTGTGACTCATAGCGACCCTATGTACAACAGCCCTAAACTCTGCCCTATCCTGTGCCAATCGCACTGTCTCTGACACACCTACCCCCATTACCCCGGTCACTGATAGCCTTATCTTATTCAGGACAGATCTCCTCAGGCACATGGCCTGCATGCTACAGATGTTTGGATTCTCCCATAAAAAAGTTCGAGCTTTTTGTCAGATCTATCTCTGGTTACTGGGCTGGTGACCTCCAGAGCTGCACCAGAGGTCTCCAAAGCCAGCTGCCCCTGACCCTATTACCCAGCAGTGACCTCTGTGATTGCAGCACAACTTCTTACCTCTAGAGCTCCCATCAACTGTGACCTTCAGACAGTCTGGTCAGCCTCCAAAGCCTGGGACCTCCCAAACCAGCAGCCTAGACCCCGCCTGCCTGATGTGACCTGAACTCTGGCTCCCCAAATATACCTCCATCATGTGGACTGGCCTACAGACCTGAGCTTAATGGGGGAGGGGGTACAGTGGAGGGGTGTATATATATTATTTTTATTGTATACCATCAAGTCAGAGCTGACCCATAGCTGACCCCTCCAGTGGGTTTTCAGAGGCAGTTTCATTTCACAGGAGGAGATTGCCCATCCTTCTCCCACGGAGCAGCTGGTGGATTTGAACCACGTGCCTTTGGAATTGCAGTAAAGTAGCATCCACGTCCTAAACAACATGCCTCTGGAAACTCTATGAACTCTGATAAATGTTGATAGCTTCAGGCCTTTTGTTCACAGGGTCGTTATGAGTCATGCTCGACTCGATGGCGATCAACAACACACTCATACGTATTTTCTTGTTTTGCTTCTCTAGATAATCCAACCTATAACAGACAATTTCTAATCTTCATGGAATGAGTCCTGCTGGTGTAGTGGTTGAGGGCACGGCTGCTAAGTATAAAAGGTTGTCAGCTCAAATCCACTCTGAAGGAAAAGGATGTGATAACCTGTTGGTAAAGACTGAACCAAACACACACACACACACACACACACACACACACCCAGCTATCCCAGCAATCCTGATCCCCCAAGGACTTTGCAATGACCCCCCATGGGCTTTCCAGTGACCCTCCCCATGGGCTTTCCAGTGACCCCCCCCATGGGCTTTCCAATGACCCGCCATGGGCTTTCCAAGGCTTTATAAGCTGTTCATCTTTCTCCCAAGGAGTCTCTGGTGGATTTAAACCACCAACTTTTCCAGTAGAAGTCTTCTGCAAGATACACCAGGCCACTGGGCCTGGAAACCAATCCTTTAGGGCAGTTCTACTTTGTCCTACAAGGTCACTGGGAGTCAAGATGGTTTCAACAACAGTGAGGCCAATAGATAAGGAAACAGATTGCGACATCGTTCTCCCAAGCAGCGGTTTTAGGGTTGCTTAACGACTCTACGTTAACTCCTGCAGAATAAGGATGAGAGAAAGCTCGGTGAGGGTGTCCTACCATAATACATCAGGGAGCCTGAGGGTCAGAATCATCTGGATGGCACACAACAGTAGAAAGCGTTGGGGTATAGGCTAGGAAGCTAAGCTTCCCCCACGAATCTGCTGCAGGGCTCGGAGCATCCACACCACCTCTCCGAGTGCAGGTTTTCTCACCTGTACCTCATGTCAGAGGGCAGGAGACTGACTGAAACACCAAGTGTGCTGGAGAGGCTATTCAGGGCATCAGTGGGATAAACAGCCAGTGGGAGGGGGGGCATGGGCACGCAGGGTGACCCCCTTCCACTCTGCCCTCCCCTCTAAACAGAGGGCAGGTTCACAAATCACACAGCTCTGGGACAGGCAAAGGCCCAGGGGGGAACCGAGTTTACCCCAAAATAGACATTCTGAACAAGTGATGAAAAAGTCTGTCATATGCTAATGCTCGGAGGGGACGGACCTTTGGCCAATTTAGTAGGAGTAAATTGCAATTGATTTTCGAAGAAATTGCTTGTTCTCGTGCCTTTCCTCAGCTGTGTCACACTGTCTCACACACAGCTGCCTTTGTCACAGCCAGAGCCACTCAAGCACATGGCAGGGAAGAGGCAGAAAGATAATATATACACATGTTCACACTTGCACACACTATACGTCTACACACGTGAGCAGGTCATATACAAACACATGTGTACCTGTGTGTGTGTGTGTGTGTGTGTGTGTGAGTGTGTATCCACATTCACTCAGATGTTTCTGACAGCTCACATTCAGGAACAATTACGCCACCCTGCCACGGCCTTCTGTGTGCTTTGTGAATCCCCGGGTGTTTGGCAAGCGACCCAGAGTCATTTTTATTTTTACAGCACCCTATTTGAAGAAAGATCATTAAAGAGTTCAGCCCTCGACTCTCCTCATGCCCCTCAGCCCTCTCAATGCAAAGCCCCAAATATGAAAAGAAAATGGTTAAAAGACCTTGCTAGACAAAAAACAATATAATATTAATAAAGGTTAACAATGGCCGCTTTCACCCTTAATTTCTGATATGGCGATAGAGCCTCTCAGAACATTAATTAGACTGGAAAGAGAGATGAAAGCAATGCCCGGGGGACTTCATAAATTAGCCCTTTATGCAAATCACCCATTCGTTTTCATCACTGACCCAGCTAGTGGAGTCTCTAAATTACCGGAAGTGGTTCGTTTCGTGAACAAAAAATTTCAGATGAAAGATTAATATTTTTTTAAAAAATAATAATCTGACAGCTGGGAGACCTCAAAACAACAAACAATTTCTCATTTTCACTTGCAATAAGATGACTCTGATGGGGGCCAAAAGTTAGGAAAATAAACATTTCAGCCACTGATTGAATCCCTGACTACCACACAGAGATTCAGGAATTAACCATTGTCCAGAGCCACCTGGAGAGCATGGCTACCCCCAAAAGGGAGTCCACGGCTTGGTTCTCACCTGGAGGCGGCACAGGCCTAAACAGGTGAAAGGCAAGTGAAAGGAGGTGGGGAGACACTGAAACATAGTGAGTTTCAAATCTCGATTTTAAAACAAACACCTAATTTGACTTGTCACCACTATTCTAGACAATTTATGATCTACTGCTCTCGAAATTTATGGAACTCTGAGTTTTCTTATCAGTGAAATGAGGGGACTGGACTACAATGACCTCCAGGAGTCCTGAGGCCCTGCCAGCCCCGTGATTTGATGTGTCCCTTTGTGAAACAAACACAGCTCTTCCAATCACTTAATTTATTCAAATATAATCTGATAGCACGCATTTTGCAAACTGAAATCACTCCTGGCGTCATTTTCTTTCTTTCTGTCACTTCCCCCCTTTCCCTACTTTTCCCAAGTACTTTTCTTTTTAAATATTTTGTTCTGTTTTCTCCATTTTCAAATCAGATGCCTTAAATGCATTCCAGAGCAAAGTAAAGCATATATGGAATAAATTTATTATTTCAAAATGGAATTAATATAAGAAAAATACATATGCCAAAATTACAGGTTTCCTGGGCAGGAAGAAAATACTACAATGAAAGACAGTTAAGTCTCAGAATTATACAAAATTCACAAAACAGACCCTTAGAAAAGGAAGAGAAGCATATTCCAGATCACCATAGACCATTTTCTTCAGGTCTCAAAAGAGGTAGATATTAAATAGATATACATATATTGATATAGTAACTAGGGCAGTGGGGGTTGGTGTGTCGGAATTAGTGAGACTGGCTCAGGACAGGGCAGGGTTCAGAGCTGCTGTACACAGGGTCACTATGCATCTCAGGCACATAATAACAATAATATACGATGACAGGTTTGGAAGCAGGAGTGACATCCGCTTCCTAAACAACATTCCTCCGGAAACTCTATGAACTTAGATAAATGTTGATAGTTGTAGAGGGGCTTCAGGCCTTTTGCTCATAGGGTCGCTATGAGTCGTGCTCGACTCAAAAACAATCAACAGCAGCAACAACAACAACAACACACACATGCACACACACATACATAGATATACACAAAACAGATATACACACATACATATACACACGTATGTACATACACACATAACACATATACCCACATATATAGATACACACAACATATATACACACATACATATACACACGTACGTATATACACACACAACACATATACACACACATACGTAAATACACACACATACATATACATGTATGTGTGTGTGTGTGTGTAGAGAGAGAGAGAGAATTTCCCCAACATCACCGTCATTGAGTTGATTCCAACTCCCAGTGAAACTGGAGGAGAGAATAAAACTATCCACAGAATCTCCAATACTTAAATTACTATGAAAACAGACCACTTTGTCTTGCTCCCACAGAGCGGCCTGTGAGCTCAAACCGCAGACATTTCATTAGCAGTCAAATACTTTAACCACTGTGCCACTAAGAACACTTTGGTCACTCAGCTACTTAGGGGCAAAGGTAGAATCAGAACACCGGCCTCCAGAGCCCTGGACCAACGTCTTTAAAGAAGCAATGCCGATTTGACACCTCCTCTTGAGAATGTGGCGCTGCATGCCAGTCAGGTTGGGGGTGGGACGAAGGGCATCTTTCGGAAAGAACAAGCTTCGACAGCAGAAATATTAAGAGACGGCAGGAAGAAATACTTCAGAGGCCTAAGGAGAAGGACTGAGGACAGGCATATTGGCTATAAATAATTTTGCACCTTGTAACAATCTTTAGTTCATGCAATTACCTGTCACTCACTGATGTTTTATCTCCCTCCTTCCGGTAACAGGACTCCAAGGTTCTATAGTGACACGACACCAAATATTTGACTGTCTCTCCCTCCACAATCTGACTGGAGGTGAGACATCTAGGTCTTTGCCAGAAGCATGAAGATACTAGAAAACCGCTGTGGTTTTCATGAAACTTCTGAGGATGGTAGTTGATCTCAATAATCAAAATTGCCTCGGGGAACTGATCGTGAGTAAGACAGACTTGTCAGATCATCAGGCAGGTGCATAATGTAAGAGCATGTATAATCTGTGACCCTATTCTTTCTGAAAATATGGAGATACACACACACACGTGTGTGTGTGTGTGTGTGTGTGTGTGTGTATTTTACAGAAAGAAGGGCATTTTTTACTGATAGATTCACAGCCTCAGAAAGTGATGGAAGGTCACTGTGAAATGGAATCAACCCAAGAGCAATGTATACATACATGAAAAAACCCAATATATAGATATATAGGTAGATAGAGATAGAGACATAGAAATAGATAGATTAGATACAGAGATAGCTATAGATGAGACACACACACACACACACACACACACACACATCTGTAACCTGAAAGACTCATGTCAACATATTTACAGTGGTTACTGAGGACGTTGGTGACACAATGGTGAGGTAGCACAGCTTCTGACGAGCCCTGGTGTCACCGTAGTTAAGCACTTAGCTGCTACCCGAAAGACCAAAAGTTTGAATCCACTTCATGGCTCAGTTAAAGAAACAGACTCATTGATCTGCTCCCATTGGTCTGTTACAATCTAGGAAGTGTATAGCGCCATCTCCTCCTGTGATACTGGGGAGAGGTGTAGCTTACTCATAAGGAACCACACTGCCAACTCAAAGGTCTGCAGTTCAAATCCACCAGTTGCTCTACAGGAGAAAGATCCCATGCAATTTACTGGGAGGCTCTGCTATGCGTTGATTCTGTCTTGACAGCAAATAATAACAACAAGAGACAGAACCAGCTTGGGGGAGGTGGGTTTGGATTTTAGTTTTTGTTTTTAGCAACAACAGTGGATATTTTGGGTGGTTTTTCCTTTGTTATCTTTTTGTGATTTCTCACTGTCCTGCTGTAAAAACGGCTTGCTGAGGGGGGCAGGAGGGGAAGCGAATAAAACTAGAAGTAGTGGTCTGTGAAAGTGAAATGTGAGGGTATTCAGCCGAGCCTGTGGAGACGGAAGCATCTCCCAGGTTTAAGGTATGCCCTTCTCCGGGCGCAGTAATTCTTTCTGCTATGAGGAGCGCTGGAAAGAAGATTTATGGGTAAAGGTGAGAAGAAAGGAAGTCAGTCAAGCTGAGAGGGGAAGGTTGATCACAAGAATTCTTAAGCACAGGAAGGGCTAGCCTGGTGACCACCAGCTGCAGCCAAACCACCTCTGACCAACGGACGTCAAGACACAGGCCACAGGAGCCGGGGGACTCAGAGCAAGAAGAAAGAATACCGTCCCCAAAGGGCAGTTAAACCTCAAACGAGGTTATGAAGAGACAAGACTATCCCTGGGGCCCTTTAGGTACAGGATAGATTTTTCATTTCTTGTCCGAGGTAGTTTATGAGCAGTCTTCCTGAAAGCTCTGGATTATTCTTTCAAGAGAGAGAATCGTTATTCCATGATGAGGGAATTCAATGTGGGAATATAGGAAAAGCAGACTGTTGGACTCAAGGAAAAGCAGAAAGCTAACATGACACTGACACATCGCTGAAAACTGACCCTGAGTGAGGACAAAGTATGTTTCAGGCCCTATGCTAGTTACTGTACATAAAGCATCCTTAACCCACAAGAAGGTATAAGGTAGACATTATTAACTGTCCCTAATATCCAAGAACCTAAAGGCCATTGAGATCCCTTGACCAGTGTGTGAGTGGCAGAGTTGGGACCCACCACGCTGGGTGAACCTCACAGCACGTGCCCTTTCTTGGGCACCAGCGTAAAAAAAGGCATGAAGCTGCCCTGAACATTGGGAGGACAGCAGGCAGCCAGAGGGGCTCGAACACAGGACAACTGGGGCAAGATGGGGGAGGAGGGTTACTAGAAGAGTCTGTAAAGGGTCACAGAAGTCAGATTAATGAGTCCTGTAACTCACTTAAGTCCTAAAATAGAACGCAAACATGAGGAGTTCAGAATGAACTGAGAGAAAGCAGCATCATGCTTAGAAGGTTCCAATGTCAATGAAGGAGAGGAAGAACCCCCCCCACCCCAATGAGATGAACCAACACAGTGACTGCAGCAACGGGCTCCAGTGAGTCAAAGACGATGAGGGTAGAACAGGCTTCAGGTCTGTTGCTATGAATCATACTTAACTCAAGGGCATCTAACAACAACAGATACAAGGAGGTCAAGGTGAAGGTCTATGTAAAGTTCATGTGAGATGGAAAACATGTGCTAAAAGAATGAAGGGGGAAGCAAATCAAAGAACAAGTTCAAGGTAATCTCAGCAGCACTTGGTGATGGGGCCTGTCAAAGAGTGAGTATAGGGTAGGGGACAGTGATGACTTCAAAGTCTACAGCTTAGATCACTAGGTAGATGAGAAGAAGAGATGAAAATCCCATTATGTAAGGATATGGCTGGGGACGAGAAGGGGTGTGAGGGGAAAAGGAGCGAAATAAGGATATCTGGTTGGGATGTGCTGAATTTGAAGTGATTTGAGATGCATCCAGAGGGAGTGGTCCGGGACTGAGCTGGGAACTCTGGTTTACTGTAATGGGAGAGGCTGGAATCGGAGGAAGGGCTGTGTAAGTCATCTGAGTAAGTGGTAACGGAGGTCTAGGTATGGATAAGGTTCACCCTGGGAATGTGTAAAGCAGAAAGAGCCCAGCAGTGGCCTCCCTAAGGGAGGATTCGATCTTGGCAAAGGTCTTGGAAGCTGACTTCAAGCCACGTGGCCACAGCCAAATCACTTCTCTCTGAGCTTCAATCCTGTGAAAATAAAGTGCTGGGCCAGACCCACAGCCCCTTCTACTCAGACATTCACCTAGCCCTCACTGAAGGGGGTAAAAGCTCAGAACCAGGAAGGGTAACCAGTGCTAAGCAGACACACAGCATTACCAAGCAAGGCACTGATGTTCCAGTGGGAAAGACAGACATAAATAAGTCCTCCCGTTGCTCCATGATTAACGACTCTCATAACGACAAGAGCGAAATGCAGAGTGAGGAAGCCCTGAAGAGCTGGAAGTGCCCATCTGGGGGAATTCCAGCAAGGCCTTCAGAGGTGAAATTTGATCTTGGCCTTGGAGAACTAAGAGAAATTTCCCAAGGAAAGGCACAGAAAAGTGAAAGCACATGAAATACTGGAGGGTGGCTGAGTCCAGCGACCTAGCGTACAGGGAGGAAGAACAGTGCTTGAAGAAGGAAGGAGGACGGGGTTGGGCTGGAAGAGAGCGCCATGGGCCTTCTGGTTTACCAGAAGACAGAAAAGTAGCAGAAACCAAGTGAGATGCTACTAGGAAAAACTCATTCAGTTTCTTCTTAGAGAACTGAGTGGAAAGGAAGAGACAAATTGCATACTTTCAAGAGTTGATGCTTAGAAACCCTATTCTCTCATCCCAGTTTGAGAAGCTTGCAGGTGACATTATGGAAAGTCTTAAGGGAAAAAAAGAAGAAAAAAGTATATATATGGTGGTAAGAAACTATGCTGCAATCCCAAAGGCAAGTGGTTTGAATCCACTATCTACTCCATGGGGGAAGGATGGGCAATCTCTTCCTATGTGATTAACTGCCTCAGGAAACCTGCTGGAGGGTCAGCTATGTGTCAGTTCTGACTTGACGGCACACAACAGCAAAAACATATACATATATAATCTACATATGTGTATATATGATGATCATATATCTATCTATGATGGTACATTGAACCAGAAAGGCTAAGCATGGTTAAATAGTACAGCATGGATCAGAAAAAAAAAAAAAAGTCTGTATTCAAAAAGCATGCAAGGTTCTCTCATTGGGGAATAAATATTTCATACTCTCAGGTCCTCACAGTTCCTAGGAGGAAGGTGTAAGGCACTGTTAGACTAAAAGGCTGTTGGTGGCTCAAACCCACCCAGGAGACTACAGGGAAAATAGCTATCAGCTTCCAGGAACATCACAGCCAAGGCAAGTTGATGGGGCAGTCCTATTATGTTACACGGGGTTACTATGCATCGAAATTGGCTGGGTAGCGCCCAATCACATCAATACAACCTGGTGGGGAATTATGTCAGAACCAGAGGGCAGGGCTTGCTGACTTTCACCAAACAGATTTCGGATGTTCAACCCCTAACATTACACTTTCCCTGTAGTCAATTCACTTGACTCTTGTCTTCAATACTTCCACCTCTGATTATATTCAAGGAAAGTTTGGCATCTGTTGATTCTTTGCTACAGAATTCCATCTCCCAATCAATATTTTGAAACCTCGGAGCCCTTTTCTCACCACAGAGATGCTTCCATCCTTCGGCTGACCCTGCTTCCTTGGCCTTCTCTTGCCACCCACCACCCACCGTACTTTGAAAACTTCCCGCTGCTTTGTTCTCCCAGAGAGGTCAAAGGAATGGCCAGCAGGTTCATCTTTCTTTTAAACCAATGTTTACTTCTTTGCTGCCTCTTGAACTTTTCGTGGAGAACAAAAGGGAAGGCGGGAGGAAGGTTAAAAAGAGCCACTGGGAGGGACACAGATGTTAAAAGACTACATCATGCTTCCTGCCTCCTGGGCTTCCATGCTCCCACACTGCTCTGCCCTCCTGGTTCCCACACCACTCTGCTGCGTCCTCTCTTCTACTCCAGCATCTCTCGCAATGATGTGCTTTTTACTTTGCATACTCCCACACACACTGAGTCTTCATGTTCAAACAAAACAAAGCCAAAGCCATTGCCATGGAGTCCATTCTAAATCAGAAAGGCCTTTTAAGAGCAAGTACACCTGCCCGTAGAATTTCGAGATTAGAGAAGCAGATTGCTACATCTCTCTCCCATGGAGCAGCTGGGGATTTTAAAAGGCCAACCTTTCAGCAGCTGAGGACTTAACCACAGATCAGTCATCAAAGCTCCTTTCTTCGTGTCTTCATGACCAAGACCTCTACAGACCACACTGCACTTCTATCACCTACAGGGAACATAGAACCCTTCACGGTGCCTCTGAGGCCAAGTTTGCACAAGAGTCACCCCACAACAATCCTCGTCAGGGAAGAGACGCTTGATTTCCCTTCCCCAGTCCTGGCTTCAGCATTGGAGATGATAGTTTTTAGATTCTCCCTCAGTTTGCTGACTGTTGTTATGCACCGTCGAGTCGAAATGGACTCACAGTGGACCCTCCAGAGTCTTTTTCAAGGCAATAAATTACACTGGAGGAGGATGCCCATCTTTTTCCTATGGAGCAGCTGGTGGATTCAACCTGTGTACCTTTGGGTTGGCAGCACAACTCCTTATCCCTAATACATCAGAGCTTCCTTACTTTATTTTATATCCTTTTCCCTCCAAACCACAAGGCTACCAATGTCTCATCATGACCATTTAGCTGCCAAGCAAATAAACAATTTCAAAGAGGGCGGTAGGTTCTAGGTTCAAAAAAAGTGGAAACACAAGAACATAAAACATGTCTCGCTCAGCAGGGGGAGTCCGCCCACGCTTACTGGCTGTGGATAAACATTCTGTTCACATTGGGGCTGAGGAAGCCAAATATGGAAACTCTGATTACTACCATATCTGGGAAAGGCAGAGGCCCTGTTGTCCTGGTTTCTTTGGGGAGACAGAAAAAGATGTTCTAGAAACTCCCATTCAGATCATGGAAAGCAACATTCATCATGCTGCTCCTCTGTCCTTCCTCATCCTACAAACGCCAAACCAGATAATATGCATTCTTCAATGACTTCAAGCTGCTCAGGGCTCCATTTGTCTTTGCTACTCCCACTTAAGAAGCAGAGTCACTGTCAGAGGTCAAAGCTCATTAGTGCTGGAACCTACATCCGATGCCCTTGAGATCTGAAATGTAGCCCCAGACAAGGCCTTCCTGCCTCTGTTAATTTCATTATGGCTTCTGGAGTCTCTACAGGAGAGAGAGTCACAAACTCAAGATCATACGTGTTATGAGAAAATCCCTGGCTGAGGCGATGGAGCCAAAGAGCAAATGACCGAAACTCGGGCCACGCAGAAGAATTTTAGCTACTCATAAAAGAGAGTCAGATGACCCAATGGTATCTGAGAACGCCCGAGCCACTTCAGGTGCAGAAATGAGAGCAAAGATTGAAGAGATAATTAAAGAGCACAGTGGAGGGAGTCTGGAGGTGACCTTGTTCTTACTCTCAGAATCCTGGGCTATTAAAACTTCTATTACTGGAGAGATTATATCCTTAAACAATGAGAATAGAGTAAGTTAGGAAGGCGAAACAGTCTGTTAAAGCTCCAAAGCTCTCATCACTTCTGACACTGACACACCGGAGGTCCTGCCTCTTTGCTTTTAATGTCCATTTCCTCCCCAAAACTCACCCTAAACAAATACCACAAAGACTGAGGAGTCACGCTTCCAGAGTGCACTGCCGCCACCTTCATCAAGGCTACCCCATCCGCCACACCCCATGCTAAAGACATACTTCTACAAGAGCCCCAATGGTCACCCAGAATACATACATGTGTCTGAGTCCCTGTCCACTGCCTGGGCCACTATCTTGGCTTAGGCCCAGCAGACCTATTGCTAAGTGACTCACTGGGTCTTCAAGGCTATAAATCTTTCCAAGTGAGACCACTCATCTTACTATCTGCTCTCATACCACTCATCTTTGGGTTAACAGTGCAATAAGTAACGACCTCATGCAACCAGGACTCCTTCAGGGCTAAGAGGATGGAGAGCATCAACAGGGATTTGAAGTGAAAACCATTATTAGCCTTCAGAATTGACACAGGGATGCTTCTGATATCATATCTGTACCCTTAAATTCCATCCTGAACCAGAAAGAGAGAGAGAGCAGGAACCACTTCGTAGAGCCAGCTTCCGGTGTACAGGAAGCCCCCACAGATCTTACTGTAAAATGCAGATGCAGATTCAGTAGATCTGGGGTACAGGCTGAGATGCTGACCACCTAGCCAGTTCCCAGATGAGACTGATGAGGCATGAGTGAGGGCCACACTGAAGAGCAAGAAGCCAGGGGTCAGAACACAGGCTGAGAATTAGACACATCAGCGTGTAAGTCCTGACTCCACCATTTAGAAGCTCTGAGATCACAGACTGGTTCCTAACTCCACTATGACTCAATCTTCTCATCTATAGAATGGAAAGGAAAATGACGCTTAACAGGCACTTGATGGCTACATAAGCCAATGATATAAAACTCTTAACACGGAGGCATAGAAGGGTTTAAAACATGTCAGCAGTGGCTGCTTCTGAGATCGTGAGGGCAAGGCCCATTTCTCTCTGGCTTTCCGCCAAAACCCCCATTGCCTCGAGCATAGTAGTTGCTCAATGGATGTTTTGTGAGTGAGTACATGAATGTATAATACACCCACATACAATGACAGCATTTATATACTCCTCCCGTGCTTCTGTGGCTTTTCTGCAGTAATGCTTAAACCATTTCAAAGACTTTCACCAGTAACAGATCACCTCATAGCATCAGATTCAACATCAACCACGCTGTTTCATCATGGAGCTATTCGTACGATATGGAAATAACGCAGCTACTTGTGAAAATGTCTCAACTCTAAACAATACAGACAACATCGGTCTAGAATCTGGCTGTCATTAGATGTTACGAGCATATAATTCTAAAATTAAGTATCTTTCCAAACCAAATACAGCACCATAAAGAAAAACAAAGCAAGCCCTGGGAAGCAAGACTATTTTAGAGGGCATATTTCGGAGTAGTGCATTCTCATATAAACACACACAAACACATGCTCAAGAAAAATGAGAAACAGAAGTGCTCTAACAAATAGTTGGGCTTAATCTTTTCCATCAAAGACAGACAAGTCAGTCCATCTGAAATGCTTCCACGATCATCGTCAGACATCTCAGTAAGAGGCATCACTTGGTCAGAGCCCATTCCCAGGGAGGCACAGTGGAAGGCACCAGAACATAAAGAGACTACGATTGCCCCCTACAGACAGAAGTGGCACTCCCTTTTCAAGAACTGGCCAATCATATTTTAGTATGAAGGGGGGGGGGAATCCAACCAAGTCACCTCCCTCCAACCTCCTCCATACCACGCTCAGCACTACTTCCTTCAGAATTACTTTCAAGTCGTACAATCATCTCCAGGCATTCTGCCTCTTCATTATCATCCTATTTCTAATTTCCCAGAAACACTGCGCCATTCAACTATCTGCTTATACACTCTTTGCGAGCCAAAGAGAATGCAAGCCAAAGAATTTCAAGCAGGCAACGGCATCAGAGAGAAAGGACAAATCTGCTTACCTGGCATAAACGGGACCACCCGGAAGATATCGGACAATCTGCTGTTAACGGGCTCATATGGGGAATCTTCCAGCAAATCGTTGCCTAAAAACAACAGAGAGACCAGGATCTGATTTGGAAAACAGATTCTACTTCAGCCTGTGTTTCCCTGCTGAATCTGAATTCTAATGATGTTGTGATTGTGTAACCAAAAGATGCTGGAATTTTCGAAGATCTCCAAGGCATCTATTTACTTGACTTTGGTTATTTCTTTCTGTTCCCTCTTTGTTGTCCTGGCTCTCCCCAGAGTGCCATGCAAACACTGGAGAGCAACCCAGCCAGATCTTGCCAGAAAATTCTCCCACTCTTTGCAAAGGAATGAAATGAGAGAGGAAGCAGCCAGTGACGTCAGGAGTCCTGCTTGCTTCCAGGAGCCAATGAAAGGAAGGTGACCCTTCTTACTCCTCAACATGGCATGAAAGCAGGTGCCCCAGATATTTTCATTCATTGGTTATGGACGAGTGGTGACTATGAAGCCAAATGTTTCTATTTCAAATTTCCGGTGTAAATCTCGGAGGAGAATGAATGCCCAGGATGTTTGTGCTAGATTTATAAACACAAGGGCACACAATTCCCTGGCACACGAGGCCCAGATAATTCCCATTGGGATGGATGCTTGTGACACGTGGATTTGTCTCTCTCTAAACTACTTCTGTGTTAACCAAGGTTGAGCCACACCAGCTGGCTCCAGGGCTCTACTAATCTAAGATGACAAATGGTTTTTCACACATCAGCCTTTGATCAGGTGGCAGGGGGGCTGGAAAGAGAAAGGATTCTATCGGACATTTTACACTTAATTCTTTTGCTCAAGTCAGAATGGGGTGAGGGGTGGGAGAGGGGAGGCAGGGCAGGTCTTTGTATTATTATTCTGTGAAGATAGTTAAAGCCTCAGACTGGCTCTCCCTAGGGATAATCCGGGGTTCCTTGTAAAGCCTCTAATAAGATCCTACTCCAATTTCAAATTTCCAGGTTTCAAAGAGACAGGGGATGTGTCTGTCTCTCGGGTACCCCAAGTGCACTCATGGATTCTCCAATAACCTGGCCACACTAAGACGGCTTGAGCTGCAGCAAACACCAGCTGCTGATGGCCCTGGGGACCTATGAACATCCTCCCTCTACAGCTGGGGAGAAGTGAGCGGAGGATGAGGTCAGCTGGCCCGGGGAGGAGGGGTGGGGGGGCGGTGGCCAGGCGTACCCTGCAGGCTTTGGTACATGCTCCAGTAGATGCGAAGGCAGTTCTTTTCCTTCTTCATGCCCCGTTTGCAGCGACAGTTGTAGAGGGACTTCTGTTTGAGCGCCTCCATGGCGCTGCGGCATTCGTCCTTGGCCTCCAGGCCGGACGCCAGGCTGAAGTTGGTCTCCTTGCCCGCCACGCACTGTCTCAGCGTGCGGTACTTGGTGCTGCAGCTCTGCTCCTTCAGGCACTGGTCGTTGGCTTTCACACAGTCCAGGCGGTCACCACCGCTCACCTCCGCCGACAGGAGCATGTCTGTGGGACAGAGAGCAGGGGGCAGGGGCCATGAGGGCAGGGGGCATGAGGGCAGAGGGCAGAGGGCAAGAGGGCACGGGGCATGAGGGCAGGGTGGCAGGGACCTCCATAGCTGGCCAGGGGTGGGGGGTCGCGGTTCCAGGAGCGTCCAAGAGAAGGGACCCTCCCCCCAAGAAACCCCCCAGGAGTCTGTTTTCCCACCGGAGATCCTGTTCCCACCCTGGACCGGAGAGAGGAGGAGGCTGCTGTGCCCCTCGCCCCGCGAACGCGCCAAACCCCTCCAGCGGAGCGCTCTGCACACCTGGGCTAAGACCCAGGGGCTTTTGAGGAGGACTGCAGCTGGGGCGCGGGGTGCGGGGCGCGGCCTGATCTGTGGCCAGCCCTGAGGGGTGTGCCAAAATTCTATTAGGGGAAAAGTTTTCCCTTCGAAGTTTGCCCTCATGGACCCATGCTCGTCCGCGCCCCACTGGCTCTCCTGCGCCTCTGAGCTCCCCAGGACTCGCCAGGGATGCCAGGCCCAGAGGCAGCAGACCCCGTAGGTCCCCGCTAGAGAAGGACAATCAATACCACAGACAATCACACGCCAAGCACGCAAGGCTGCGGACAAGTGCCGCGCCATCATACCCCCCAACCCCAGCCCAGAGCCCTGAGTTCAGGGGATCCGGACCCCAGCCTGCAGGGCAGCCTTGCCCTCCGCATCCTGCCCGCCAGTGCCATCCGCGCGCTTTGAAAGGCAGGGCAGGCACGAAAGCCAGCGGCGGCCTCGACTTACCCAGGAGCGGCATCGCGAAGTACAGGGTGGCCAGGATCATGGTGCCGGCGCGCAGCTGCTGCCCGCCCAGAACCGCCAGGCGCGCGGGGTCGGCCGGAGCTCAGTAGGCGGCGAGGATCGGACAGCCGCGCTGCTCCCGCTGCACAAAGTTCAGCTCCATCCAGCACGAGAGCGAAGTCACAGGTCCGCCGCCGCCACCACCGCCGGCGACTCTGCTCCCCGCGGGCAGCGGGGCGGGAGGCGGTGCCGCTTCTGGGGCTCAGGTCCGACCCAACCTGGAGGGGAGAGAGCGCTTTGAAATGAGAGCCCGGGGCGCCGAGCCTCCCCCCCCCCTGTCCCCTGCTGCCCCTCCCCCGCTCCCGCCGGGGAAGTTTCCAGCCCCCCACCCCGCCCCCACCCCACCCGGCTGGGGCGCGAGGTGCCTGCGGAGGCGCGAGTGACCGGATGCCACCTCCCAAAGTGCAAGTAGGTGTGGGGGCCAAGCAGAGAGAAAGAGCGTTACTCTGCGAGTGGAGCCGGCAGCTGCCCGGGGTCGGCGCCCTCGGCGGCGGTCGCAGCTCCTTCGCCAGCCAGGCACGAACGAGCCCCTCTCCGGGGAAGTTAGCTGCCTCTCTGCACGCCGCCGCCTCCCCGGGAAAAGCACCAATCGCTGTCCCCGTCGCCAAGCCCCCTCCCCGGGCGCACTGCCTTTCAGGGGCAGCCGGACGCGGGGAGGCGACGTCCAGGCTGGGACTAGCACACGGCTCGTGCGCCCCTACCCGCCGCCAGTCCTCGGCTCGCCCAGCATCTGCACCGCTCACTGGCGCCCGGCGCCCCGGACTCATCCACGCCACCGCCCCGGCGAGCGCGCCACCGCAGCCCCCGCGCGTCCTGCCGGACAGGTGCAACCCTGCACTGGGCGCCCGGAGCCCCCCAAGCGCCCTGGCCTCCAAAGCTGGGGGCCGCCTGCCAGAAAGGAAGGGCTGTCGCGGGTGAGGGGCAGCGGCGTTGGATTCTTGAGTCGACAAAACAGGAAAAAACTCTGCAAATGCCACCAACCTAGACTCAGCCGACCGCGGCGTGTCCAGCTGCGGCGAGGAGACCACTAAGTGTTTATTTATTTATTCCGTAGGGGTGTCCCCGCCTCCTTGCCTTTCCGGGCTCACTTTCCCTGCGCTAGGAAGGGATATGCGGTCATCTTCGCGAGCGTGGAGAGCCGAGCCGGCCAGGAGGGTTTCCGAGCAGAGCTGCCTGCTGGAAGCCGGTTAGGGGTGCTGGCGGTTATGGAGAGCCGCGCCGAGAAGGAGGGATCTGCGGCCAGATTGCCACTGGCCAGCAGCCCCTCGCTTGTTCCTGCTCTGCGTTGCAGCGCGCGAATAGCCCTTCTGAAACTCGCCCACTCGGACGCAGATGTAGACACTGGCCCGCGGGGACCCGGGCTGGACCCTGCACGCGCGCACAAGACACGCGGTGCTGTGCAGCCACCGCTAGGCTCAGCTCATTCGCCTTCTCTCTCACTGTCTCAGTGTCTGTGTGTGTCTCAGTATAGTTCTCTCTCTCTCTCTCTCTCTCTCTCTCTCTCTCTCTCTCTCTCACACACACACACACACACACACACACACACACACACACACACTCTCAAGAGACACAAAAGGGCGCAATGCACAAGGGCTCTTTCTTCCATCCTGGTTTGACGATGAGTCCAGACCCTTCTTCTGAATTCAGAGTTTTCAACCCTCACATTACTCACGCCTGTGACTCAAGACTTGGCACTTTAGAGACCTGAGACCCGGCCCGGAGCCACTGTCTCAAGATGCGCCCACGAGCGCGCCCTCACTCACGTTGACACAGTCTCAACCTCTCCTCCAGCTGCAGACAAAAGCAGAGCCCCCGATCCACTCAACACATACAGAATTTGACTCTAGGAAATCTATAAGCTGAGCTCCATCTTGACTCTTTCAAAGTAAATATATGTATATACAAATGTCCCCAGCCCTGCCCCCTGCCCGGGAGGTCTGCTGAAGTCTACCCTGGGTCCAGGGAGGGAGGCTGGGGGACAACCCACAGTGGCGGGCGACAGTCTGGCTATTCAGGACTTGTAATTGAGAGTTTTGCTAATGTCTGAGTTCGTCTCTCAGGGAAACTGAATTTAAATCAAGTCTAAGCGAGTCCTGCTGTCAAAACTGCAAGCCCATCATACCAGACAATAGGACACGGAAGAGAGAGAGGAAAGGTTCCTTTTGATAGAAGGAGTTAATAGAAAAGGGCATCAGCTTCGGGTGAATTTGGGGCCAAGAAAAAGGAGGAGGAAGGAAGGGAATGAGTAACTTTTCTTTCAACTACAAGGTAGGACAGGTTAATGCAGTGAGCACTGTGTATTGTTTACAGTGGCCAACGTGTGTCTTCACAGTGCAAACTTCCACCTATTTCATGCTCCTCTTTTATGATGTATGTTGTTTCCTGAGTTCACATATGAGGAGATTGTGTCCTTCAACCAGGTTCCATAACACACACACACACACACACACACACACATTTTTTTAGTTCAGTGTATCACTTTATACTGGGTTGTTGAATAAGCAAAGCAAGCATATGCCACATTTTCACAACAGATGGTTCAAACCAAGGGCTACTTAAGTTCTGTTTCACAACCTAAGTTCCACAGAGGACTGAGTAGGAATGTAATTCCGTCTTCAAGCCAGTTTCTTCACGTTAAAGTTTATTTCTCCATTTTGACACACAACGCAGAGAAATCCTGAGGTGATAGTTGTAGAGAGACGAGGTTAATATGACCCATCAGAGAGATCTTGACTTATCATGACCCTATAGGACAAAGCAGAACTGTTTCCAAAGGTTTTAAGGGAGTAGAAGAGCAGGGTCGAGTCTCCCTGGGAGCCCCTGGGTGGGTTCAAACCCTAGAGTGGAATCCTTAACCATTGGGCACCAGGACTCTCAGTTAAGAGTTTTTCCTGAGAACTGTCTCTACATGGATACCTCAAACATCACTCCATTGTATACGTGGAAGGAACAGGCTTGTTTCAGAAAATTGATGGATAGAATTCCAGCTTTCAAGAGATGAACAAGTGCATTGCTGGTGGCCGGGAGTGGTTGAATGCCATAAGGTTTCCATCCTCATCTTTGGACTTCCTTTGTTTATGAGTAATTCCATGTCACTGTGTATATCCGACCAGTATCTTTTCAGTTAAATTCTAACAGGAGTTGTTCTTTTTATATGCTCCCAAGATTAATATCTTGACTGCTGCTTCTATGAGTATTGGTTGTGGACCCAAATAAAATTAAATCCTTTATAACTTCCATCTTTTCTCCATTTATCATAATAATTTTGCTTATTGGTCCAGTTGAAATAATAGTTTTCTTTATATTGAGAGATAATCTATACTGAGAGAGCACTGGTGGCCTAATGGTGCCAACCCAAAGGGAGGTGGTTCGAATGCACCAGCTTCTCTGCGGGAGAAAGATGAGCAGTCTCCTCCTGTGTGATTTACTGCTTCTGAAAACACACTGGAGGGTCAATTATGAGTCAGCTCCGACTTGACCGCACATGGCAGCACCAGCAACATCTACACTGAGGGCTGTGGTCTTTGACCTTCTTTAGAAAGTGCTTCAAGTTCTCTTGTCCTTCATCAAGCAAGGCTGTGTCAACGGTACACACAAGTTGCACAGTCTCCCTCCAATCCTGATGCCATTGTTCATACAGCTCAGCTCAGATCGTTTGCTCAACACACAGACTGAATAAGGAGGTGAAAGGACAGAGGTCAAAGGGTGGACTAAATGTAACTTTTAAACTTCCTTTCAAATATCTATATGTCCAACAGTGTTTTAGGACCATTCATCCATATTTTTTCTCATCTCATTCTTCCCAATTAATGATGAAAACAGGACTTGGTTCAAAGTAAAGAACCCACCAACTCTATTAGCAATGCTTCCCAACGTTAACAGCCACTAAGAATGTGGCTATTTGAATGGAAATGTAATAAAAGAGTAAAAGTTTGATTCTTCAGTAGACACATTTCAAATGCTTAATAGAAGCATAAGTGCCAGTGGCTAACATGCTAAACAGCATAGACACAGTGTACTTCCATCATTCCACAGTGCTCTGTTAGACAACACTGCCCCAGAAAGTTTGTATAACTATATGATCAGTATAGTGTATGTCATGCATCAGAGAGCTGGACAACGACTAGGGGGGATAGAAGGAGAATTGATGCCTTTGAGCTGTGGTGCTGGAGAAGAGTATCGAATATACCGTGAAAACTAACAGGTTTACCCTTGAGAGGGTTAAACCATGCTACTCCTTGGATACAAGGATTCTGAGGCTTTGTCTGACATACTTTGTACATGTTGCAAGAAGGAACCAGTCCTTGGAGAGGGATGTCATGCTTGGGAGAGTGAAGGGACAGTGCAGGAGAGAAAGACCCTCGAGATGGATTGATTCAGTGACTGGAGGAATGGGGGTAGGTGTGTCAGAGACAATAAGATTGGCACAGGATAGAGCAGGTTTTAGGGCTGTTGTACAAAGGGTCGCTATGAGTCACAGGCAACTCGATGGCAGATAACAACAACAACAACAACAACAACAATAGTATATGTGTGTGTACATGTGTATTGTAGAATGGAGTGAGTCCACTCTAAATTGTAGTAGTTATGATGATGATAAAAATAATGAATGATACTCTCAAGGAAGGAAGAACCGATTAATATAAAGTCCACTGTTGCTCAGTCTTCTACTCAGGAGCAAGTCAGTAGGGAAAGAAACCCAAGAACACCTATTGCCGTTGAGATGATTTTAATTCATAGCTAAGCCATTGGACTCCATTGGACTGTGGAAATTTTGGTGGAACTCCCAGATTGATTCAGGTTTGGAAGCAGGAGAGGCATCCACTTCTTAAACCACATGCCTCTGGAAACTCTATGAACATAGAAAAACGACAATAGTTACAGTACAGGGTTCAGGTCTTTTGTTCATAGAGTTGCTATAAGTATTGCTCAACTCGACAGCATTTAACAACAACAATCTATAGGACAGGATTTCTGAAGCCATAAATCCTTTTTTTTTATACTTTAAGTTACATGAATTTTATTATTTATATCCAAAGAAAAGTAGATTCCATTAGTCTGAGATTACTTGTACAATGGATTTTTGTTTACTTGGAAAAGAATTTCTGTTTAAATATGACTTGGTTTGATTGATGATGAAAGCAAAGACGTGAAAAAAGGAAATAACACTTTAAAATAAGTCATAAATCTTTGCAGAAGCTGTCTGCCACATCTTTCTCTGATGGAGAGGCCAATTGGTTCAAAACAGTAACCTTTTGGTTAATAGCCAAGCACTTAACCACTGTGCTACCAGGACTTCTTACTCCAGAGTTTGAGGGCATGGATACATAAAAAATGTGTCTTCTTAGGAAATCTGTAAAAGGAATGCTATGACCCTTGCTCTGGCCTGAGATATCTTTTTTTTTTTTTTTTGGCCTGAGATATAGTGGAAACTAACACTTAGCATTTGGAAAGTCCCTGCTTTGTGACTTCGCTGGAATCCACCAACGTGGCATATCGACAAGCAGTGTGACTTCTTGGATCAGCTCGCGCTGTTTCCTTGGCGCTTATCTGTTCCCATGTGCACAGGACTGATCTCAGGATGAAAGGTGGCATCAAAATATCAAATAGTATTCATAATTATAAAAGCTCATATTATCCTCTGTGACATGTTGTCTCAGCGAGAGACTGGTTTTAATGCTACAAAATTAGGTTCAATCCATCCATAAGCACATGAAATGAGCAATTTTCTTGCTTTTTTGGCGTTAAGTGTGTTTTCCTAAGTTAACAGATGAGTCATGGTAAGAATGACAGTTTTATTCAGCTCAGCATTTGTCTTATATTGGAATTGCCTGGGCCCTATAGACTACAATGCAAAATGGCACTGTTCAAAGAGCATGCATGTCTCAAGCTGGTCCATCAAAGTACTTGACCTTAGACGCTTTGTCAGACTATGCGCTCCAGCAATACAGATCCCCTCGCTGTTTCCTAATCTCGCCATGCCTTTTTTCCTCCTGGTCTACCTCTGCCTGTATGCTTCCTTCTGCTACTGTGTCCTCGATCCTGTTATTTGAAGGTCCAGCTCATGCCACTCAGGATAGTGAGGGCTTCAAACATTTTGATATAAACATGCAAACTTTAGGGGAAAAGAGATAATATTGATGACCCAAAGCCAGAAGGTTAGCGCACGGGTCAATGTGGGGACACGGATCTTATCTCTAACACTAGTCTTGGATGTTTGTCCTTTGAGAACAGAGGAAGAGAGTGAGTTCCTGGATTTTGGAGTCCTTTTCCAGGCTGATTCTATTAAGATGTGTCTTTTGAATGTGCTTTGCAAGCGCAAGTTTCTTATTGGCTGTCAGAGGACCTTACCTCTATCCCCTTGGGACCTGTCTCAACAAATCTCTTTTCCTCCCTAGTTTTCAAGTCATTTTCCGTCAGCCAGAATGAGTAGTTGCTTGAAATGTATCAATAGTCACAAGGATAGACATGACTGGAGATTGTTTTGTTCTGTTGTATGTTGGGTGTCTATCTTGTATGTTGGGTCTCTATGTTGTATATTGGGTCGCAGGTGACCCGAAGTCACCTAACAACAACAGCACAAATGGAGACAGAGCAGAAGCAACTGAAACCTAACTGGCAGCAACGACAAAGCAGTGAACCTGCTTGAGGTTCCATTAGACACCTTTTTGTATCATGCGTTCTTTGCACTGTTGTTATTTGCTGTACCTGATTCCTAACTTGGAATGCGAGTACCTTGACGTCAGGATGATGTTCTAGACTGTTCTTTCTGGACCTCTAGCATTTAGACTGATGCCTGATACACAATCACCCTAATAAATGCACAGTGATTGTATGAACAGTGAGACACTGTCCTTCATTTTCTCCTGACACCCTAATTTGACTGAAAGGTTTACATAAAATCCCTTTACTGTGTGAACAATACTAAATATAAGTACCTCATGCAATTACTGGTATTGCTGTTCCAATAATAGTATCAAATATGTATTATTCCTTTGGGGATTTGACATTTACATTTTTTTAAACCAAACCCATTATTGTAATAGAATGCTCTTTTTTCCTGGTTCACTTTAATAGTAACATATGACATATTTCATTTCTGGGAAATGATAGCTTGCCTTAGGTCATATTTTAAGGTATAAAGCCAGAGGCAGAAGCAAGTTCCCACCTGAGGTTCCCTAATCATCTAGAAATACACCTTCCCCTTGGGAGAGAGGGATAGAGAAAAGCCAGATCACAAATCCATTGGAGCCTTCAACCTTAAAGGAGAACCTTTAACAATTCTGTTCTAAACATTCAAGTGCTTTGACCATCTTCAGGGACAATGGGGTGACAGCAGTCACCTGAACAATACGGGGATACAGATCTCACCTCTGACACCAGACTTGGGTATTTGTTCTTTAGCGACACAGGAAGGGGGCGAGTTACTTGGTTTAGAACCCTTTTCCAGTTCAGCTCTATTAAGATGTATCTTTTTTTGCACAGAATTTGCAAATGCAGAGTTCTTAACTGGCTGTCGGAGTGCCTGACCCTGAGGAATCTGTCTCAGCAAATCTCTCTTCCTCCATACTTTTCAAGTGATTTTCATTTCTTAGTCCTAATATGCCTGGGCAAGGGTTTTAATGCATTTGTGGAAGAATATTACATTTCATGAGCGTTGGAGTCATTTGTACTTTGGCCTTATGCCACAAAATGCATTCAAGGTGTACAGCCTTGCTGAAATAAAGTGCCTGTCAAAATGTCTTCTGGCTTGAAAATACGTCAAAAGATACTCCATCTTCAAGGAACTTGCTGGGTTTCCCAGTGATTGTCAAAGGCAGTATGCTGAAAGCCCTGCCTGACTCCCCAGCCTTCTTTAACCACAAAGGGTGGAAACACCTACCCTGAGGAAACACCTCTTCTGTCCACCACTCCACTAATAAGCCCTCAAGCCTGCTCCAAAGGCACTGGTCCCTCCTAGGGCGAGAGGGAAGCTTAATCCCTGGCTTTGTCCAGTAATTAGCCTCTCTCTCTTTGGAGACAGAAAACACAGATGCCAATCCGGATGTGCTTTGGGATGTGGAATATAAACAAGCCTGAAACACACTGGCTCATTGCTCCAGAAGCCTTTCAGCAGTCTTTCCGATGGTAAGAACTTCGGATCTCAATGGATGCTCATTAAGTTTAAAGTGGTGGGATGAGGACCATCGCTGCAATGACAAAACAGGAGAAGCCACAAAGGCCACCAGTGGCACAGAAACCCTAATTGCAACAATGAAAGGCTCTGTCGTGTGGCACTGTTCTCGTCATGCCACTCACCGGGGCGTCTCTCAAGAAATGCCATGGAAATGTGCTGTTTACCAACACTCTGGCCTCTGGAAGCATTGTCTGATGATTCCACTAACACGATTAGCTTGGAGTTAATGGTAAAACCCCCACAAGAAATAATTAAGCCTACAGTTCTTGTAGCACAAAGCATTCGGGGGCATGTTTTAAAGCTTCTATCGTGACATCATTTAAAAAGTCATTTCAAACTCATCCAGAACTGTGACTTGGAAAACAAAGGCCGTGTGTTTCTTGTAGTTGTCGGTTTTATTTTCCCCTGTCAAAAATCTGACAAAAGTCAGTTGCAACTGTCAAAGAAAACACATCACACAATATGAGGTTTTCCTCAAATCTGAAGTGCATAGAAAGAATGACAAATCTGTTATATAGATTACTGTAGCACAAAAATGAATGAGGAAAGTCTGGGAGATACACTATCCCCATGAATATATATGGTTGCCCTTGACACTACTCATAAATTTGAGGCCATGACAAAGAATGAAAATGAGATCAATTTGGCTTTGATCTGAATTGTCTTTTAAGCTCAATACACAGAGGGATCAATAGGATGGATATATCTTTGTGTTTTATCTCCATACAACACATATTGTAAGACAAGAAGAATTTCCTCTACCACCATCCCTTGTGGTCTCTTGGTGAAAAGACCCCTTTAGCCTTCAATTTGGTTTCCTGAGTGTCGCTTGCTTGATTATTTTGGGGTGATTCCCCCCAGTTTTCTTTTGAGTATATATTCAGTGTGACCAGTGCCATGATATACACTGCAAAGACTAATCTAAATGGTCCAGCCACCTAAATGCTTGTCTCATGGTGGTGGAGATGCCTAGTGGCTTCCTAGGGCTTTGCTCCTGTCATTCCACCTCAAACCCAGAATTGTTATTGTTGCTCTCAGGTACCACAGAGTCGAGTATGACTCACGGTGACCCTAACAATAGCAGCTCTGAACCCTATCCTGTCCTGTGCCACCTTCATCATGTCTGACACACTTGAACCCATAGCTGGATTCACTGTGTTGATCCGTCTTAACGAGGGTCTTCCTCTCCACTCCATGGTTGTGGTTGTTAGGTGTCATAGAATGAAGTGATAACAGATCTTACACCATCCTCAATATCATTGTTTGAATCCACTCTTGAAACGACTGTGTCAATCCGTCTCATTAAAGGTTTACCTCTTTTTCAGTAACCTTTCAATTTACCCAGGTTAGTGTCCTTCTTCAAGGACTGTTGTGTGTACCATCGAGTTGGAACTGACCCATTGTTGACCCTCCAGCAGGTTTTCAGAGGCGGGAATAAATCTCATGGGAGGAGTTTGCCCATCCATGCTCAGGGAAGCTGCTGGTAGATTCAGGTCGCATGCCTTTGGGATTGCAGCGCAGATTCTTAACACTAGGCCACCAGAGCTCCCCTCTTCAAAAACTAGTCCCTACTATTAACATGTCAACAGTAAATAAAAAGTCTTACCATCTTTCCTTCTAAGGAATATTATGGTTGTACTTCTTTGAACACAGATTTTTTTTTTGTTTTCCTGTCTTACTACATTCATTCAAAAGACTTCACCAAAACCTCATTTCAAATACATCCGTTCTTCTTCTGTAATAGTTTTCCAGCTTTTACACGCACATAAGTTGACTGAAAAGACCATGACTTGAAGATTTTTACTAGATCCTGTTATTGTTATTGTGTGCTGTCAAGTTGCTCACCCTCGAGCAAGTTTTCAGAAGCAGTAAATCGGACTGGAAGAGATTGTCTATCCTTCTCCCATGGAACAGCTGGTGGATTTGAACCACGTACCTTTGAAACTGTAGCATAGCTTCTTTTACTAGGCCACCAGAGCTCCCATTCAGCAAAGCAAAAGTTGGGTTTACAAATAATGAAAATAGGAAGCTGTATCACACAAAGTAGAGAATATTATGTTTTGATAAAATTTTTGTTTCATTCTCTCACACATACATAAAGAAATAAATGTAACATTTATTTCTATTTATGAAATCAACACTCTTCACCAGCAGTTAAGAAATCAAAACACTGATAGCATTCAGAAAGTCTCCAGTCAAGGATCTCTACAGAGTGCTAAAGAGCAATAATGTCAGTCTAAAGACTAAGGAGCATCTGATCCAAGCCATGCAGTTCTCAATTGCTTGCTATGCATCTGAGAGCTGGATGATAAATAAAGATGACAGAAGAAGAATAGATGCCTTTGAATTGCAGTGCTGGAGAAGAGTATTGAAGACCCCATGGACTTCCAAAAGAACAAAGAGGCCTGTCTGTCCTAGAGAGGGTAAAATCAGATGGCTCCTTTGGGATAAGGATTTTGAAACTTTGTGTCACATACTTGAGACATGTTGTTAGGAGGGGCTAATCCTTGGAGAAGGACTTAATCGTTGGAAGGATGGAGGATCAACTCAGGAGAAGAAGATCCCGGATGAGATGGTTCGATACAGTATTGACAGGTACGTCACAGATGGTGAAGTTGGCTCAGAGTAAGGCAAGGTTCAGAGCCATTGTTCATAGGGTTGTTATAAGTTGTAGTTGATGGCACATATAGACAACAGTTGTGAATAATGGTAAAAAGTTTGGAAATCACTATTTTATAGAGTTAATACTCTGATTTTTAGGAGACCTTTAGAAGATAGTGCAGGATGTTGTTGTTGTTATGTGCCGTCGAGTCGTTTCCGACTCATAGCGACCCTATGCACAACAGCCCTAAACCCTGCTTTATCCTGCGCCAACCGCACTGCCTCCGACACACCCATTCCGATTACCCCAGTCACCGAATCAATCCATCTCATAGAGGGTCTTCCCCTCCTGCGCTGTCCCTCCACCCTCCCAAGCATGATGTCCCTCTCCAAGGACCCGTCCCTCCTGGCAACATGTCCAAAGTATGTCAGACGAAGCCCCAGAATCCTTGCCTCCAAGGAGTAGCTTGGTTTAATCCTCTCCAAGATGAATCTGTTTGTTTTCCTGGCAGTCCATGGTACATTCAATACTCTTCTCCAGCACCACAGCTCAAAAGCATCCACTCTCCTTCTGTCCTTCCTAGTCATTGTCCAACTCTCTGAGGTATAACAAGCGATTGCAAAGACCATGGCCTGTATCAGGCGCACCTTAGTCTCCAGAGAGACACCGTTGTTCCTGAGTACTTTAGAGAGGTCCCTAACAGCAGACTTTCCCATCGTGATACGCTTTTTGATTTCCTGACTGCTGGTGCCAAGAGTGTTGACTGTGGAGCCGACAGGACAAGGTTTTGATCTATTGTTCATAGGGTTGCTATGACTTCTATAGTCAACTCAACAGCACATAACCTAACATTAGTGGATATCTGGCTGTCCAGAATAGATTGTATTTCCAAACCTCTACTGCTGGCAATTGAGGATATGTGCCAGGATCTGATGAATAAGATATGAAGAACCTCTAAGGAGTATCCTTACTCACTATCTCTGGTTATTCTCTCTCCCTGCTACTTGAAGATATGTTATGTTGGATCAAGTGGTAATAACAATGCACTAAGAATGGCAGAGTGACAAAGTAGAAGGGGCTTCTATCCCAGGGTAACCTCTAGGAGCAAACTTATCACCCAATATGACTATATGTGAGAGGAGAAAAGTCCTATTAAAGCATTATTGTATTCTAATCCAATAGAGTCAATTTTGTCAAGCTAATACATTCAATTTGTAGTGAAGCAAGAAGAAATAAGGAAAACAATCTCAACAGTTGTGACCATGAGTATCAGCTCACATTCTTTGGGCATGTTGCGAGAAGAAGCTCTTCCTTGGAAAAGGATATCATATTAGAAAAAGTGGAAAGTCAGCAAAAGAAAAGAAACCCTCAACAAGGTGGATTGATATCGTGACTACAGCAATGGGCTCAAGTGTGTGAGAGATGATGACGGCGGCGCAGGATAGGACAGGGTTCAGAGCTGTTGTTTACAGGGTCACTGTAAGTCATACATGACTTGACAGCACCTAACAATAACATCTGCCTTAAAAAAGACATTAGCAGCTGAAAGACGTTGGTGGTAGAACGTTCACCTTCCACGCAGGAGGCCTGAATCTGATTATCAGTCAATGCAGCTCACGGATTCCTTTCACCCATCTATCAGGAGGTTTATATACAGCTGTGATGCAGAACTGAATAGGTTTCTGTAACGCGGTCTAGGAAGAGAGATTTGGTGATCTGCTTTAAACATTTTAGCAGTTGGTTGTGCATTATTACACTTGTACAGCTTTTGGCATCTGTGTTCACAAATACATGTTTATTAAAATCACCCTTATTCATTCATTCATTCATTTATTTGTTGTTGTTGTTATGTGCCATCGAGTCGCTCGCAATTCATAGCGACCCTATGTACATGAGCCCCAAACTCCGTTCCATCTTGTGCCAACCTTGCTGTGTCAAACACACTCATTTCCACTACTCCAGTCACAGAATCCATCCATCTCATTGAAGGTCTTCCTCACCTGCACTGCCCCTCCACTTTGGCAAACATGGTGTCCCTCTCCAAGGACCAGTCCCTCCTTGCAACATGCCCAAAGTATGTCAGATGAAGCTTCAGAATCTTTGATTCCAAGGAGCATTCTGGCTTCACCCTCTCCAGGGCAAACCTGTTTGTTCTCTTAGCAGTCCATGGTATATTCAACACTCTTCTCCAGCACCACAGCTCAAAGGCATCAATTCTCTTTATATCATCCCTATTCACTGTCCAACTCTCTGATGCATAGCACATAATTGCGAAGACTATAGCCTGGATCAGGCACACCTTAGTCTCCAGCCTGATGTCGTTGCTCTTCAGTACTCTTGAGAGGTCCCTCACAGCTGACTTTCCCACTGCAATTCATCTCTTGATTTCCTGGCTGCTGTTACCAAGAGTGTTGATTGTGGAACCAAGTAAACTTAAACTCTTAACTATCTCAATCACTTCACCATCCATACCCTTATTTATAAGTTACAATAATTGAAATTAAGGATACAGGAAACTTCCTGAATTTGTAGTCCAGAGTTTCAAGCGGTCCATAATGCGATGTATGGAAATGTGAAAGACAATTTTGTATAAGTGTTTATTACTAACTCATATCATTAAAATAAAACCCAATTTTTTTAAACAACAAAACATTTTAGCCAATTGAAATATGAGTTTATGGATGACCACACTCCAATCTGCAACCAAGCACGGAGATGGTGCAGAACAGGGCAGCATTTTCTCCATTGTACGTGAGTGCCAAAGTTAGGGACCAGGTCGAGGGTGGCTAACCTAAACAACAGCAGGCCATGCTATGGCAACGTGGCCAGTGCACAGAGTTGGTCATTACAGGCCAACTCATACACTCTTTTCAAACACCCTTGGTATCATCAAGCTGTTGCAAAAATCCCTTTCTTAGAATCTGCCGTAGAATAGGATTCTCTTCCAGTGGGAAGACACCCTGGATTTGGTGAGACTGATTGCCTTACGGGACCATATCTATCTTCCTCAGACATACTTCCAGGTCAGGATTGTTACATAAGATTTGGGGACGGCTTCTGAAATCCCCTGGATCATTTTCTCTGTTCATGCTGTGGATATTACAGGGCTCTGTTTTCTGCACACCAAAAAAAAGACATCTAGCACTTGGGCATCCCTTCCCGGAAGATGCATGACTCCGAGATACCTTGCTGGCAAGGCAGGGCCATGTTAAAAGAAAAGTGTTATTTCAGCAGACTCACCACGGAGGTATGTGTTAATTAAGTTAATTGTGCCATCATTGATGCAGAAGATGACAGTAACTGCTCTCCATAATGGGGCTGGGTTATTGCCATCATTTATAAGATGTGCTGGTTTTAAAAATGCAGTCTCTTTCCTTATTCTCTAACATGTCACACACACACACACACACACACACATACACGATTTATCATTTCCCAGCCACTTTCATGCAATGATTATACTATCATGCTTATCACATATACTGTGATAAAGGACACAAGTTATTACTTCCATGGGGTTACCGATGAAGATGGAGTTAGTGATTTGCCTTGCCTAAGGTCACTTACTTATACTCTTTTCATTTTTTTCTTTTTGGTGAAAAGTGTACAATATACTGTACACCCACTCATGCTGGTCATTGGCAATGGTTTCACATCCCACACATTATGTCACCGCTCTTCCTATCACTGCTCCTGTTGTCTCACCACAATTAACTTGGACTCTGTGCCAGAGAGTTATCGCTGTCCTTTCAATCTCACGTAGATAGTTCTTCAAGATGAACACTCTTTATTAAGTGAGGTAAATTGTTTCATTTAAAGATGGCTTCAAAGAACAGTTTCACCTCAAGACTCAAAAGTGGTTTCCAGATAATAGATTCAAGAGTTCTTTCTATCTCAGTGTATCCAGTATGTCTGGGTTCCAGTAAAATATTGAAGCTCTGTTCCTCATTCTTCCTCCTTTTGATCAATATCCATCTACCAAGCCCTTGATCACCACACTCAGTAGTGGTAGCCAACACCATTAATTTCTGGTCTGTTGGCAGGGGACCACCTCCCTTCTTAGTGGAGGAGTCAAGTTTCAAGTTGAATGGTCCTTCCAGTGTGCCACACTGTCTATCTTAAATGAATATTATTCCTAAAGGTAAAACCCAAAATGTATTCTAGAGCCCTGAGGAATGACAACTGTTAAGTAAGGTACCTTTGAAAATAGTTGGTGAACTGTCTAATTATTAGACATTCATAAAATATTAAGGTAGTAAATATAATCCAGATGATTAGAAATTTTAATAATTTGGATAATTTCCAAGGCTTATTTTCATGGTTGTCTCTCTAAAACATTAGGAGACATTGACTTAGCCTGAGTCATTCTCACCATGATCACTGTGAAGGCTAAGAAACCATTAAGGATTTCAGGTCAGCATAGCCCTTCAATGGACTGAACGTCTATGAACGTTTCCAATTTCACCACGAGTTGAATGTTCATTCAACGTGATACCACAGAAATCACCCTGCGCTACTGAAATGATTCCCCACTTCATTGCTGATATAGGAAGGTTCAACTTTAAAGCTTTATATAAATGTCTAATGAGAATTCATCTCACATAGTTAGGGTATGTTTTCAATAGTCCTTGGAAAGGGACAAATAACCAATTGAAAAGGGACTATTAACTGCTTGGAAAGGTGGCAGGCCACTAAAGGAGAGGAAGATCTTCAAAGAGATGAGTTGTCACAGTGGCTACAAGAATGAGTTTAATCACAATGGAGATTGTGAAGATAGTATAATATCAGGCAAAGTTTCAATCTATTGTACATAAAGCCACTATGAGTTGGAGCCAACCCAATGGGGCCTGACGACCCCATACAAAACATGCACACATCCTTGGGAGAGTTAACTCACAAGCCTTTGGATCAATTTCACTTTAGAGTCACCACGTTGATGACCCTTTGGCTGTGGCATGGCCATTAACTTGCACTGATGAACTCTGACATAGTATGGATGAGCACTGAATCACCCAAGGGATTCTGGACATTGGAAGTCAGGCTCGAGTTTAGTGTAGGAGGACTTAGGTCTAATCTGCTGTCTTGTCCTGTTGCTGGCTGCAATCCCCAGCTCACAGCAACCACGTGTGGGGGGAAAAAAAAAGCAAGAAACACTGCACAATCTCACATCACTCCATATTTGGTTGACACTTATACCAGTTATTTTTATTGTCTGATTTTCAGAATTAGAACTTCAGGCCTTTCATGCTCATCTGTCTTAGTCTGACACTCCTTCATTTAAATCTGAACAGCATCAAAACAACAGCCAACTTGATCAAGTTCTCATATTTGAAGGTGAAGCCTCTTAAAAGACAAATATTCACCACAACAAGATAAAGGTAAATAATCCAATTGAAAAATGGGCACAGGATATGAACAGACACTTCACCAAAGAAGACATTTAGATGGCCAACAAGCACATGAAGAAATGTTCAAAATCCCTAGCTCTGAGAGAGATGCAAATCAAAACAACTGTGAGACATCATCTCACCCCAGTCAAAATAGCAAAATTTAACAGAACAGCAAGCAACAAATGCTGGCGAGGTTGTGGAGAGACTGAAACACTTATTCACTGTTGGTGGAACTGTAAAACGGCGCAACCACTGTGGAAAGTAGTGTGGCGTTTTCTCAAAAAGTTGCAAATAGAGACACCATTTAACCTAGCAATTCCACTACTGGGAATATACCCTAAAGATACTATAACTGCTACCCAAGCAGATATATGTACGCCCATGTTTATTGCGGCTTTGTTCACAATAGCAAGGAGTTGGAAACAACCCAAGTGCCACAAACAAATGGATAGAGAAGCTGTGGTATATTCACACAATGGAATACTATGCTGTATTGAAAAACAAGGAACTCATGCAATATTACTCAAAATGGGTGACCCTGGAGGTATGCTGAGTGAAATATCTCAGTCACAAAAAGACAAATACTGCATAGTGCCACTGTTGTAGAATGGGACTGACATCAGGGTTGTGGTAAGACTGAGAAAAACTGGATGAATGATGTATACTGCATTGAAACAGATGAGGGAGAGAACAGTTTAAAGGCAATATATGATAGGATATTACGGTTATTATAAGAGTCCAGGATTAAGGTTGCATAGTGAGTGTATTCGGGGCAGGGAGAAGTGGGGGGTGGAATTTTACCAGTGAAAGAATTTCTCTTTTACTTTTCAAAGAGAGGAGTGAACTTGGGGGGGGGGGTGGGTAGGCAGGGAGAAAAGTGCAACAATGAATGAATGGAAATCCAAAATCTCTGTAAATGTTCATTAAAATTAATAAAAAATAAAATAAAATTTTATAAAGGCAAATATTGTGTAAAATCATCATTGTAGAATGAGTATAAGGATCCAAGATGGGGGGTGGTGGAAGCAGAGGGATGAGGATATGCAGGGGGAGGAGGGGATTAATCATGGAATTGTACAATTTGTTGGGTGTGGGGGTGAGGGAAATCAGAAATCATTTGGTCTGGTAAACAATGTATTCAGATTTGGTAAATAAACTAGTATAATAAAAATAGGGGAGGGGAATGCAAATCAAATGCTCACTTTGACCTCACGCCCAAATAAATGGCAGAGACAGATAAAAAGATCCCTTTACCAAGCAACTGAGACTCCCTGTGGACCATCTGGTTTTCTGGAGGAATCATCTCAAGTTGAACAGAAGACATCAGTATTCCAGGGCGAGTGTGTCCTCCATGCCTGAGGAAGAAGGGTTCTGTTGATTTGTCTCAGTGAACAATTAGTGCCAAAAGTGGAATGAATTTCACAAACATAACTTTGAAACTGTAAGAAAAGAAAAGTTAATCCCTCCTTCAGTGGCTACTGTCTTTAGAAAGGCCTTTTTGTAGAGTTGGAGGCTCTAGTAGCCTAGTGGTAAAGGCTGTGCTGCCATTCTGAAGGCACACAGTTCGAATCCACCAGCTGCTCCACTGGAGCCTGATGGACAGTCTTCTCCTGTGTGATTTACTGCCCGGAAACCTCGCTGGAAAGTCAGCTATGAGTCAGTTACAACTTGATGGTGTGTCGAGTTGGTCCTTGGCTGGCCTCTGGGAATGTGGGTTTGGGGAAGGTACTCATCATTTCCAGACAAGAATGTCTGAAACTGTCTCACTCTTTGTACAGACAATAGAGTTGATGCTAAACCCTTGCCTTTCTTCTTGGAGCCTTGGAGTTCTAGTTAAGCACCAGTAAGCACATGCCTGCAAGGCCAGCTCCCAAGTTCCCAAGAACCTTGTGCACTGTGTCTCTAACCAGCTTCCTTAAAATTAAAAAAACAAAACAAAAAACCTACCCAAATTTGCTACTATAGCAGTGACTCCAACTTGTGTGACTTCAAGTATCCCAGAATAGCACTGCTCCATGAGGTTTCTTGGCTGTAATTGTAAGGAGTCATTGGGTGGCTTAAGTATTAAGAGCTTGACTATTCTCCAAAGGGTGGCTGTGTGAGCCCATCCAGAGGTGCCTTGGAAAATAGGCCTGACGTTCTACTTCTGAACATTAATGGCCTTGTGAGTCCTACAGAGTAGTCCTACTCTGCACACATGTGGTCAACGTGTGTTGGAACAAACTTGATATCAACTAAGAACAACAACAGTCGTACAGAAACTGGTTGTCGGGCCCTTCTTCCAAGGCCCCTCTAGGTGGGTTCAAAATGCAAACCTTATAGTGCTTAAGTGACAAGCCTTCTGTGCCAACTAGGAATGTAGAGTTTCCCTGGTAGACCACATTCCACATGTGTAGCCCCAACTCCTCGCTGAAGGAATGAAACATGTCCTTTGTGACTCCAGTTTGGAAAGGGCTCCACCCCACCACATGCCTTTTCTTTTAGTAGTTTGCTTTTGTGCTTTCAGGGTAACAAATAATAGCTGAGTCTGATGAGTCCTCCTGAAAAATCATCTCCCCGGGGGTGGCTGTGGGCGTCCCTGACACAGAAACATCTGAACGTCATTCACGAAACACAAAGGCAGTTGTATGAGATTAAAGAATTATGTTGGAGCGGCGGCGGCAGGCCCAGCTTCCTGAGCATGACCCTGTTCTTAGAAGCGTTCCAAGCTTGAAGGCTGCTCTGCTGTCACCATTTTAAAAGTCTTAATTTATGAAGGAAAGGTTCTGTATTTGCATTTTACACTGGGCCCTGACAATTTCATAACTTCCTCAGGATCATAGTGAGACCTAAAGATTAAAGAGTGGGGCCCTGGAAGTTGAACAACGGGTCCAGGGTCACAGTGATGCTTAAGGATAAAAGATCGGGGCATCTTGTCCTCCCAATTACTTGTCCTCTAATTGTTGTAAATTCTCTGCTCAGCTTGGTGGCGAATGTTCCGGCAATGGTAAATGAGTGTTGGTTATTCACAGCCTAGGGTCAGCTTGCTTCTTGGTTTGCTCACACCCAGCGCTTCTCAGCTGTTCTGGTTTGACCTCTGCTGAGAATTTGTTTTGTTCACCCCAGATATACTGAATCAAGATCTCCTTTTTATCAAGATCTCCTGATGGTTCTTACGGATTCCTGGGTGAGTTTTATGCATCAAAAAACTCACTCATTGTCACTGAGTCAGACCAACTTACGCCTGACTCCCCAGTAAGTTTCTGAGGCTGTAAATGAAAAAGATTGCCCGTCTTTCTCCCTTTCTTCTTCAGAACCCAGGCAAATTTGAACCCAACGGCCGTTGGGATTTCCATTCAACTCCCTGGGTGGTTCTGATGTGTAAGAATTTATAAGATCCATAAAAAGCTGTCAGAGCCTACAAAATCATCTTGTTAAAATGTAAATTCTGATTCAGTATCTCAAAGGTAGAAATGCTAGTTCTCAGCAAGGGCTTGAACCAGAATGATTCCGTTTCTAGATCTGCTCGCAGCACACTCTTTCCTGTAGCCCCTCACTGAATTTAGCGTTAGTATTCTCTGCAGATGGACAGTCTCTTCCCACTGATTAACTGCCTCTGAAAATCTGCTGGAGGGCCAACTATGAGTCGGTTCCAACCCAATGGTATATAACTACATCCTCCAAAGTCTTCTCCAGAATGTGATACTTTGGTTGTGGAGTGTCCTCAGTTAAGGTTAGGATGCTATATCCCTACTCTTAGAGTAAATATTAACTCAGCAAAGGCCCTGAAAAGTCTTGAACTGAAATAAACCATTTAACCTTATTAGCATTCGTAAACGTGTTTGACTATTTGGGGGCTTAAATCTTATTAATAGAGCTCTGATGGTGTGGTCAATAACAAGTTATGTTGATAACCAAAGGCCCACCCTCTCTGACAGTTCAAATTCACCAGTCCCTCTGAGGGAGAAAGACGGTCAGTCTCCTCCCATGTGATTTACAGTCTTAGAAACCCATGAAAGCTCAGCTATGAGTCTGTTGTGAGTTAAAAGTGTGTGTGTGTGTGTGTGTGTGTGTGTGTGTGTGTGTGTGTG
>NW_006399756.1:14473318-14526487 GCF_000299155.1 Elephantulus edwardii | reverse complement strand
ACTCCTATTTAGAGTATGGGTAATTAAAATAGTCTGTGATCACTTGCTAGCCAAAGGTTAATGACTGAAACCCACCTAAAGGTTTCACAGAGGAAAGACCTAGAAATCTATTTCCATGGAAGATTATAGCCAAGAACCCTGTGAAGCAGTTCTACTCTGTGACACATAGTTCCCAAGAGTTGAAGCTGACCTGATGGCCACTAACAACAGCTCCCGTTAACATCCCAGGAAAGCAGTGTTCTACGGCACAGACTAAGAGATGCCCCATCATGTGAAGGAGGAGGAGTGTCCTGTAGCTGGTGGATGCAGTGCAGGATGCCAGGGGGTTAGGGAGATGCTAGAGAGAGAGACGTGAGGCAGCGGGAAGAACAGGGGCCTGGCTGCTGTTCTATGTGGTTGGGTAAGTAACTGCTGTGGATTCTGCAGTGAGCAGAAAGGATTTACAGCAACTCCATCACGGATTTGTCAGGGATTTCCAGACAGGAGAGTGACATTGCTAGACCTGGCAGGAGTGTGGAGGAGGGAAAGGGGAGAAGCTGAAGGCAGGCAAATGGAAGCAGTGGTTTCAGAGGCCAGGAGTGTGGTGACCATCTCTGAATCTAGAGACAGGTAAATGCTGTTGAGTTGTTGCCACAGCAGCCCCAAGCGACAGAGCGGAACTGCCCCGATTTCCTAGAGTGTGTGCAATTCATTACATATTGGACTGCTAACTGAAAGATTGGCGGTTCAAATCCACTCCAGTTCCACAGGGAAGGACAGGCAGTCTCTAAAAAGACTTACAACCTTGGAAACCCAATGAGGGTTGAAATGAGTTAGAATTTACTCAAAGGCAGTGCGTTTGGATTTGGGTTTTAATGTTATGGGAACTCATCACCAGGTTTTTCTCCTGCAGACCTGCTAGATGAGTATGAGTTACCAATCTCTTGACTAGTCATTAGTCGTAGTTGTTAGGTGTGTATGGACTAATACCGTCTTGGCTAGCAGCAGTTGTTTAACCATTTCATCACCACTAGGGTGCCTTAAATCAAGAGATAATAAAATGTAAAAGATACACACACACACACACACACACACACAGAGATATCTTCATATGTATTTATTGTTGCTGTTAGGTGCTGCCAAGTTGAGTATGACTCACAGCAATCCTATAAACAGCGGATCTGAATCCACCCTGTCCTTTGCCATCTATACACTTCCTGATACACTAGAGCCCATTGTAGCAGTCACCATGTCAACCCACCTGGTTGAGGGTCTTTCTCTCCTTTGCTGACCCTCCACCCTTCCAAGCATCCTGTCCCTCCCCAGGGAATAACCCCTCCTAGCAACATGCCCAAAGTATGTGAAGCAAAGCCTCGTTATTCTTACCTCCAAAGAGCACTTTGACTGCACTCTTTCCGAGACATATTTGTTGGTTCTTTCGGCAATCAATGGGATGTTAAGTGCGTTTCTCCAACACCACACCTGAAAGGCATCAATTCTTCTATCATCCTTATTAATTAACCAGCTCTCAGATAGATAACAAGTGATCAGAAAGACCATAGCTTTAATTAGACACACCTTAGTCCTCAAACTGACATCATTACTTCTCAATAATTTGGAGTGGTCCCTAATGACAGACTCTCCCAACGCAATATGTCTCCTGATGTCCTGACTGCTGGTACCAAATTATGGGTCCAATAGGATGAAGTTGTTGACAGTTTGTCTTTTCTCCATCCACTATTATGTTGCCTACCTGTCTAGAAGTAAGAATCTTTTTTTTCTTGACATTGAGATGAAATTCATACTGAAGGCTCTATTCCTTGATCCTTTGAAACAAGCGCCTCAAATCCTACTTACTTTCGGCAAGCAAGGTTGTATCATCTGCATAATGCAGGTTATTTTTAAGTCTTCCTTTAATTCTGATGTCACATTCCTCTTCATAGAGTCCAGTTTCTAGAACAATTTGCTCAGCATACAGATTGAAATAGGTATGGAGAAGGAATACAACCCTGACATTCTCCCTTCTTAATTTTAAACCATGCAATATCCCCCAGCTCTGTGCACATAACAGCCCCTTAGCCCAGGTGTAGGTTTCACACAGGCAGAGAATTATGTGCTCTGAGATTCCCATTCTCAATGTCCCAACTTGTTATAATCCACACAAATGCCTTTACATAGTCAATAAAGCACAAATAGTCATTCTTCTGGTATTCTCTACTTTCAGCCAGGATCCATCTGACATCAGCAACAGTGCCCTTGATGCCATGGCCTCATGGAAATCCTGCTTGAACTTCTGGACTGTTCTAGCCATTTTTAAATGATCTTCAACAGTATTTTGCTTACATGTGACATTAATGATATTGTTCAATAGTTTCCACACTCAGTTGAATCACCATTCTTGGGAATGGGAACAAATATATGTTTATATATTTTGTTGTTGTGTGCTGTTGGGTCGCAACCATCGCCTGCGGGTTTTCACAGGTGTAAATCACATACGAGGAGCCTGCCAAGCTTTCTCCAGCAGAACAGCTGGTAAAAATCAAATCACCTGCTTTTGTGTTGGCAGTAACTCCTTAACACTTGGCCATTAGAGTTCCTTATGTTTGTTTATATGTATATAAACAGATAGATACATAGAAGTATCTCATAGCTGTTGAGTTGGAACTGATGCCTGGCTGACTCCCCCTCCAACAGGTTTCTGAGGCCGTAAATCACATGGGAAGAGAGATTGTTTATCTTTCTGCAGCGGATTTGAACCGCCAGAGAGGTTTGGCCATCGGGTTATCAGCACCACGTCTTACCCACCACCAGAGCTCCCTGAGATGAGATGAGAGGTATGTGATGAGAAATAGCCGTAAAACCTGCTCTTACCAAAATGACTTCTAAGTGCAAAGCCGGCATCAAATCACTAGAGTTTACATTCATTTAATCTTTTCTAAAATAAACTTCCCCTTTCCAAGAGGGAAAAATGCACCAAGACTTATTTTAAAAGCATCTTAAGCATCAAATCACTTCTGTACAGGAAAAGGGTGGGTCGGTGGGTGATGAGACTCTTTAGATAGACATAGTTGAGTTGAGATGGCCAGATATATGTGGACTGTATTTCCTTTAGACTCTCCTGGGTTTGCAAATTGAAAAGAAAGGTCTGGAATACAAACGTGTTTTCTATTTTCCTGCCTTCAGTGTATTTGGGAAACAGCAATGTTTAAGACGTTCCGGAAACTGAAAATATGTGTGGTACTTGTTTAAGTACTGTTATTTCCAGTAGTACATCAAAGTGACTGATAAGAACGAGGAAGTGGGCATTTAGCATCTGCAAAGAACCAATTCAATTTTTTTTTCCTGTGTCGCTTTCTGTGTAGATTTCACAAGAGAACTCTCCCTCTGCCAGCCACCCCCACCCCCAATCAATATTTTTCGGGGATGAAGGCAAGGGGAGGAGAGAGTTTATTCAGCCTTTTGTATGCAACTGAGTTGTGGAGGCAGGATGGGGATTCTGCTAAATCTGTCCATTAAGTGCCTCTAAGTGCTTTTAAAACATGTCCTAGAGCAAACGGAGGGCAAAAGAAAGGGAAACTGGGAATTAAGGCTAAATGATTACGTTTAAGTGTCTTGATAGTGGAAATGTCAGGGAAAAAAAGAGTCAGCGTGACAAGCAGATAAAAACTTCAGATGTGCCGCTTAAATGTTCTTTTGTTGAGGATCTCTAAAAGCTGGGAAGTTGTTTTGGTTTTAAAAATGGTCAAATTATGTCATTTTTGTGGAATGAGATTCTGTTATTTCCTGTCTTTTATCAGTATCAATATATCTCTTTTCTATAGATCTACTGGATAAGAATTGCACTATAATAAATCAACCTAAACGCTAAATCTTTTAACCCCATCACAAGAATATTCTCATCTAGTTTAGATATTTGGAAGAATATTTTTGCCATAACATCAAGAAGCTTTAATTTATATAAGAAAAATTTGGGGGGAGAAAATGTAAATTAGTTTAAAAAAAACAAAACAAAACCCAAACCAGAACAACAAACCCAACACTTCGAAAATAATGTCAGTAACTTCTTATATGGATTAAACAACATTTAGGCAACAGTAATCTATTAATATTTAGAGATTATCATGCAAAGAGTCTTCCATTTTTACATCTGAATCTGTTACAGCAAATCCATCTGTAGCTGAAAGATGGACTGCTAGAGCCCCCTAGCTGTTGGAAAGAATTCTTTGTCTTCTCTACTTTGGTCTTGCTATCAGGAGAGTCCTGTTCAGGGAGAAAGAAATCATGTTTAGAAAAGCAGAGGTTCAGGGAAGGACAGCAGCCTTCTCAATGAGGTGCACTGAATTCTGTCTATAACAACGGGCTTAAATACAACAGAGATTGTATGGGCGGGACAGGAACAGGCAGGGTTTCATTCTGTTGGACACGAGGTGGGGATGAGTCGAAGCCGACCTGAAAGCATCACTGCCTCCAACAACAACAGATCTAAATAGCACCTGGTAGCCCAATAAGAGACCCACTGGGAAATAACGAAATGAAAGCACATAACAAGATCTTGCTTTCTCAGCTTTTCATTTGACTTGATGGCAATGTCAACATGTCTGTGTGTATCTACAGCACTATCTCCCATCTTCCGTATCCCAGATGGATGTCCCTAGTTGGTCACTTAGAAGCACTCTGTCATCACTCTCTCCCTCAACATTTCATTGATTTGAACAAGATGTTCTCTCAAACCCCAAAATTCAGCAGGCCCAAGCAAAGTAGAAAATGCCAGTTCTATTTTCAAGGTCTGTCCTGGGGACTGGAATACCCGAGACCTCAGGACATAAACTCATCAGCCAATGACGAGTGTCCCTTTGTGGATTTCACAGACCCTTAAAACCCTTTTAAATAAGGAGACAACTTGTATACATGAGGTCATTGACATGAAATTTCACACTGAATTTCTCTTGACAAACCAAAACATCTATAGTTCTGGGTTTGCACACCCACAGAGCACCAAGGGAAGAGCACGAGCTCAGCTCAAAACTCCCACCACTTTCCACAGGAAACAAAACCAGCAAGCCAAATGCAATTACCTTGCAGTTTTGAGCCCATAAACGCCAAGGTTTTAACTTTTCCTCCCAACCTGGAATAATTACATGCTTTCTTCTCCTAACGATAACGCTAATGATACTGGATAATAATAAGGCTGGTAGTGACTGCACGTTTACTATATCAGATATAATGCAAGGTTCGGCACGTGAAAAATCTCAAACCTTCATCTCAACCATTGAAGAAAATTCATTTTCTCTCTTTTACAAATAAGGAATAGAATTCTCACATACAAATTAAGTAATTTGACAAATACTTGATGAGTGCCCCTCAGAGCCCGGTAACATAGTATTGCTGGAAATACACCACTAAATAGGATGTTTCTGCCTTTGTGGAATTTACAGTCTGGTTATGACTATAAGAGTGAACGTGTAGATTGCTATAGAGCAGGGGCGTTTAGTATATTCTATCAGCTTTCGTGTGTTCTACCGGAGTCACCTGTAGCTGACTTGGAGGTTCCTGGCACCTACCCTTCATCCATACCCTTCCCTCCTCTCAATTTTCTGATTTAATAGACCTGGAGTCTCTGGGTGGTACAAACGCTTAAGCATTATCAGAAATGTTGGCAGTTCAAATCCACACATAGGTAGAAGAAATGTATGTTATCAAAGGTTTGTTGTTCAAAATCTCTTTCCGAGCCATTGATTAACTGTATATTTTTTTCTGACATATCCATCTTTTTTATTAATTTTATTGAAAGTTTACAGAGATTTAGGGTTTCCAGTCATTCATTGTTGTATTTTTCTCCCAAAACACTCATCGTTTTAAAGAGATTAGGATGGGATACAAGCCCCACCCCTCTGTAGGTTTTTTATGCCCATGTGAACTCAACGCTAGCTCTCTTTTGGGGACACCTGCTTTTCTAGCTGCACTGCATCAAAAACTGGCCTGCAAGTCAGGATGTAAACCCTAAGCCTCTATTTCCTCAACGTTTGTTGTTGTTTGTTTTTTGGGGTTTTTTTTAAATAAAAGGTCTTTGAGAATCTTTCCTGCCTATATCTGCTTCTAGTCTGAATGAACAAAAAGAGAGAGGAAAAGTCAATAGGAAACTAAGTTTCTAGATAATGACTTTTATGATCTATATCCTAGAACCTTTCTGGTTTTCATCTCAACTTGTTGCTTTAACCCTGCCTTGTTATTAAGACCAAAAAGATTTATGGGCATTAAAGTTATGAATATACCCTTTATATCCAACACGCATTGAATTACTCACAATAGTTACCATACTTCTCGGCAACAACTTTATAACCATGTCATTTTCATAATAATTTTTCAGACTTCACTTGGCTGGCCACTGTATTTAGACACTCAGTTCATTGTAATGGTCATGTTTTCCTTCCACATAGCATTCAAGAAGTTGGTAAATAACATTTCCTTGGAAGCTTTCATTCAACAACTCTATTTCTAGTTTATAAAATTAGCAATGAGTTCTTCCTTGGGTGGGCTGAGAGTTGAACCATTGGCTCTCATTGATAGGAGGAGACAGTTTTGCATTGAGGTTAATTATGTCCTTAGAATCCAGCCAAAGGTGATCTCCCATAGAGCCTGCCCAGACTCCTCAACTAGTTGTATATTATTCCTCGAAACTGTCATACGCTCCTTTGCCATGGCTGTAAATAGTTGGTTTTCAATATGGACATTTTGGAAGTAGAAAAATTTTTGTTGAGATTTGCTGTTATTTATTTTTTAAATTAAATATGGAAATGTAAAAAAAAAAACAAAACAAAAAACTGGCCTGCACATCTACAGTCACGTGAGTCCTTCTCCTCATGAGCATGTGTGTCTGGGAGACCTTCCAGCAAACCATTGCATCCAAGGGACAATAGAGGAGTGAGGGATTTGAACTAAGGAGGGATTGTTGGTGTTGAAAATCATGCAGACCACACATTTGGGATGCTGCTGACTCTCTGCACTTTTTTGTAACTCATCTGCTACTAGTCTTAGCAGAATGTAATATGAATACATCTGAAGATGTACTTTCTGAAGATCACAGTAATTGAGAAAACCTCGTCTTTTTTAAAAAAGATTTTTTAAATTATTATTCCTAATTTTAATGGAAATTTAGATATTTTGGATTTCCAGTCATTCATTGTTGCACTTTTCTCCCTGCCCACCAGTCCCCTCCAGTTCATTCTTCTCTTTGAAAAGTAAAAGAAAAATTCTTTCGTTGTTATACAATCCCTACCCCCAAGTCTACTCCACTGTTCAGTCTTCGTTCTGGACTCCTGTCATGACAATAATACCCAATCATATAAACTTTTTATCTCAAGTGCACTGGTAAACCAGAAGCCTCTAAACGAGCGATCTAGGGAAGATGCTAACAGGGCCACAAGAAATCTTGAAGAGGTCGTGGAAGGGCCTACAGATTCCTTCTGTTCTTTCCAAATGCAAAACCAAAAGGGTCATGTTGGCTGAAGTGCTGTAACTTAAGCCATATTGTTTGCTGAGAGGGTAATACACATTTTTAAATCTTGTTTTCTCATGAGGACGACTTGGAGATTCAAGACTGAAGGACTTCAGAGTTTGTATATCAACAAATCAAACGCAGGGGTGGAGCTTTCATTTCCTCTTGTTTGGGGCTGTGTATTAACAGAACAGGGAAGATAGCTGGAAAAAGGACAACTTCCCTCTGCTATCTGACACAATCTCATATATCATTCATGGGTCAGACTTCACTGACTCTGCTGAAAAAGTGCATGTGTTTTGGAAAATGTGGAAAACTATCAACACCGAAAAACGATAACGTGCAGCATGCTATTTATAGCAATTTCTAAGGTTTCTAAAAAGACACAATCTGAAGCGCATGTTAGGCATCAGAACACCATGCCCTGAAGAAAAGCTGCGCTGTGATGAGTGGGCACCTTGCTCCTTTACTCATCTCTCAACCCCTGGCACCCAGGGAAGTCGCAAAAACATGGAACAGAGTAGAGCGGAGTGGAATGGGGTGATGCTGTACGGGTCCGTGTATAATTAAGGAGCACCTTCTAATCTGTAAAGCAAGCAAGAGCCATATGAAGTAATTACCTAATGTAACTGTAGTTAACTACGCAACCTTTTAGATGTTGCCAACAACGTCTTGTTTTATTAGGTTGGACTGAATGAAATTGCCAACAGTTGGCCAAATGGCAGTTTCATATAATTTAATCTAATTATTATATTAATAGTAGTAATAGTCGGTTGAGCTTTACAAAATTCCATATAGGTAAAACACTGTTAACTATCAGCAGTTTCATCTAGTTTAACAACAATAATGAAATGAAATATAGTAATGTAATAGCGATAAAATAACTTATGTATTAAATAATTATGTGTCAGTCTATGAACTTTGATAAATGTCGATAGGTGCAGAGGGGCTTCAGGCCTTTTGTTCATAGGGTCCCTCTATGAGTTGTGCTCTGCTTGACTGGAAGACAATCAACAATAACAACAACAATGTAACAATCTAGATAGTAGTAATAGCTGGGGAGTCCTGGCGGCCTAGGTGCTGCCATCCCAAAGGCACACAGTTCAAATTCATCAGTGGCTGAGAAAGATGAGCAATCTCCTCCCATGTGATTAAAACTGGCTCTGAAAACCTCATTGGAGGGTCAGCCAGGAGTCGGTTCTGATTGGACAGTTTATACAACAACAGCTACCTCCTTAAAGGGTGCTGGTAGCCAAATTGTTATCCACTTAGCTACTAACTGAAAAGCCCAGTGGTTTGAACTCACCAGCCTCTCTGCAGAAATAAAAGACGTGGTAACCTGTTCCCACAAATATTTCAGCTAGGGAACTTTATGGGACAGTTCAATTCAGTCCTACATGCTTGCTGGGAGTCAGAATCAATAAAGGACCCCAACAGCCACTGCCTAGTGAACATATACCGTGTTCATTTACTTTGCTAAGAGGTTTATATACATTTTGAATCATTTATTCCCACAAGATAGGTTTTAATATTATTCCTCAAATTAAAAAAAAAAATTATACCCCTTTCACTCCAGGAGCTGAAGTAATGTATCACTGGGCCTACTGGCACGCTTCCAGATAGACATTGAGGTAGAAGTAACTGCCTTACAGGGAAACCACTCCAATGGGGCCAATTTAAGACTCAGTTCCCAGTACCCCATGGCCACTTATAGAGCACATCCTGGACCTCATGCTTGTTCTGTAATGGATCCTGAGGGCACAGCCAACAGAACATTGGCTACACTGGAGGGAGACAGCCACACACAGTCCCCCGAAAATAGAGTCGAGCTTCACAGATGGTGCACAGGAAATCGGGGGGCTGGAAAATTATCCTTCATTTCATCCACAAAAGCAATGTTGGAACTAGAATGAAATGTATGAGATCGTCCCCTTGGGTGCACAATTTGAGGCACAAAAAACGCTCAGTAGAGATACAGATTATTTTAATGTAACACTTAAAAAGTCTAAAAGAATGTAAGCATTGCTCTCATTAGAAAAAAATAGTAAAATTTTATATAAAAGCCTCAGCCTCAGTATGGTGCTGCTTAAAATCATCCCAATTTGGACATTAAATTAGATGGTCATTTTAATTAAACTCATGTTGTAAAATCATGGCTAGTGTTTATATAGCGATTACTAATTAAGTCTGTTTGCATAATGTGTTGCATGTTATACTGTTAAATGAGAGGTCAGTGGTTCAAATCCACCATCTGCTATGAGAGAGAAAGATGAACATTCTCTTCCCCCAAAGACCTGCAGTTTCAGAAACTTGACAGAGGATCCTAATGAGTTAGAATGAACTCCAAGATAGTGAGTTTTAGGGGCCAAGTTCTAGTCTCAGTGTTTTACATACATTAACTATGAGATAAGCACTGTTATCATTGACATTTTACAACTGAGGGAACTGAAGCTTTGAAAGTCTTTAAGTAGTTTGTCCAAAATAGAGAGTCCAAGAAAGACCCCCTGATCTGTGCAGTCTAGTGTCGAAGTCCTCAACTATTACCTTCTACCAGATGTTTAAGAAAGAGTTCAACAAATTAATTGTCATTACAAACAATAAAAGATAAAGGGCAGGTTTGGGGGAAAGGAGAGAGCAGGACAGGGAAACGAAGCCTTACCCACTTCACAGTGTGGACCAAGTACAGCTGAGCGTGCAGCTGTTAACCACCTGTAACCCCTGCTTCCAGTCAAATGAAATGATTGGTCCTACTCATCTCTCAGGTCCCTGTCAGCTCCAAATCATCGTCTTCGTGTTTCCTCATAACTCTATAGCATTTCTCTGGCACTTCCTTTTCTCCAGCATTTGTTTTCCCTTGCCTGTGCGCTTCTCCTATTCCTTCCTCCATATGGTCTCTGCCAGGTGATCTCATCCATTCCCACAGCTTTTCCCCCACCCCCTCACCTCTCTGTGGCTGACTCCCAAGTCTTTATCTTAACTTTGTCCTCACTCCCAAGGTCCAGAGCCACATTTACAGCTGTCTGCGGGTCTTTCCTCCTAAAGCTCATCCCGGAAACTTTAAATCAGCACGTCCAGAATCAAGTTCATCACTTCCCACCATGCTCTCACTGTCTAGGCTCAACACCCCCTCCCATGTCCTTTGCATCCCCTTTGGGCATCCAGAGACCAGACAATTTTACTTCTGTCACATCTCCCTTCTTTATTTATTATTATTATTACTTTATTTTATTATTTTGTGTGTGTACCATTCAAATCAGGTCTGACTGGTGCTGGAAGAGATTGTCCCTTCTTCTCCAGCAGAACATCTGGTGGATTTGAACTGCAAGTCTCTCTTCTTTTTTATTCCAACCATCCCTTCTCCCCCTAAATCCTCACTCCCTTCCACCGAACTTGTTCACTTTCTGTTGGATGGGCGACTTCCAGTCATTCTACATCCTCAAATTTAAGAAACCTGTCTTTGGGCTCCCTAACCAGCACCCTGTCTCTCCAACACCCAAATGCTTAGCATGTCTCACTGTCTGTACAGAAAAGTCCAGATTCTTTTTTGCCATTTAAGATCTTCCATAATTTGGTCCCAGCCTGCTTTTCCTACCTTACTTTTGAATTCTCCAGCCCGTAGACCTTAAAGGCATTTGCAGAGGTCTGTGCCAACACATCTTGAATACACTATTCATTTCCCCACCTTTTGCTTACGTTTTTCGCCTTTACTTAATGTTCCACTCTCTATGCCCATCTTTTAAGATCCAACTCCAATCCCCCTCCTTTATGAAGCCTCAAATTCCTCGGGGTTATCTCCCCTTCTAAATATTTATAACATTTTATCTATACAGCTCTCCAGACACTTATCGCCTACATTGTTACACAGATCCAGACATTATCTTTAGATCCACCATATTAGAGGACTTGTAGCTGTAAAGATTTCATCTCTCCCAACTCTTTCATTTCCCTCATCTCTATTTTCCTATGGAGTCTATTATATCAACCCACGGTAGGTGTTCAATAATATGTTGACCCCTAAATTGCTCTGTGAAGCTATCCAGTACCTCAGAATGACTTAGAGGACAGACCTCAGACCACCATTCCCTCTCCTAGCATTCGGCTACCTTCTCAGAAGAGTGACTCCTCTCTTGCTGGCATTGATCCATTCATGACAAGCTTGCCTACTCCAAACCCTATGTCCTTTGTGACAGACTGAGAATATCTGATTCTTTCTTAAGCCTGAAATCTTCCTTCTTTTTGAGGATGCTTCCACGATCCTCGGGTAATGTCATTCATAGACCTTTCTTCTTATTCCTGAATTCCTATGCTGAATTCAAGTCCACCTTGTAAAGGTTTATTAGCCAGATATTTATTTCCAGCTTCAAAATTATGTTGTTGTTGCTCTTACCTGCTGTCAAGTCAGCTATGGTTCGCAACAATCCTATGAACAACCATTCTGAACTTTGTGCTAGCTTGTAACCCTTTGTTAAAAATGTAAAATGTGTCAATCCATCCTGTTGGGGGTCTTGGCTGACTTTATACTTTTCAGTGTGATGTCTTTTTCCAAAGACTGGATCCTTCTAACAACATGCCCAAGTATGTGAGACCAAATTTCACCATTGTTGCCTAGAAGGAATATTCCCATTGCACTTTGTCCAACAGTTATTTGTTTGTTCTTCTGGCATCCTAAAAGATATCCAGCACCCTCCTCCAGCACCATTTTTCAAAGGCATAAATTTCTCTGTTATCCTTATTCACTGTTCAACTTTCAGACACCTAGGAAAACATGGAAAAGACCCACATCACACACACCATGGTCTTTAAATTGACACCATTGCATTTTTAAAAATTTTATTATTTTGTGTGTGTGTGTGCCATCAAATCAGATCTGACTGGTACAGGAAGAGATTGCATCGTCCCTCTCCAGAAGGGCATCTGGTGAATTTGAACCATATACCTCTGGGATTGCAGTGCAGCGTTTTGCCACTAGGCCACCAGAGCTCCCTGGATTGACACCATTGTATTTTAACACTATGAGGTTTTTGGTGATAGATTTCCCCAAAGCAGCACGTCTCTTGATTCCTTAGTTGCTGCCATGGATGTTGATTGTGGATCCAAGTAAAAGGAAATTGTTGACAAGTTCAATTTTTTTCTTCATCTATCATGATGTTGTTTATTGGTCAGTAGTGAGGATTCTTTTTCTTAATGTTGAGACATAATCTATCTCATGCAGATCTAGAGTGAAGAAAAACTGTGGCTTTAGTTATATGTGTGTGTTGTATTTGGGAAGAGAATAGAAGCCATTTGAAATCACCTACTCTTATATCTTATAATGATTAACTGAAAACGTTGGTGATACTTAGAGACAGTTAAAGATAACTGCACCTGTATTTCTTTTTTGGGCTAAGATCAAATTATAGAAATAAATTATCAAGACAAGACAAGAGAAACCTATCATGAAAGTCATTCTTTCTCAATAACAGCTAATGTGTTGTGGGTTTTTTTTTTTTAAATGTATTTCCTTCTTGAGTTTGTCCTTGACTGAACAACTGATGATGGAATTCTAATTTAATATTACAGCATATGTTACCGTCCTGTATTTCAAACTCCATGACTTGACTCTCAAATCTTTTCAAGTTCCACATAACAATATTTCCACCAAACTAAGGTCGTCAAGGGTAGTATTTATAATAAATTTACAATTTCTGAAAAAAAGAATCAATATGTACAATTAATATTGCAAATAAACGTCAAAATGATGTACTTCCCACTATATAAATGAACCCTGTTTCACACATAAATGTGCTTTGTGGCAATGGTTCAAACTCCTTTTTCTTCAACAGTAAGCAGATTGAATGAAATAAAAAATGATGTGCCAGGGCTTAAAGGTACAAATGGTACAAATTTCAAGTTATTGATTGCTGACTGCGCTTACAGACATCAAACAATACTTTTTCAGGCAGCTATAATAGTCCGCTTCCACAGAGACATGATATATTACAGGAAAGTTGAAAATGTAAGAACTATTTGGTCAGTGGTCATTTTAAATTATTAAGAATTTTTTTGTTATAAAAAACAATGCAAACAAATAAGAGTCTGATTAGTGTCCAACCTTTCTTATCGAGCCCTCTCCTTGTAGTTTGAAATGTACTGAGACTTTGAGTCAAGATATAGGCTCACTTTACATTAGAAGAAGTGCATCTTTGGCAGAATCCATAGGCAATGAGGTCTCTTAATGGAAACCCTCGCAAGCCAGCGTGATCCGTCTTGTGGGACCCAGAATATATTTCTGTCAGAAGGAAACTTTCTCAGTGACTAACTTCTGATGTATAGGTGAGTTGTGTGCCCTAACAGGGTTTGCATTTGGCCTCTCTCAGGCTGCCCATCATTTTCAATTTATCACTGAGAGACATCTTCCCAATGGTAACAGTCAAGTACAACACAGGCATTAACTCAGTGGCCCTGCATTATTGCACTCCAAGTGCTCATCCTGCAACTTGTAAATGGGAAGCAGATTTGTGTGTTAGCAAAGTCTATGACTTAAGACTATTTCAGCTGCAAGTGAGAGAAACCACACACCGATGAGCTCAGGCCAGAAAGAGGATTTATGGCTGTGTGTTATTTGGAAGTCCGAGGAGGGCTGGATCAGGGCACCAGATGATGTCACCAGGAGAGTATCTGCTTCACTCCACCACTCAGCTACGTTTCCTCAAGGACAGCTTCCTTCCCAAGCTGTGACCAGGGAGAAGCAAAGATGAACTGACACTCAGGGTTGCTTAGAGAGGGGTTGGGACGTCGGACCCTCAGCAAATTTCTTTGCAGACCACATGGCCAGGACAAAATAATGACAACAAAGATAGAGTCTGGCTCATGGCAACTCCACATGTTAAGGAGTGAAAAAACGACATAAGGCTATTTATTTCTTTGTTGCTTGTGGTCTTTCTGGAGCTCTGGTGGCTCAGTGATAATGAATTGCATCGCCAACCCAAAGGTACACAGTTTGAATCCACCAGTTGCTCTGCAGGGAAAAATGGACAATCTCTTCCTGCACGCTTTACTATTTCTTAAAAGCCCCTGGAGGGTCAGCTATAGGTCAGTTCTGACTTGATAGAACCCAGCAACAACAACAACAACTGGTCTTTATGGAATTAGATCATGAGGACTTTTTTTTTCCAGTGGCACTATTAGGTGAATTTGAAATCCCAATGTTTCATCTTCATCATGAAAATTTACACCACTCAACTACCTCGTTGTTGTTGTTAGGCGTGTTGAGTCAAGTATGAGTCACAGTGACCCTATGAATAGCAAATTTGAACCCTGTCCTATCCTGTGCCATCCTCACACTTCCTGACACATTAGAGTCCACTGTGGCAGTCACCACGTCAGTTCACCTGGTTGAGGGTCTTCCTCTCCTTTGCCGACCTTTCCAAGCATCATGTCCCTTTCCACCAAATAGCTCCTTCTAGAAACATGCCCAGAATAATGTGAGGCAAAGACTGCACCCTCTCCAAGACATATTTGTTTTGTTCTTTGGCAGTCCATGGGATGTTCAGCACTGTTCTCCAACACCACAGCTCAAAGGTACCAATTTTTCTTCTGTCATCCTCATTCACTGTCCAGCTCTCAGACGCATAGCAAGTAATCAGAAAGACTATGGCCTGAATCAGATGCACCTTAGTCCTCAAACTAACATCATTACTCCTTAATAACTTGAGGTTCTAACTGCAGGGTTTCCCAGTGTAACACATCTCCTAGTTTCTGATTGCTGGTACCAAGGGTATTAATTGTGGATCCAAGTAAGATGAGGTTGTTGGCAGTTTCAATCTTTTCTCCATTCACCATTATGTTGCCTATTGGTTCAGTGGTAGGAATCTTCATTTTCTTGATATTGAGATACAATCCATATTGAAGACTGCGTTCTGTGATCTTCTACAACAAGTGCTTCAAGTCCTTCTCATTTTCAGCAACCAACGTTGTGTCATCTGAATAACACAGGCTATGGATGAATTTCCCTTTGATCCTGATGCCACATTCCTCTTCATAGAGTCCAGCTTCTCGAACAATTTGCTCAGCATACAGATTGAATAGGTATGGAGGCAGAATACAACCCTGACACACTCCCTTCATAATTTTAAGCTATGCAGTATGCCCCAGCTCAATTGGCGTGACAGCCTCCTCATCCAGGTATAGGTTTCACATTGGCACAATTAAATGCTCTGGGATTCCCATTCCTCTCAACGTCACAACTTGTTGTGATCCACACAAAGACCTTTGCATAGTCAAGAAAGCACAAATAGACATTCTTCCGGTATTCTCTACTTTCAGACAGGATCGGTCTGACATCAGCAGTTATACCCCTGGTGCCACAGTCTCTTCTAAATCCTGCTTGAACTTCTGACAGTTCCCTATCGTGTACTATTCTAGATGGTTTTTTAGGGTCTTCAGCAGTATTTTGCTTGCATGGGATATTAATGATATTGTTTGGTAGTTTCCATATTCTGTTGGATCACCTTTCTTGGAAATGGGAATAAATATGGATCTCTTCCAATTTGTTGACCAGGCAGCTGTTTAAATTTTCTGGCTTAGACTGTTGAGTGCATCCAGGGTTGCATCTGTTCATTGAAACAAATTACTTGGTATCCCATCAATTACTGGGCCCTACTTTTTTCCCCAATGCCTTCAACGCAGCTTCCACTTTCTCTTTCATTATCATGGGCTGCTGCTTATAAATGCTCCTTCCTAAATTTTCAGCGTCAGTTCTTTTTGGTACAGTGATTCCATATATTCTTTCCATCTTCTTTTGATGCTTTCTGAGTCCTTCAATATATTGTTCACAGCATCTTTCAATATTGGGACTTGAGGCTTAATTTTTTTTTCCATTTTCTCAGCTTGTTAAATACAGAGTACATTTTCCCCTTTCCATTCTCTAATTTCAGCTCTCTACATATTCCATTATAATACTTTGCTTTGTCTTCTTGAGCTGCCCTTTGACATTTTATGTTCCGCTCTTTTACTTTGGCATGTTTTCCCTTTGTTTTGGCTTCTCAATGCTCCAGTGCAATTTTTAAGTCTCTTTTGCCATCTATTTCAGTTTTTTTCTCCTCTATTTTTATAATAACCTTTTCCTTTCTTCATTGATGATATCCTTGATAACATCCCACAATTCATCTGGTCTTCGGTCAAACCTATTCTTCAGGTAATCTTGAGATTCAGATGGAATAAATTCAAGATCATATGTCGGTTCTCATGGACTTATTTTCATTTTCTTTGGCCTCAATTTAAACTTGCACATGAGCGGTCTGATGCACAGTCTGTCCCTGGCTTGGGTTTGACTGCTGGTAATTGAGTTCCTCCAATGATTTGCACAGATGTAGTCAATTTTATTCGTATGCAGCCTATCAGGCAAGGTCCAAATGTAAAGTCGTCATTCGTGTCTTTTAAAAAAGATAAAAGATATTTGCAATTAATAAATCATTAAAACCACAAAATTTGCTCATTGTATTTCCAGCCTCATTTCTTATCACCAAGCCCATATTTTTCAACTACTATTTTTTCTTCACTGTTTCCAACTTTTGCATCCCAGTCACCATTTATCACTAACACACCTTGATTTCATGCTTAGTCAATTTCAGACTGCAAAATTTGGTAAAATTCTCAATTTCATCCTCCTTGGCTCTAGGTTTAGGGGAGTATATTTTAATAATAGTATTAACAAGTCTTCTTTGTATGTATATGGATAATATTCTATCACTCCCAACATTATATTTCAGGATAGAGCTTGAATTTGACTTTTTTATTATGAATGCAACACCACTCTTCTTCTGTTGTCATTCCCAGCCTAGTATACCATATGAATATCTGATTCAAAGTGGCCCAAGCTAGTCCTTCTCACCTCACTGATGCCTAGTCTGTCAAGGTCCATGTGTTTTATTTCATTTTTTACAATTTCTAGTTTTCCAACATTCAAGCTAGATGGTTGTGTACAACTCAAGATGGTTGTGTACTGTTGAGTCGGAGGAAGCCCATAGCTGACCCTCCAATGTTTTGTTAGATGCAGTTAATCTCACAGGATGAGATTGCCCATCTTTCTCCTGTGGAGCAGCTGATGGGTTAGAATCACGCACTGTTGGGTTTTCAGTGCAACTAAGTTTATCATCTTTACACTGGAACTGTTTTCATCTGTATATTGGGGCCCAGAGCACTCTTCTGGACTTCAATCCTAATGTATGATATTTTATACACACCCCAACTCCTAAATCTCCTTCTCTCATTGGCCCAGCTTAAAAGCTTTCTTCAGTCCTATTTTCACAAAACTTTTTGCCTTGCCTTTCCCTCATTTCCTTCCTCCACCTCTTCTCTTCCCTCTCTGTGTCTATCTTGCTTCCTCACCCTAGACCATGTAGAAGAACTTAGCACCAATCTGCACTTAATCAATCCTCAACTTTGCTGAAATGGACAAATCCTCCATTGGCTGAGATGGAGCATCCTAATCGACCTATGATCAGCCCATCCTTGTGGGAAGTGGAGGATATCTTGACAGACAGCTCCATCAATGGCATGTATGTTGGAATGAAGGCAACAATCCCTCACAGGAAGAGCTGTACTCTACACAAGACAGAGACTCCTCCTCATCTCAATCAAACGGTGAGGAAGCAGCATTTAATGCCTTACACAGATTGCTCCGGTCTCAGTTTTCCTGCCCAGCTGAGATCCATACATCTGGTCGAACTAAGCAAAAATCTACAGCAGCTCATCAGGAACTCAATGAGAATTAGAGACCTTGATCGTCCTTCATGCCATGATGTTGGATCTGTCTTCACCAAAGACTGTCATTGCTCAAACATGGACATGTATACGCAGATTGCAGACCCTGGACATAGGATCAGGCCAAGAGGAGTAGATTCAGCATGCACTGATGGCAATAGAAGGAGACACCAATGTGGGAAACAGTCTTTTTCCTTAGGTTTGATTAAGGTGATGATATAATTTCTGGTGTGTACCTGGACAGATTAATTTGTATACTGTGTGCCCTTTTAGGAACTCTGATGGTGCTCTGATCAAGGCATTTAGCTGATAATCAAGGTCAATGGTTCAAGGCCAACAACACTCCGCATGAAAGCAAAAACAAAAACAAAGAGGCAATCTACTTCTGAAATGTGAAGGAGTAATTCTTCTCTGTCCTCCAATGTCACTATGACTTGAGATTGACTCAATGGTAGCAGATTTGGTTGTTTGGGTTTGGGGTATCTTTTGGAGTACTTGGGTAGCACTAATGTGTGATGTTCCAACCCAAGATTTGTATTTGAAATCTATTCAGAGAAAAGTCTTGCCATTTACTTCCAAAAAGGTCATGGTCATTGACCCACAGAGCACAGTCCTACTCTGAAAAAAATTATGAAGCCCCTATGATGTGAAAGCAACTCTTTGGCTTGAGTGCCTCTTATGTAGCAGGAAAAAGAAAACAACTAAATCTACTGCCATTGAATCAAGTCCAACTCCCAGTGAGCCTGGAGGACAGAGTGGAATTACCCGTAAGGTTCCCAAACATGGACATGTTGTTATTATTGCTGCTGTTGTTAAGTGCCATCAAGTCGCTTGTGACTCATGATGTTACCCTATGCACAACAGCTCTGAAACCTGCTCTGTGCCTCAAAACGAAACCCACTCCATCAAGTTGATTCGGACTTATAGTGAACATCCATTAGATTCTCAAAGCCCTAAATCTTCATGGAGGAGACTGCCTAACTTTTTCCTGGGAGTGAGGCAGTCGATTTGAACCACAGACCTGTTGGCTAATAGTCTAACACTGCCAGGGCTCCTTGCCTTATTGACGTGTTGGTGAAAATAAAAAGAATAAGAATATTAAAAAAGTCTATTTTTAAAAGTTCACTGACATCAGAAGAAGACAAAAATAAATAGCTAATGATGACACAGTGTGATTGGTGCTACTAGAATGGTATAAACAGTGTTAGAGGAGCATAAGAGGGGGTGATTAATCTTGCCAAGGACGTAGGAAGGAGGCAGCTGTCAGGGAAATGGGGATGGAGCAATGTCAGTCTAAGTTTCCCAGAGGAGGCAACATCTGACCTCAGGAATAAGAGGGAGTGTGATAACTTCGCAGGGGGAGAACAGGATCTCAGGCAGAGGAAACTGTAACAGGACGGAAGGGAGAAATCAATCCAACATCTCTTTGATAGTCACTGGCCAGGTTTCCACAACCAGCACAAGGTTTGAAGGAGGATGGAAACGATTATTGAGAAAACTGTCTCAAACTTTCCTTTTCTCCTGGCAGAGGAAATTTGGCTGGTGGAAAATATTTTTTGTAAGACTCCGAGTCGTGATGACCCCAGAGACCACACATTATGAAGTGATGGCAAAATTATTTCTTAGAAGAGAGAAAAACCACAGCACCTGAATTCAGCTAAGGAGAATAGATTTGGTAACCAAGGACAACAAATTGCTTTCCCCCGCCCCTCTTCTTCTCTCCTCACCCCCTTCACTGTTTCTCTCTATCTCTCATTCCACTCTTTCATTGAAGTGTCTCTTTATATCGGATAAGTTGAGCAAAAACTGAACATGCAAATGCATTCGGTGCATTGTTGCAGCTTTCTAAATGCTTGTGGACAGATGATGGTTTTTACTCAAATACATTTCAAAATTTACTATCGGGAAAATGAAAATAAAGTGCAAATCTAGAAACTGACTCTTAAAATAAAATGCAAATCTAGAAACTGACTCCCATGCCTTCGGCTTTGCTACTTCATCTCTTCAAATGCCTGGGGAACTGGTTAACATTCACCACTACCTTTGAAGCTTAAATGGTATTAAATTCTTGTTTCGCAAGCAAAGCTAGTATCAATTTTTGTGAAAGCAAGATTTCGGTAAGAATGTGTGTGGCAGTCTGGAGGGAGAAAAATCTGGCTTACACTTCAAAAAAATGCATCATAGAATAAAAACCAAATGGCTCCCAATTTGAGTTCTGTTGTTGTTGTTGTTGTTATGTGCCATTGAGTTGCTTGCAACTCATAGTGACCCTATGTACAATAGCTCTAAATGCCCTTCTATCCTGTGCCAACCTCGCCATCTCAAACGCACTCATTCCCACCGCTCCAGTCACAGAATCAATCCACCTCCTCGACTGTCTTCCTCTCCTTCACCGCCCCTCCACTCTCCCAAACATGATGTTCCTCACCAAGGACCAGTCCCTCCTTGCAACATGCCCAAAATATGTCAGACGAAGCTTCAGAATCCTTGACTCCAAAGAGCCTTCCAGCTTCACCCTCTCCAGGACAAACTTGTTTGTTCTCCTAGCAGTCCATGGTATATTCAACACTCTTCTCTTTGAGCACCACAGCTCAAAGGCATCAGTTCTCTATCAACCCTATTCACTGTCCAACTCTCTGATGCATAACATGTAATTGCGAAGACTATAGCCTGGATCAGGTGCACCTTAGTCTCCAGTCTGACATCGTTGCTCTTCAGCACTCTTGAGAGGTCCCTCACAGCCGACTTTCCCAATGCAATTAGTCTCTTGATTTCCTGGCTGCTGTTACCAAGAGTGTTGACTGTGGAGCCAAGTAAATTAAAACTGAGTTCTGATACCATCATTTATTAGCTGTGCAGCTTTGAATAGATTTCTCAACCTTGCAAGATGTCCATTTTAAACTGAGACAAAGAATTGTATCTAAACTGCAGAGTTAGAATTGAGGATTAAAGGGATAATTCATGAAAAAAATATTTAATACAGTGTCTGGCACATATTATAATGTTGAAGCCAAAGGATCACAGGAATTACAATATAAGCTACCTGAGAATTGGTACGAACTGCAGGAGCAGACATTATAATCAAGAGGCTAATTTGATCCATTTATCTAATTTGTTTGTTTCTCCATCGAGGCATTGACAGTAGCACACTTTTAATTCACCTGGGGCTTTGATTATGACATGGATCTACAATAGAAATCAAGAGAGGGCCAGTGAACTAACTTCACTGCTTTTTACCACTCAGTTTTCTGCTGAGCGGAAGGTCATTGGACTGCTCCTTGGACAGCCTGGCTGTCTGGCATCATAAGATTTTGGCTGTGGAGATAGTAGTGTTCATGTCATTTTGTGAGCATTATTGGGTCTTGGGTTTTGCTAATATTTCTTTAGTATTTCACTTGAACTGCATATTCTCTTTATGACAAAGAAGAAAGCACAAGCTTTTTTACTGAAGTTAAGAGTGTTCAGTGGTTAGAGGGCCACAATCAACACTCTTGGAACTAGCAGCTGGGAAATCAAAAGTTGAATTGGATTAGGAGAGTCTACTGTCCAGGACCTCTCCAGAGTGCTGAAGTGCAAAGATGTCAGTCTAGAGACTAAGGTGCACCTGATCCAGGCCATGGTCTTCACAGTTACTTTCTATGTGTCAGAGAGATGTTCAGTGACCAAGGATGACAGAAGAAGAATTGATGCCTTTGAGTTGTGGTGCTGGAGAAGGGTATCGAACATACCATGGACCGCCAGGAGAACAAACAGGTCTGTCTTGGAGAGGGTGAAACCAACTTGTTCTCTGGAGGCAAGGATTTTGAAGCTAGACCTAGCAAACAGCTTCTGAAAGGTCACAGCTTTGGAAAGCCCAGGAGGCACTTCTACTCACATAATTAGGATGTGTGGCCAAGAGGGACCTGTCCTTGGAGAAGGACATCACGCTTGAAAGGACAGTGCAGAAGAGGAAGACTTTGGATGAAATGGATTGACCCAGTGACTGGAGTAATAACAGGGTCAGATGTGTTGGAGACAGTGAGATTGGCTCTGAATATAGCAGGGTTCAGGACTATTGTGCACAGGGTTGCTACGAGTCTCAGGAGGCTCACCTGAACGGCACATAACCACAGCAACGTGGTTAGAGAGTAAATGCAACTGTGCCTTTTATGTTACACAGGAGAAGTAGGTGTGTCACTCAGAGCTGCGTATCTTTACAATAGATTTGCTTGTTGGGCTTTTGACATTGACTTGATTTCTTACAGAGGAGCTGAAATACAAAAGTAAACAGAAGTCATGGCAGAACGTTGGGTTGGTTGCACAGTGCATAGACCTTTTTTGTATTTTCTTTTCATACGTAATTATTTCAAATGATTGCTAATTTATCTCATTTAATATCAGGGAATAAAGCATGACTCATTTAAGATATAAAAGTGAAAATAAACCCCTGGGAGGCGGTGATTTGGTCTGCACACCTTCAGACAGTGATGCTATTGGCTCTGCTTGCCTATCTTCCATCCAAACTCATTTTTCGTGAGATGTGTGTATCTGAGGAGTGTGTCAGCTGTGATTTATTGAAACACCTGAACAGTTGGTAGATAGAGACTCTCGTGGTCATCAATCATGCAGAATGATGATTAAGTGGGGGTGGGGGAGAGGAAAGGAGAGACGATTGGGGGGAAAAGGCAACATGAAATTGGGATAATAGGAAATCAGCCACACTCTGAAAGAATAAAAATTCATAACCAAATTGGAGAAAAAGAAATTAATAGACATATCAGAAGTTTTTTTTGCTTTAAAAAATGAAATTCACATGAAAGTATGTACAATGGACAAAATCCATGATTACTATTCATTCTTTAAAACTGACTTCTTAAAAACAAACAAAAAAAAACAACCCTGACTTCTTTTTTTTTGTGGTTGAAAAATATGACCTTTATGCAGAAATGAGGCTGGAGAGTGAATATTACAGAATTTTTTACTCTCAAGTATTTGTTATTGTTGTTGGTTTTTTGGCCTAGTGGAAAGAAGTTGCACTGCAATCCCAGAGACACACAGTTCGAATCCATCAGATGCTCTGTCGGAGAAGGAGCAGTCAGATCCGATTTGACAGTGCACACACACAAAATAATAAATTTAGGGGGAAAAACCCATAAAAAAGCAAAAAAATTGACTTCTTAGGCCCAATTTTCAAGTGACATGCAGTAGTCTCTGGCTTGTGTCTACAGTGAGAGCTCATCCTGTTTAAAAACTGTTACATTGAGGAGCTTTTAAAAATAAACAAGGAGGAAACTGGAAGGGGTGTCAGTCCCAGGAGTCTGGCAGTTCATATCCAGCCACAATCATCTTGAAAGCAAGACTTGGCAAACAACTTCTGAAAGGGTCACAGCTTTGAAAGCCCCAGGAGACACTTCTGATCTTTGTGGTGACTCCATCAGTAGGATATGGTTTCATGGCAACTAAGCACAATTGTTGTTGTTGTTGTTGTTGTTATGTGCTGTCTAGTTGCTTGTGACTCATAGAGACTCTATGTACAACAGCCCGGTAATCTGCTCTATCCTGTGCCAGCTTTACTGGCTCTGACACACCTACCTTCATTACCCCAGTCACTGTATCAATCCATCTCATCGATGGTCTCCCTCTCTTTCTCTATCCTTCCACCCTTCCAAGCACGATGTCCTTCTCCAAGGACCAGTCCCTCCTTGCAACATGCCCAAAGTATGTCAGATGAATCCTCAGAATCTTTGCCTCCTCGTTTGTTCTCCTGGCAGTCAGCACTCTTTTCCAGCACCAAGCTCAAAAGACATCCATTCTCATTCTATCGTCCCTAGTCATTGTCCAGCTTTCTGATGCATAACAAGCAATTGCAAAGACTATGACCTTCGATTACGTGCACCTTAGTCTCCAGACTGACATCATTGCTCTTCAGTTAAAATCCTTAAAGAAAAATGGAAAATGAAGTCTTTTGAATCTAGAACCAGCTCTTTTGAGCAGATCAAAACTTGCTGTACTGAAGTAACACTGGGTTTTTGTGATACTGAACACTATGCCACTGGTGTGTCAAATTTCATAATGGTTATCCATGGTGGACAGTGTTTGGTGGAGCTCCCAGATTAAGACAGGCTTGAAAGCAAGAGTGACATCCACTTCCTAAACAACGTGCCTTTGGAAACTCAGTGAACTTAGCTAGAGAGAGGACAATACTTACAGAACAGGGTTTAGGTCTTTTGTTCATAGGGTCACCTTAAGTTGTGCTCAACTCAATGGCACTTAACAACAACAGTATAGAAACTATGATAATAATTACCTAATCACTTTATAGCATAGAGAAATGAAATGAAAGGGAAGATAAGCGATTCTTTCTTCATAGATGAGTTGTATATAGTCTTTCATGAGGGCAAGGTGACAACACATTTTTTTCACAGGTGGCTTTTGTCTTGACAGTGAAATATCATTGTACCATTATTATTCTGGAGCTAAAGGGACCCTAGTGGTGATCGAGAAGAGTACTGAATAACCACGAACTGCTCAGAGAACAAACAGGTCTGTCCTGGAGCAAGTGAAAGCAGGATGCTCCTTGGAGGCAAGGACCGGGTACCACGGTCTCACATACTTTGAGCATGTTGCGAGAGGGGACCAGTCCTCGGAGAAGGAAAGTGTGCTGGGAAAGGTCAAAGGCCGAAGTAAGAGAAAAAGACCCACTAGATGGATTGACGCAGTGACTGTGACCGTGGCCTTGGAGACGGTGAGGAGGGCACACAATCGGGCCAGGTGCAGCTCCACAGTTTATATGGTTGCTATGAGTTGCAGATGACTGGCACAGAACAAGAACAACAGAAATATTGGTCAGAATTGGTTATCTGTGAGAACTGACATGCATAGAAAACCACTCCTATTCATTTTAAAAAACGAGTGTATGTGTTTATATGTCTGTGAACAGCAGGCATTCTGAAGTCAGAAGGCCTGCATTTGAATCATATTTGTTTGCTTCTAATCTTGACAAGTTAATCTTATCATATCTCTGTTTCTCCATAAAATAACTATGAAAAATTACAGGTATGTGCCTGTATATTAAGTGAGTTTACACTCAAAGTACTGAGAAAATGATCTCTACTTGTTGCTCTTTTTGGCTGTCTCAAAGGAACTCTGTGTTCAAAGAGACTCTGCCCCATCATGTGACCTCTCACAGGCTCTTCTGGGCTCAAGCCTATTGTTGCAATCCCTGTGTCCATCCGTCTCAGCAAAGAGCTGCTTCTTCTTTGTTGACCCTTTACTTCTCTAAGCATGAAGTTTTTCTCCAAAGACTGGCTCTGATAACATGACCACATATAAGACTTTATGACAAAGTCTCACAAGACTGGCTTCTAAAACACACTCTGGCTTTAATTCTATCAAGACAGATCTGTTTGTTCTTTTAATAGTTCATGGTATATTCAATATTCTTCTCTAACATGGCCATGCAAAGGAATCAATTCTTTTTCAATCTTTCATTGTTAACGTTCACACACATGTAAAGCAACTGAAAATGCCATGACTTGAGTTAGGGGCACCTTATGCCCACTGCCATTGAGTCGGACCAGACTCATAGATGACCCTCCAGTGGGTTTGCAAGGTTAGAAATCACAATGAAGGTGATTACCATGTTCATTGTTGTTGTTCTTTGCCCTCAAGTTGGAAGCAACTCACAGCTGACGCTCCAGTGGGTTTTCAGAAGCGATAAATCACACAGGGAGAGAACACCCACCCTTCTCCCACGAAGCCAGTGTTCAATAACTGTTAAGTATTTTTAGTCGTCAGGAATTCCTGATGGTGGTTTTGTAGGAAACCTATCAGTGGTGATTTGCTCTATTTGAAATATATACTCGTGTCTCACGCTCCCGGCCAAAGCCAGGACGGCAGCGTTAGGAATCCAGGGCCAAGAAAGCTGAGTGACTTGTGGCTTTTATAATTGCCTCAGTCGAAAACCCTATTAAACTTTAAACCACAATCGTGTTTTTGCAGAACATCTTTGACATTCAGACGGCTAAGTAAGTTGTATGCAAAAGTGGTTACATGGTCAAATAATTTGGGGGACACTAAGATAAACCATGAAAATTAGGTTTCTTTATTGCAGGAGGAGATAAACTGATGTGAATGTTGAGATTTCTAGGGAACTTAATGTAACATGCAATGTCTCACTTTATTTGTACTTGGAACCACTGAAGTTTTTTTGGTTTTGAGGTTTTTAAAAAGAAGGCCTATGAAAACCTTGACGACAACTCTGGTGACCAAGCGCTAAGTGCCTGTGCTGCCCACCCAATGGCAGGAGGTTCTCGTCCACCACCGGCTGCTCCCGGGGAGAGACATGGGCAATCTTCTGTGCTACTTTCAGCCTCTGAAACCCCATGGGAGAATCAGCTATGGGTCAGTTCTGAGCTGGCAGTACATAGCCACACAATAGGACAGTCCTGAAGCAACTCTGGTGGCAAAGATGAGTGGGCAGTTGGCTCCACATTCTGATCCTGAGGAGAAAGAGGGACAGTCTCCTCCTGCAAAGATTTACAGCCTTAGAAACTCGCTGGGGGTGGCGGAGGGCTCTCTGAGTAAGAATGGACTTGATAATGGTGAATTCAGTTTGAGTTTCATGAAAATCTTGAGGGATAATGAGTCTTCCTTAAGAGAGTTTGTCATTATATCTTTATGAAATTTCTTAATGAGAAATGTACCGAAAAGACTGTTGTTGTTGTTGTTTTATGTGCCATCGAGTTGCCTGCAACCCATAGTGACCCTATGTAAAACAGCCTATTTGCTCTATGCTGTGCTAATCTTATTGTCTCTGTTACACCTACCCCCATCACCTTAGTCACTGAATCTATCCATTTCATCAAGAGTTTTCCTCTCTTGCGCTGTACATCCACACTCCCAAGTGTGAGGTCCCTCTCTAAGGACCGGTCCCTCCTTGCAACATGTCCAAAGTACATCAGACGAAGCTTCAGAATCCTTGCCTCCGAGGAGCAACCTGGCTTCACCCTCTCTAGGACAAATCTCCTAGCAGTCCATGGTATATTCAATACTCTTCTCCAGCACCACAGCTCAAAGGCATCAATTCTCCCTCTGTCATCCCTAGTCATTTCCCATCTTTCTGATGGATAGCAAGACTATGGCCTGGATGAGGCACTAAGACCTTAGTCTCCAGACTTCCATCATCAGTCTGACTAAAAAGACTAGTTTATTTTTAATGGCAGGATGACAAAGAGTTAACAAGGAGTCCTGGTAGTACAATGGTAAAGTATTTGGCTACTGACTCAGAGATTATTGATTAAACCCACTTAGAGCCAGAAAGTCCCATGGAGTTCCTTCCAATGTGTCCCATGGCTTTATCCTAAATGGAAAGCAGCTTGGCAGTACCAACAACAAAGAATAAATATATGGTTTCTGGGGGCAGTTCTTGAAATTATGTATCCTCTTCCAGAAGTTTCTGGGGTTGTCTCTGTTGGTAAGGAATTATTAAGACTTGTCAGTGGTTTTCAAAAGAAAATCCCCTGGGCCCTGGAGAGCGTGGTTGACCACGGACTAAAACGTCACACAGAAGGTCAACTTCCGCATAATCTTTTGGAGTCCCTTTGTACAATTGAGAGGCGATGAGAATTACTCTTTTTATGGATTAAAACAAGACTGTTAAATGCAGAGCAGAAGTCAGGTCAGACAGAAATACGGCTCCCAAGAACATGCTGATTACCATTTGTATTTTCTGGGCCCGGAGAGTTTGAGCTGCTTGTTAATGAGACCAAGCCCCGTTACATGTATTACTGGCGATCTCAGAAGCTGCAGATCTATTTTGAAATATCTTTATGCCACATTTGTTCAAAGCATTGTCTTTCTGTTAGAAGAATCCACCTGCACCTTAAATTTTCTCTATAATATACTACTGATGGTTTGGAGAAATATTTCTGTGAATCTCTTTGCCTGACGGTGGAAGCCATGTATTTTCTTTGAGTTCCATTTCTTCTGAAAACTAGTTGTTGACAAATAGGACTGTCACAATGATTGTAGGACTGAATTACCCTGTTGATTTCCTAATTCATTGCTGGAATTGTAACTCCTCAAAATAACCGCAGCTGCTCTAAAATATTTTGTCATCTTCCACTTCTTGAAAGATAAATGGTCTTAAGCAGAATAGCTGCTGAAATTCTCTGCTAGAGCTGAATTTTTAACATCAAGGTCTATATCCAAGAGATTCTAGGTGACAAGAATGTCTCTTTTTTTAAAGCATATTTTATCCTGGATTCTCCGCCCCCCCCAAACCAGAACTGGTAATATAGATAGATAGGTAGGGGTAGGTAGGTAGATAAACAAACAGATAGCTAAAGATACATAAACAGTTAAGTATAAACATTTATTTTAATAAATTGTCTCATAAGATTGTGAGAACTAGAAATCTGTATGCCTGGAAATTGCTACAAGAGGTAAAGACTCATAGGTAAAGCAACTGAGACTGAAAGAATTCTGGCAAGATGTCCACTTTTAGCCTGGAGGCAGAATATACTCCATAGAAACTTATTATTATCACCACTCTTCAGGTGTTCAACTGAGTAGATAAGATCCACCTATGTTATGGAAGTTCGTCTGATTTATTAAAGGCCACCTGATTCAATCACACCTAATGCTGCTCTGTTAACCTAAATCCATCAGTACCTGAATTAACAACAGCTCCGCAGGAGAAAGATGGACAATCTCCTCCCATGGGACTTACAGCCTCTGATCACCCACTGAAGGGTCAACAATGATTGGTTCAGACTTGATGGCAATGAGTTTGTTGTTGTTATGTGCTGTTGAGTCACCTGCAACTCATAGGGACCCTGTGTACAACAGCTCTGAAGCCTGCCCTGTTCTGAGCCAGTCTCACTAACTCTGACACATCTACCTCCATTGTCCCAGTGTGTTAATCCATTCATCCAGGGTCTTCCTTTCCTGTGCTGTCCCTCCACCCTTCCAAGTATGATGTTCTTCTCTAAGGATCAGTCCCTTCTGGCCAAGTGCCCAAACTATGTGAGGCGGAGCTTTAAAATCCTAGCCTTCAAGGAGAAACTTGGTTTCCCCCTTTCCAAGATAGACCTATTTGTTTCCTTGGCAGTCCATGGTATGTTCAAGACTCTTCTCTGGCACTACAACTCAAAGGCATCAAATCTTCTTCTGTCATCCTTAGTCATTGTCCAGGTCTCTGATGCACAGCAAGAAATTGTGAAGACCATGTCTCCAGACTGATATTGTTACTTTTCAGTATTTGGAGAGATACTTGAAAGCAGATTTCCCAGTGTAATTCATCTTTAGATTTCCTGACTGTTGGTGCCAAGAGTACTGGTTGTGGAGCCGAGCAAGCTGAAATTGTTAACAACTTCAATCTCTTCTCCATTTATTATGATGCTGCAATTGGCCCAGTGGTGAGAATCTGTCTTCTTGATGTTGAGCTTCAATCCATAGTTATGACTATAGTCCTTGACCTTCTGGAGCAAGCACTTCAGGTCCTCCTCAGTTTCAACAAGCAGGGGTGTGTCATCTGCATAACATAGGTGGTTTTTTTTCATGAGTCTTCCTTTAATTCTTATGCCACATTTTTTCTCATACAGCCCAGCCTCCCAGGTATTCTCTTCTGCATATGGACTGAAAAGGTATGGAGATAGGACACATCCCTGGTGCACACCCTTCCCAATTTTTAACCATGCAGAGTTTCCTTGTTCTGTTCTGACAGCTGCCTCCTGGTCCAAGTATAGGTTTCACATAAGCACAATCAAGTGTTTTGGGATTCCCGCTCTTCTCCGAGTCAGCCACAGTTCCTTGTGACCCACACAGTCAAAGGCTTTTGCATAGTCAATGAAACACAGAGAGACATTCCTCTGGTGCTCTCTGCTTTCAGCCAAGATCCATCTGACACTAGCTACAATATCCCTAGTACCACGACCCCTTCCAGTCCCACCTTGTAGCTCTGGAAGTTCTTTGCCAATGTGCTGTTTCAGTCATTTTTGGATCATCTTAAGCAGGATTTTGCTAGTGTGTGACATTGTTTGATAATTTCCACATCTGCAGGTCACTTTTTTTTTTAAATGGGAATGAGTTTGAGCAAGTTTTTAAAAACTACTTCCAAACAGTATCTAGTCTAGTGTTGAACCAAAGAGTTGATGACTATAGTCAAGTTGACACATAAAATGAACCATCCAGGTAGGATTTTCTAATCAAGTAGAAAGAGCACTGGTAACGTAGACTCTCAGAGTTGCACTTCTTACTCAAAGGCTGTGAGAATGGAGGTTCAGATCCATCAGCAGCAGATGGGATGGACAGTCTCTTCCTACATCATTTATAGCCTCGGAAGCCGGCTGGAGGGTTACTGTGCTTCTGGACTGAGTGCACAGCAATGAGAAAGAGAAAGAAAATAAAAGAAAGGGGAAAAGAAGAGAAAGAAGGTGGATTTTCGAGTCAAAAAGAGAGTTGGCATGTATGTTAAAGTAATGGTTCAAATACAGACCTGTTACCAAGTTTTAGTAAAGCAGATAACTAGCTGAATGTTAATATCTGCACTTAGGAAATGAGAGGGATAGTTACCAGGAACTGTAAGAAACTTTTAACTTTAGAAGTATAATATAAGGTGGGAGAGTAAAAAGTAAAAGGCAAAACAACAGTATACCAACTAACTGGATTAGTTTCAACATCAAGAAAGCAAAAATCCTCACCACTGGACCTAGAGGCAGCATCATAAGTGGAGAAAAGGTTGAAATCATGAGCGATTTCATCTTCCTTAGATCAACAGTCAATACTCCAGGCAGGAGATAGGAGCCATATTACACTGGAAAATTCTGTTGTCAGGGACCTCGCCAAATTGCTAAGGAACAATGATGTCAGTTTGATGACTAAGGTGCATTCAGGTCATGATCTTTCCAATAATTTAGTATGCTTCTAAAAGCTGGACAATGAATAAAGGTGCCAGGAGAGAACTGATGCCTTTGAGCTGTGATGTTGAAGAATATCCCATGGACTGCTAAAAGAACAGATATGTCTTGGAGAAAGTGGTCCTTGGAGGTAAAGCTAACAAAGCTTCATCTCGCATACTTTGGGCATGTAACTAGGAGAGGGTGTTTGGAAAGGGACATCATGCTTGGAAAAGTGAAGGGTAGGCAAAAGAAAGGAAAACCCTTAATGAGATAAACTGATGTAATGACTGTAGCAATGGGGTCAACTGTCAGAAACGATGAGGATGGCACAGAATAAGACGGGTTCAGATCTGTTGTTCCCAGGGCCACCATGAGTCATACTTGACTTGATGAAACCTAACAACATACAAACTAACTACAGAATTCATTTTAATAAGTAGAAGGAATATCATGCTACCAGAACTAGTAACCTCTGTATTCTTTGGTTAATTATGTTCTACATAGACTAGCTTTGTGAGACCTACCTAACATCTGTGAATTTGACTCAATTTTCTGCCCAGAGTTTTGTATGTTGTTGTCTACCTACTATATTTTTGTTTGCCACTTCTCATTTGAAAGGCTTTCACTTACCATGGCTATAATCTATGATATTAAGGCTCAATGCCAGCAAATTTTCAGGCAAAAGAGTGAGAAAATTATTTAAAAGGACTGCCTTTTGATAATGGTAGTGTTTTGACAGTTTTTGACAGGCAATTTGGAATGATGCAACCTTCTGGATTATAGCCAACTTCTGGAACGGGCTGTAATTTAGAATGATGGCAGCTTCTATGATCTCTGCATTGCAGAGTCACTAGAATTGAAAAGAGAATCTCTATACTGTTAAGGTCTGTGTTTGGAAACCTAGCTTAAATATTCCGAGGTGCAGCCATGTTATTTAATCACAGGATTTGTTTGCTCTATGCACAGCTCCAAACACCTAGACCAATATGGGAGGAGATTTTTGACCTTTTTTTGTGGTCAAGCTCCCAACCAGATTACCACCATTCCAATGAACTGGTTACGTGTCTTTTCCATCTCTCCATTGGAATGATATTAGAGCCACACAGGTCTGGGTGACTGTATGATGCTGTCACCTTGCACTGCCTGGAAATCAGAAGTCCCTGGTGGTCATAGCTTTCAACCTTCTCAATTAGCTCAAATGTGCTGCCTCAGGTTCTAAGTTTGGTCTTCAAGGCCTTTTTGAAAAATAGATTCTAGTAGTCCCTTAATTCTGAGAGTTAAATGCTTTTTAAAGAGTTGTGTAACTTAGATATGAGCTGGGTGCGAGGGGTAGGATTTTTAACAGAACCACAATTCTCCAAACGTACCCATATATTCCAAAATTGCCGGTTGCAGGCCATAAAATATTTACATTGCTGAGTAAATAATGTATGTTTTGTAAGAAACGATGAAATATTTACACTTTTTCTAAAGATACTGTATGGATTTCTTCCTCTGCCATGGCCGCTTTTCTTCAAGTGGGAGAGTGAGGTGACTTGAAGAACTTGCGGAACAACATGGAAGTATCGCTGAAGGAAGGGAATATTCATGGACTGTCAGCTACATATATTCATATTTAGCATCATTTTACCTAAAGAAAAGGAGCAGTAGCTGATCTCAACTATCAAAATACACACGTCTCATGGTGAAAGACCCAGAGAGGTATCAGCACACAATGTTGGCACCCTTCCCGTTAAATGAGAAGCTCTGGTGACACTAAGGTTTAAGCACGCATCCACCAACAGGAAGGTTGGGGGTTTGAACCTACCAGTCACTCCTCAGGAGAAAGAGGCAGGGCCAGCTTCTGTGAAGAATGGCCCTGGGGACCTTTCTACCTTGACCTAGAAGGTAGCTTTGCAGCACAATTGACCAGAGGACAATAGATTTGGGCTTTATTTTCAGTAAACTGCTCAATTGAACAGCTTCTGGGTCTAACTGCTATGGAAAAAATGGCATGAAAGAGCTTCTTGTGTGAAGAGGGCTGTGAACCTCAGGGGACAATTTGACCCTCTAAGCTCCAAAGCTAAATTTAATATGTTGTAGTGTTTGGTGGAGCTCCCTGATTAAGACAAGCTTGGAAGCAGGAGTGGCATCCACTTCCATAAATAGCTAGTCTCCAGAAACCCTAAGAACCTGGAAAAAGGATGAAAGTCATGCAAATGTTGAGGACTTTCATCCATAGGGTCACTATGAGTTGCCTACGACTCGATGGCACTTAACAACATAGAGACAGACCAATTGGCCTAGTGGACAGAAAGTGATGCTACCAAGCCAAAGGTGGGTGACTTTAATCTGCGGCCCTCAAGCCTGTTTTTAATTGTTTTTGGTCAAATATTCTTCTAGGTCGTATAGCCCTGGTGTGTCCACTTGCTGTACAGAGGTAACTTGTGGTCGCTGTGAAGCTGAACACTATGACACCTGATATCAGTGTCAAATGCGATAATGGTTACCCACGGTGGACAGTGTTTGGTGGAGCTCCCTGATTAAATTTAATATGTGATTGGAGCTGCCTCCATAGCTGACCCTCCAGTAGGTCTGCAGAGGCTGTACTTGTGCAGAAGGAAATGGTCTTTCTCCTGGCGAGCAACTCTGTGTGTGTGTGTGTGTGTGTGTGTGTGTGTGTGTGTGTGTGTTTGTCTCTGTCTCCCTTTGTCTCTCTCTAGGTATATATGAGGTAGCTCTGTTGGCCTAGTGGTAAGAAGCTGCACTGCAATCCTGAAGGCACTCAGTTCTAATCCACCAGCTTCTCTGCAGGAGATAAATAATTTTTTTTTCTTCACAGACATCTTCCATCAGCTTTCTGTAAACCTCTAATTGTTTTTATGTGATGATCTGCCCTTCTTCCTTCCTTTAAACAGCTGGTGGATTCAAACCACTGGTCTGTCAGTTAACAGTGGACAATGCTACCAGGACTCCTTTGAAAATATGCCAGAGACCCCTAATCTCTCAAAACATAAGCATAAATGTGCATTGGCTCCAAGCTATTGGATTTTCAATAACTTGCTATAGCAGCGATAGCAAACCTACATGAGAATTACTGCCCTGAACTACCTCTATTTCATTTTCTTTGGCTGCTGAACACAACTTTTCAAACCAGAGCATCCACGCTCCAGCCTTTGTCCAGTTCCCCTGCTGTGGAAGCACACAAAGGCCGTCTTGCCTCCAGGAAATCTTGTTTCCTCCTCTTCCCATCTGTGTTTAGTCCTTCCCCAATAATCACATTCCCTTAAAGGCATCACTGCTGCCAGAAAGAGACAAGAAGGAGGGGAGGACCCTAGTCAATAGGTGCCCCCCTCCAACCTGGGCCTGGAGCAGTAAGACTTCTCCCATCCATCCTGTGTGCTCAGCATTGTGCCAGCCACTGTGGGGAACTCGGAGGATCAGAGAGGCCACTCTGCATTCTCCTGATGAGCATAGACATTACAGAATGATTGCAAACACTTAGGTTGCATTTTCCAGGAATGTCAAAGCTGAGACTCTTCTAGCAACAAAGGATGTCTCATCTGGGGACAGGACAAATGCATCATCAAAGTTTAGGAGAAGAGGATGATGTCAAAGTGTATGTTACACACTCTTATTAGAAGATCTGGAAATAAAATAAAATCATTTCCCATAGTTTTAGGCTCTCAGTCAGCTGAGGGTTGTGTAGTAATGGATTATCTATGCAACATTTAAAAATGTAACTCTACTTTCCAAGGAGAGTATGTGTGTGTGTGACAGAAGAAGATCTGTATATTTTATCAGTACTTGTTCCTATCAGAAATTCTCACAGTGAAAGGGGGAGGGAGGGAAATGTCAGCTGCATAGAGCTGGGATAGCATCTTGTTTCTATGACAACAGAGTCTGCTCTGCTCCCAAGCTCCATCTGGTATTTTCAGGCCTAACAGTCAGGTAGCATCTAAACGCCTAATAGAAAAAAAAAAGACATCGACGAGAGTCGCCTGATCAGACACAAATGAGCACAGCGACACTGTGCCCTTCCTAAGAAAAACAGTGCATTACTTCACCAGCAACAGAGTTTTAGGAAGATTTTACACAGTACAGAGAATATGCTCACTCTATTTTATTCTAAACAAGGGCAATATACACAAAGAATGGAAGTGACTGTTGGGCTTGATGAAGGATGCCATAGAAGAGTTCCGAACAAAGGGGAAGAACGACAGAACAGAATTTAAAATTCTCATGGATGCTAGACTTCCTGCAGCCATAGCAGGTGGACGTATCCTTGACATTATTGCCCAGAAATTATCTTAAACCAAAAATCCTTCTGAACGCTCAGGTGACGTAGTGAGTTTTGTGTTAGGCTGCTAATACGACCCACCAGCCATTCCTTGTGGGAATGATGAGGCAGTCTGTCCTCCTTAAGATTTACAGCCTCAGAAACTTGATAGAGGATCATCATTGACTGGAATAGGTGGTGGTTTTAGTGCAGTGGGAAGTCATCTTTTTTTTTTTAAATTACTTTGTGTGCGTGTACTGTCAAATCAGATCTGACTGGTACAGGAGGATATTGCGCCTCCTTCTCCGGCAGAGCATCTGGTGGATTCGAACCGTGTCAGCTTCTTGCCACTAGGCCACCAGAGCTCCCCTGGGAAGTCATCTTAAAATTGAATAATAGTTTAATCTAACTAGTAAAAGAAAAAAGGCTGTTCTTGAGTATTATGATTTTTGTTCAGACCTGTTGACACAGACGGGAGTCAGCTGAGGGTTACGTAGCAATGGTGGCCCAGTAGATAGGAAGTTGTGCTGCCAATTCCAGGCAGGAGTGCTAATCCACCAGCTACTCCGTTGGAGAAAGATGGGCCATCTCCTCCTGCGTGATATACAGTGTTGAAAAGCCCACTGAGGAGTCATCTCTGAGTCAGTCCTGACTTAATGGCAAAGACATCAGACAGCAGCCTTGACACCATGACTGCAGCAATGGTCTTGAACATGATAGAAATCCTGGGATGGTACAAGACAGGTCAAGGCTCCAGTTTGTTGTTCACAAGGTCTCTCTGAGTCATGGTGGCCTCAGCATCACTTAACAACAATAGCAACATCTGCATGGCATCAAAAAGACAATGACAGCTCAAAAGGTTAAATACGACCATTATGAGCCAAAGAGATTCTGTTAATAAGGAAGAAACAAGTCAGAAAATAAGGGTAAGAATGATTGCACAGCTCAAAGATTAGAATCGATGTCCCTGAATTCCTCATGTGGAAACTGGTAAACTGATGCATGTTTTGCTTGCATATTGTCAAAAACAAGAAGAACAAAATATACTAATTTGGGGGGTGAGGGGTAGTCGCTCATGGGGCAGGCACGGGGAATTTGTTCCTAAAGCCACAGTCTCAGGGCCAGCAGAGAAAGACTCCATGTTCCCCTGCCTCTTGTCTTGTGCCCTTTCCTGGTGCTGCCTTATGAAGGTGTGGGAGCCTTAGGTGATAGGGGTGCAGCAGGGCTACCTGCCTCACTGACCTTCCCTTCGACTCTCTCCTTGCTGGTTACCATTCCCTGGTAGCTCTGCAGAATTTATGAGAGGCTGGATTTCTGTCCTTCTCTGTGGGCACCTGCTCACAGCACAGCACACTTTTCAAACAGCACAATGGAGCACAGCCGGACTCTCTCTCCCTCTCCCCCACTTTGAATACAATCAAATGAAAGCGCTTCCCTTTTCTTTCTTAATAATGTCATCATTAAGAGCATCGCATCTTTATAGTTAAAATTTGTCCAAAAGTCAATATGGCCTTACAGACCTGTTGCTGTGCAGTATTTTGGACATAATTTCATACTTTAAAATATTGTTAAAATTGTTCAAGTTTAACTGTATGTCTTGTTATAGAGGGATACAGGAAAGGAAAGCAGGGGGAAAGGGGAATAAAAGCTAATAAATAGGTACATTGGGTGAAGGAATAGTCAGTAGACAAAAAGGGGTTGATTAGGCAATAGACTTAGTTACATTAATCAATGGCAATTAATGATAGCAAAACAAAATGTTTATGAATGATTGCATGAAAACAGTATGATTTATAAGCATTCACTTAAGTTCAAAAAATTAATAATAAAAAATAAAATGCAAACAAGCAAAATTTAACTGGAAGTCCTGTGTTTTTATTTGCTGGATCTGGCAACTCTGTTTATAGAGAGAGTTACAGGCTTCTAGATTCATTGGCTTGTCCAGCCTTTGATGCATCACACGAAAATGCCAGAATTCACAATTGAGTCTTGGTTTGTAGCATTTACTGGCTGTTAAAATTAATATGTTGTTTATACCAAATGTTTGCTTAGACTCATTTCCCTTTATCCATCGAACACAGAGTCACCAGACATCTGCTGTTTGCCTGAAATGATACAAGGAATTGAAAGGACAAAAACCAACAGGGCTTCCCTTATGGAGTTCACTGTTCAATGTTGTCCCCACGTTCTGTTTGGGGATACTTACTCTCAGTGAGTATGAAGCAGGGCTTGGGACATGAAGACTTGTCAGGTATGACTTGTACTCTCCCGGAGTAAACAAGGGCCCTCACTGCTGTTAGTGGCTGTTGAGTTGGCCTCCAACTGGTGATGACTACGCCCTGTGTCTGTGCCACGCTCATGGTTGATTATAGATCAGACCGTGGTGATCTGTCAGGTTTTCATTGACTGATTTTAGGAAGTAGATTGCTAGTCTGTCCTAGTCTGGAAGTTCCATTAAACCTAATTAATATCAGAGTAACCTGTGAGTCTCCACCAAGAGAGGGGTATTGTTTCATTGCTTGGGTACTGAACTGGGGTCTCCTGCCGCCAAACCACCAGTACTTCAAGCTTTCTCTCAGACATCCTATTTGTTGCCCTCCAATCTCCACAAGCCAAGCCCGATGATTTCTTTGAACACTAAACTACAGAAGACATCCCAATTACCATTACCTTCCTTTGCCCATTTATGTTCCTTGTCCCCAGGTATCCCATATTAGGAGATAATGTATTCTAGAAGGATTAGAGATAGTCTGGAGACTCTACTGCCAATTTCTGTAGCTTCTTCTTGTCTTCACTGGTGGAATTTTGTTGTGTGTGCTGTCAAGTCAGAATCAACCCATTGCTGACCCTCCAGTGGGTTTTCAGAGGCAATTAATCACATGGGAGGAGATTGCCCCTCTACCCCCCTTCTGTGGAGCAGCTGGTGGATTCAAACTATGTGCCTTTGGGACTGCAGTGCAATCTTCCCACTCGACCACCAGAGTTCCCCTCACTGGTGGAATGATGGCTCCCAAATGTCTACATTCTTATCCTGAGAACTGTGATACAGTTACCTTCCATGCCCAAGAAGATTGTTGAAAATCTAACCATGTTAAGGGCCTTGAGATGGAAAGATTCTCTTCAAATGTAAATACAATTCTAATATAATCGCAAGTTTCTATAAAGGAAGGAGGTAGGAGGATTCAGGGCAAGAGATTTGAAGATGCTATGCTGCTGGCTTGAGGATTGAGAAAAAAACCCAAAGCCAAGGGACTAGGCAGACATGGGAACACACACTCTTTCCCTGGAGCCTCTGGGAGGAAGGTACCCGTCTTGACACTTTGTCTCAGCGCTATATGAATTCATCACACATTCTTTCCGTGTATTATCAGGAAGAGCCATCCCTAGAGAAAAATAGTGTGGTAGAGGCTCAATGAAAAGGAAAAGCCCGTCAGTGACATGGATTGGCATAGAGACTATCACAAGGGGCTCAAATGCAGCAGTGATTTCGAGGCTGGGGCAGGATGGGGCAGGTTTCAGTCTCTGTACATGGCTCACTGAGAGTTGAAGCCAACTCTAAGACACCTACTAATAAGACCAGTTCTGCGCTTCTGACCTCTAGAATGACAAGATATTTGTGTTCTTTCAAAACTACTAAGTGTTGCAAAGTGATAAAGATTTATTTAATAGTTTGGTCTTCACAATTATTTGCTGTGCATCAGAGAGCTGGACAATGACTAAGGATGACAGAAGAAGTATCAATGCCTTTGAATTGCAGCACTGGAGAAGAGTATTGAACCTACCATGGACCACCAAGAAAACAAATAGGTCTGTTTTGAAGAGGGTAAAAGCTACTTCTTGGAGACGAGGATTTTAAAGCTCCATCTTCAGAGGAAGACACTTTGGGCATGTGGCCAGGAGGGACCAGTCCCTGGAGGAGGACATCATGCTTGGAAGGGTGGACGGGCATCACAGGAGAGGAAGACCCCAGACGGGATGGATTGACATAGTAACTTGGGGTAATGTGTGTAGGTGTGTCTGAGGCAGTGCGGCTGGCTCAGAACAGGGCAGGGTTCAGAGCTGTTGTACAGAGGGTCGCAGGTGACTCCATGGCATATAACAATGAAAAACCTGTAGGACCTAGGAACTGAGCCAGGGGAATTGATACGGAACTGAATTTTGCCGAACCTTGGTAAGGTAGATGTTAACTGTGCAGCTGTCAGCTTTGCAGATCCGGAAGTGAGACCAGGGCAACTTATGGTGATTGCACATGGAGATCTAGGCAATTGTTGTCAGCCAGTATGGGATATTCCAATATTTTCATGTTGTTATTGTGTGCTGTTGAGTTGTGACTGACCTATAGCTCCAGCAGAGTTTTCAGAGGCTGTAAATCACATGGGAGAAGATTGCCCATCTTTCTCCCAAGGACCAGCTACAGGATTTGCACTGCCTACCTTTGGGCTGGAAGCATGACTTCTTAATACTAGGCCACTCAAATTCCCCAATATTTTAATAGTCAGTTACGACTATTAAAGGACCCCTATTAAGGACCCCTGGCTGTGCAATGATTAAATGCTTGACTATTAACTGAAAAGCCAATGATTCAAATCCAACCAACAGCTCTGTGGAAGAAACAATCTGGCAGTCTGCTCTCTTGGGATTACAGTCTCTGAACTCTATTGGCCAGTTCTGCTGTGTTCTTTGGGGTCAGTATGGGTTGGCATAACTTCGTGGCACACAACACCACCATGATAATTTGAGTGTACCAGTATGAGTTTCTGCTGTATAGACACTTATGTACAAGAAAATGTGACGAACATAGCCTGGATGCTAGCAACACTCTGGAATTTTCTGGTGGCCTTGTGGTAAGGAGCTGCACTGCAATCTTGAAGGCACATGGTTCAAATCCATCAGCTGCTCTGTGGGAGAAAGATGAGCAGTATCCTCCTGTGTGATTATTTACCTCTGAAAATATACTGGAGGGTCAGCTATGGGTTGGTACACAATGGTACACAACAACACCAACACCTAAAAATAACATTTAGTCAAAGCTGCCAAAGCAATGATTCTAAATGATTCCTAGATCCTCTTCTCTGTGATCCACATTGGGGCTTTCTCAAGCTGTGTGGACTAGAACAACCCTTATAGACTTTAATCGTTAAATTTTTAAGACTTATTTCCCCCCCCCCCAGTTTAATGTTTCCATTTTCCAACCATAAATATCGATTCTTTAATTTTCCACACTTTTGTATTTCTTCCCTCCTTTTCCCTTGGCCTTTCCTATTGTCATTTTGAAAACAAGATAAGTAAAGGGAAGAGACACTGGCTTGCTCCAGGGTCCACAGTCCACTGCCAGACAAATTGGACCCGGGATCCTCGCCCTCCGTCCCCATCCATCATGGCCCTTGTAAGCCCTCCGTCAAGGGAACAGAGCTGAATGTTCAAATTCTTACACTTCTAGTACAACTATTTCTCTGAAACAGCCTCTGATGCTCTGTCACGACTTTTGAATAAAATCCAAACTCGTTCTGCGGCCTCATAGGCCCTGCACGGTCAGCCCCCAGCCTCTGCTTCTTTAGTGCGCTGTTCACATTGATTTCTTATGTTTTCACAAGCCAGGCTCTGTCGAGCTAGAGTAACATGATTGGAGTGCAAACACATTGTCTCCATTGTCTAAACCGCATCTTTATCCCACACCATAGTGTAAACAGTTAATTGTTCAACTGCCAGCTGAAAGGTTAGTGGATCAAACCTACCCAGAGGTCCCTTGGAAGACAGACGTAGAGATGAGATCAGAAAGACCACAACCTTGACTCTCCCATGGGGCTGTTCTCTGTGCACGTGAAGACTCTAGGAGTCAGAATTGACTCCCTGTTATCCAACAACAGCAGCCTCACACTGTTAAGTTTTACAATAGTTATCCATTTGTTCTGAATCAGTGAATTTGTTTTCTTTGTTGTTTGCTGTCCCCCAGATCCTGTAGATCCCATGAGCCCACGGAGTTCACGTATTTTGTTCCCTGTTGCAGCTCAAGCAATGACTAATGTTGACAGAAGAATTGTGTCTTTGAACTGTGGCATTGGAGAAATACGCCCAACACACCATGGATTGTCGGAAGAGCAAACATATTTATCTTAGAGGAAATGCAACCAGGGTGCTCTTTCAGGGCAGGGATATTGAAACTTGGTCTCACAAACTTGAGAGTCTTGTCAGGAGGGTCCAGTCCTCGGGGAAAGGTGGAGGGTTAGAGAAAGAAAGGAAGACCTTCAACAAGATGGATTGACCCAGTGACACTAACAACGGGCTTGGGTGTGTCATAGATGGCAAGAATGACGCAGGATAGGGAACGGTTCCGATCTTGTTCTAGGGTTGCTATGAGGAAAAATTGACCCGATAGTACCTAAGAGAGCTCTGGTGGCCTAGTGGCAAGAAACTGCACTGCATTCTCAAAGGCACAAGGTTCAAGGCTTCTCGCTGCTTTGCAGGAGAAGGCTGGGCAATCTCCTCCCATGCCATTACTGCCTCTGAAAACCTACCGAAGGGTCAGCTATGGGTCAGTTCTGACTCTATGGTAAACAACAACAATAACAGTACCCAATATCACAACAACAATTGTGACAGAGGGCTTGTTGCCCAGTATGTCTTTAACAAACACCTAATAAATGCTATTTATGGTCATTCCTCATCACAACATAAAGCTATAATATCATTTTCAAAGCACTCAATTCCTAAGTCATCTTGGAAACCACATAAACAGTTCATCTAATAGAGGCTGCTACTTATAGCATACCCGTTAAGCACTAGACTTCCAACTTCAAGGCTACCGGTTCAAACCCACACAGTAGTTCTGTGGGACCAAAGATTTGGCAGTCTTTTCTGGTAGTGTTTAGGAAACCTTGTGGGACAGAACTACCGAGTCACATGGGGCTGCTAGGAGCTGGAATTTTATGAACAGCAATAGCAACAACAATTTAATAAAGAAAAGGTCTCTGACGAATGATATAAAATTAGCAGTCAACAGTTGGAGGAAGTGGAAAGTAGCTTTCTGACCTCCATGGTAACCAGCTTACACGATGAAGCAGGAGATTTGGATTCCCTTATCTAGGTCTGGATGAGAATATTATGTCTCATTTACAGTTACAGCCTTCTGGACGGAAATACCATATTTTATGAGTAATAGCATCTGTAAGTAAGATAAAAGACATCACAGAGGAAAATGAAAGCACTTCAAATCTAACAATTACTGAAATAAAATCATCTTCAGGACATTCTTCTGACAAGTTCTCTTAGGCTTTATTAATTTCTTCCAAGAATATCATCATGAATCTTTTTTATGAGTGCTTGGATCGTGGGTGTACAATCCTTGCATTATTCCCCCCCACTGGAGGCTAAGACATAATCCAGGCCTGGAATCTCAGCTGTTTCCTGTTTTTCTCGGTTTAACACCTTCAAAACGGAAATGGCAGATTATCAAAATGCTTAAGGAACATGTACAGATTAACATTTTACAAATAGATATAACAGGCATGGAGTTATGAGGCACTCAACAGAGAGAATAGCAGTTTAGTGTTAAAATTTTTAAAGGATGATATATGTACAGCTGCTTCCATAATTCTATTATTTTGCCATTTTCCCTTATGTGTCTTCAGATATTAAAATTCCTTTCACTTGCTTTACTCATTCCATTCTAGAATTGCTTACTATTAGCTATGAAGTAATCAGTTTATTTTCTGCTTAAAATCGTTCTTAGTGAGACTTTTATTTAAATGCTAATTAATTGTTTCCTTCAACCACCTTTCAGAGTTTTCTACATTCTATTATCAACACACCTGCAATGTCAAATAAAAGATAAGGTTTATGAGCCATGTAAGGTATGATAAAGCGTTTCAAGCTGTCTGTGGCATTGTGTAGGGAAAAGAATGGAAGTGTCTGGCTTTTAAAACATAATACTATTATATTAAAGGCACTAAAGTCTTGTTAAACATTGAAAGTACAAAGGGGTTTTATCTTGATAAATGAATAATTTAGAAAATTGGATTTGCTGCTTTTTAAAAAATTGTGGTTGGATGAAAGTTTACAGAGCAAATTAGTTGTTCATTCAACAATTTATACACATTTTGCCTTGTGATATCAGTTACAATGCCTTCAGTGTAACAGCATCCTTCCCACTTCCTCCCTGGGTTACTGGTCTTCATTCATCCCTCTTTTCTGCTTCTTGCCTTCTGAGCTTTGTGTTTGGGCAATTGCTACTTTTTTTTTTTTAATCTCATGGTAAAGTATTCTAAGGAGTGCATTTCTCACAAGTATTATTGTTCACTTTATGGCTCTATTATTCACAAGGAAGAATTCATGTTTCACTCCACAATCAACAACCTTGGTACCAGCAGCCAGGAAATCAAAAGATGAATTGCACTGGGAAAGTCTGTTGCCAGGAACCTCTCCAGAGTACTGAAGAGCAACAATGTCAGTCAATACTCTTCTCCAGCACCATGGCTAAAAGGCATCAATTATCTTTCTATCATCCCTAGTCATTGTCCAGCTTTCTGATGCATAGCAAGAAATTGCAAAGACTATGGCCTGGATCAGGTGCAACTCATAGCAATCTTGTATGTACAATAGCTCTGAACCAAGCTTTCCTGAGCCAGTCTCACTAACTCCAACATACCTCATTACCCTAATTACTATGTCCATCCATCCATCTCACCCAGGGTCTTCCTCTCCGGTGCTATTCCTCTGCACATCCAAATATGATGGCCTTCTCCAGGGTCTCCTGGCCACATATTCAAAGTATGTGAAATGGAGCTTCAAAATCTTTGCCTCCAAGGAGTAGCCTGGTTTCACCCTCTGCAGGATAAACCTATTAGTTCTCTCAGCAGTCCATGGTATGTTCAGTACTCTCACCAGCACCCCAACTCAAAGGCATCAATTCTTAGGTCAACCCAAGTCATTGGCCAGATTTCTGATGGATAGTACGTAACTGTGAAGACCATGGCCTGACTCAGGCTCACCTTAGTCTCCAGACTGACATTGTTACTCTTTAAGCACTTTTGATGCCAAGAGTGATGACTGTGGATCTGAGCAAGCTAAAATGGTTAACAACCTCATTCTCTACTCCATATATCATCGTGCTGCCCTATCGATCCAATGATGAGAATCTTTGTCTTTTTTTTTTTCTTAAAAAAATTATTATGATTTTAACAGAAGTTTACAGAAAAGTTAGATTTTCATTCATTCATTGAATCTTTGGCTTCTCAATGCTAAGCTTCAATTCATATTTAAGACTATATTCCTTGACCTTGTACAGCAAATGCTTCAGGTCCTCCTCAGTTTTGGTGAGCACAGTGGTATCATCTGTATAACATAGGTTGTTGATGAGTCTTCCTCCAATCCTGAATCCTGGTGCCACATTCCTCTTCATAAAGCCCAGCCTCTCAAATGACCTGTTTTGCGTATAGATTGAAAAAGTATGAAGATAGGACTCATTCTTGATTCACTCCTTTCCTGGTTTGTGTGTGCGCCATCAAATCAGATCTGACTGATACAGGAGGAGAGTGTCCCTCCTTCTCCAGCAGAGGAGCTGATGGACTTGAACTGCTCACCTCTGGGATTGCAGTGCAGCTTCTTGCCATTAGGCCACCAGAGTGCGCTCATTTTTTTTAAATAAAATTTTTTTATTTTAATTGTCATTATAACAGAAGTTCACAGAAAAGTTAGATTTTCATTCATTCATTGTTGCACATTTTACCCCCTGTCCCTCCCTCCGCCCTCCCCAAGTTGACATTTTTTAATTTTCATTAATTTTTTACAAAATTCTAATACAAATTCAAACAAATTCTTTCAATTTCCCTCACCTCACCACCCATCAAATTGTACAATGCAATGATGCAGTGTTTCCTTGCCCTGTGCTGACAACTGCTTCCTAATCCAAGGATAGATTCCGCACGAGCACAATCAGGAGTCTGGGACTGGGTTTCCAAGGTTACACATCCTTGTGGAAGCTGACTGCCAGGTCTTTCTCCTGTGGCTGGTTGGTGAGTTTGCTTCACTGACCTTTCAGTGAGCAATCCCTGCACCACCATGCCCCCTGTCAAGATGCACAGTGGCATTATAATACACTGAATGTGCCAGCAGCAATCAAGACGATGGAACAATGCCAGGTAAGGTTTTGTGCTGTCATAACAGGAGTCTCAGAAATGACACACTGGCAACGAATCATACTATCCCCTCAGCTAACCAATATTAAAGTCTTCATATACAAATTGATTGCCGTAGAGTTCCTTCTGACTCAGGGACCTTGTAGAAGAGAAGAGACCATCCTCCTCTTTCTGAGAAGATTGCCTCACCTTTCTCTGAGATAGTAGTTAATGAGTTTGAACTGCTGGCCATTTGGTCAGCGGCAACGTGCTCTAACCATAGGACCACCAAAACTCCTTGCAACTAACAATAATAGTATGTTATGTTGTTATGTTATGTGTCGTCGAGTCGCTTGCGACTCATAGCGACCCTATATACAATAACAGCCCTAAACTCTGCCTGTCCTGTGCCAATCTCACTGCCTCCGACACACCCATCCCGATTACCCCAGTCACTGAATCAATCCACCTCACAGAGGGTCTTCCCCTTCTGTGCCATCTCTCCACGCTCCCAAGCATGATGTCCCTCTCCAAGGCCCTCTCCCTCCTTACAACATGTGCAAAGCATACATATGTGAATAGAGGATCCAAGGTGGTAAAATGGTCAAAGAGTTTGACTGTCAACCAAAAGATAGACAACCGGAAGCCCTCAGCTTTTTTGCAGGAGGAAATGAGGCAATCTGCCTCTGGAACCTTGGGGGCAGCTCGGCTCTGTCCCGCAGACCCACCGTGCATTGGAATGGACTCCACAGCAGTGCATCTGGTCTGGCTTTGGTCTCTATGAATACACATCTCCTTAAATGAGGTAAGAGTCCTACAGAGGATGAATTGATCCAGATGAAGCCTGTACTCTGGGTGCTACACCCTTTCCCTGAACTCTTAGTAAAAGGTTCAGTGTAGAAAACAGATACAAGAGGAAATGCTTTCGCTAAAGTGCTTGAAAATTATCGATGAATGAAAGAGCTTCCATAGGATCAGAAAAGAACTAGAGAGGGTTCTAGACGCAGCTCTGACTTTAGCTGCCAGTGCGAATTTGTAGGAAGTAAAGGAATTATATAGGATAGTTTCTAATAGGGACAAATTAGCATTTTATTTTAAGTGTTTGCAAATCATAACTTACTTTCCACAATTTACCTATTAAGGTAAATATCATTTTTAGTATACAAATTTTGGGTATACCAATGCCATTTTTAGTTTTACATATTAGGTGTGTTTGGAAACAGGAGTGGCATCCACTTCCTAAATAACATGTCTCTGGAAGCTCTATGAACTTGGATAATGTCAATAGTTGTAGAGGAGCTTTAGGCCTTTTGTTCACTGGGTCGCTATGAGTCGTGCTTGACTTGAAGGCAATCAACAACAACAACAACAACAACAGCAATTAGGTATGTGGTTAGTTATATAAGTATTCTAAATTATCTTTCTTTAGATCATGTTTTATTTTTATTTCTTACGGATGCTTTGAACTAATCCAAATCCTACAAGTCTGAAAGGGTCTTCAGAGAAGAGAGTAACCTGTTGGTGACAAGCGTGGTTTATGACATTCATTTGCCTTGAGAAGAAACTTCTCTGCTGAAAGTTTCCTTTCCTCCTGGTTCTGGCTTTCGGAAGGTGCAAAGTGAATTTGTGAAGGATGTGCCTTGTAGAACCAGAGACTACAAAAACCCAAGCCAGACCCAGGAAGTCGATTCTGCCTCGTGGCCTTCCGCTGGGGTTCCACGGCTGCTGGTCATTACTTGAGGAGACAGCACCTATGGGGCAGCAACCTTGAGTTTGCTACTAGCTGGTCATCGTAGAGACTTTGGACAAGTTACTAAACCTTCTCCTGCTTCAATCTTTCAATTATAAAGTGGAAATAAGAACATACTAATGTTGTTCTGTGGATTACATGGACTCATGCATTCCAAGGCCTCATATGGTGATTGGCCCATCAGAGGCCAACCAAAAACCAAACTCACTGCAGTGGAGGTGGGTCTAACTTACAGCAACGCTCCATCGGATCGTCATGGAAGGGAGTTGCTTGTCTTTCTTCCTCAGAGAAGCTGATAGCTTCAAATTCCTGACCTTTTTAATGGCCCCAACTTAATGTACTCTACTACCAAGGCACCTTCACCTTAGTGATGAGTATCTCCTTTTAGGGTTGGTCATCCATTGCCAAGAATTGATTGTAGACAACACCTTTGAAATGCTCCTCACATGTTTGGAAACATTCTATGATGCTCCGTTACATACATTAGGTGAGAACATCCTCCTAATACTGATCTCACTGAACACTATTCCCTTTCCTTCTTTGCTTTCTTTTTTGACATTCCATCCCCTTGAAAAACCAACTTCATGTGCTCTCTTGATGAGACTACCAGAAACTTCCTTTTCAGTTTATTCTCTCTCTTCATCACATCCTCACAGCACAAGGGTGAGGCCTGGTTATAACCAGCCTCCCGAGAGTTATTTGTGTGTGCTAGGTCCCGTTTGATAGATTATGACCTCCAGGAGGGCATGGTCTATGACGTTTTTGACCTTCGTCCTCCAACTACCCAGAATAGAATTTTACACTTAGAAGATAGTCAATAAATGATTGTTAAACTTGATTGAACCTACATAGTTCCCCCTACCCCCTTTACAACAGATGCCCTAAGTAAAACATAAAATAAATGAATTACTTCTCTTCTTTCCATTGCAATATCTCTATATATGCCCTGGGCTAGTGGGTATTTGCAAACCTTGTTTAGAACTTAGGAATGCCATCAATCTAAGGAAGTAAAGGAAATGCATTTTCAATCACAAGAGCAATGCAGCCTTATATAAGGCCTTCTAGCAAAGCAATTATCAATTTCTCATCACCCAGGTGGTACAGTTATTATAAACAAAAATCTGAGATTGAGAGAGAATCTTAACTTTTTTGTTCCATAGGTATGCAATTCAATGGAACATGTACAGATGGAAAGTTTAGATCTGAGAATCATATGTGGGTATCATAACACAAATAATTGGCTTTCTTTCTAAAGAACATCTGTTGAAGCATCTGAACGCAGTTGTTTATACTGCTGCCAAAACGCTGAAAAATATAATAATTCTCCAATGAGGTTAGAAATATCCGGGGGAGGAAAATACTTTTTTTTCTCTAGTTCTGCTTTTTATTAAATCTTGTTGTTTCTCTAATATGGCACATTGGAGACACTCAATAATATTTGTTGAATGAATAGCAGAAAGTCATTAAACAGTTGTTGAATTAAAGATTTCTTCTTTTCAGAATTATACGATTGATACATTACCAGAAAATAGCATGCCCAAGTTTTACCACATCATATACCATTTTTATTTGGCATAAATTTAAGTAATGCTACTCTTTCTCTGATCATAATGGAATGTAATCCACGTGTAGATTTGTAAGAAAAAGACCTTAGTGCTGTACAATATGTGGAAATAAAACTGAATATATGATGGCATCATTTTGATATCTTACTTTGTTTCTTTCTTTATGAAATGTAAAATTTAAATTATGGGCTTGCATAATTTTATTTGTGTCAACCCAACCAAGTAAGATTTTAAGAAAACTCTGCTGATGGCTATAGTTGTGATACTTCTAGAACACTCTCACTCAGTGTTTAAAAACACAAAAAGCCTGGAATATAAAGAAGATCGCAGAAGATAGAGCAACGACTTGTTTCACCTCCTATCCTCTTTCCTGAATTTCTGATCGCTCTTTCCCACATTCCTGTGCCTGTGAGGCTACTGCACTCCCTGAAGGCTGCCCAGGTTCCATTCTGCCAAGTTTCACAACAGAGAGAGCATGTTAAATAATAAATGGGAGTTTGAGTGTAACTAATAAAATTGGAATGTTAAATAGCAATGTGCTTTTGAAAACCACTCCTTGCTATCCTCGTGCAAGTCCACAGGAAATAATTCTGAGGGGAGTGATATTAATTAGTAACATAATTTATCTTCTGGAATCCCTTGCCTTTGATGGCTGCTGTGGTACAGTTCATAAGCTTCCAAAATGATTGCTCAAAGAAAATGGCTGAAACCACAATTTCAGCTTTGTTTTTCATCTCTCAGTAGATAAAAACATAAAATTCATTCCTATATATCTATATTTTACACATGCATCCATATGAGGGGGAATTAGGAAGTTTTAAAAATGTATTTTTGAAGAGTTTTCAATGAAATGGAAAATGCTTATTATGTAACATTGTTGGTAGGTGTCATTGAACACATAGTGACCCATGGACAACAGATCTGAACTCTGTTCTACCCTGTGCCATCATTATCTCCGATGGAATTGAGCCCATTGCTTCAGTCACTGTGTCAGTCCATCTGGTTGGGGGTCTTCCTCTCCTTCACTGACCCTCCACCTTTTGAAGCATAATGCCCCTCTCCAAGGAGTAGTATCTTCTTAGCAACATGACCAAACAAAGTATATGAGATAAAGCTTTGTCATCATCTTTGCTTCCAAGGGGCAACTCTGGCTGCACTTTCTCCAAGACATGTCTGTTTGTCCTTTTTGCAGTTCATGGGATGTTCAGGACTCTTCTCCAAAAGAAAGAAAAACGAACAGAAGCCAAAATTAAATTTTAACTTCTTGGATTCAGGGCTCATTCTGCTATATCTTGGTTATGCAATATTGGAACACCACATAATCTCAGTCTCTTCCCCATCTATCATGGTGTTGCCAACTGGCCCAGTGGTGAGAATCTTTGTCTTCTTGATGTTGAGTTTCAGTCTATATTGAAGATTACGGACCTTGACTTTCTGCTGCAACGGCTTCAGGTCCTTCTCAGTTTCAGCAAACAAGGTTATGTCATCTGCATAATGCAGGTTGTTGATGAGTCTTTCTCCAATCCTGGTGCCACATTCCTCCTCAGTCCAGCCTCCTCAATTATTTGTTCTTCATACAGATTAAAAAAGTATGAAAACAGAATGCATCAGGATTGATGTTAACAATTTTAGCTTGTTGAGCTCCACAATCATCACTCTTGGCACCAGTCGGCAGAAAATCAAAAGATAAATTATATGGGAAAATCTGCTTTCAGGGACCTCTCCAAAGTGCTAAAGAGTAAATAACACCAATTTAAGGTCTAAGGTACGTCTGAACTTGTTATGCATCAGAGAGTTAGGCACTGACTAAGAATGACAGAAGTTAAGCTGTGGTGCTAGAGAAGATTATTGAACAAAATATGGACTGCCAAGAGAACAAACAAGTTTATCCTGGAGAGGGTGAAACCAGTTTGCTCCTTAGAGGCAAAGATTTTGAAGCTTCATCTCACAAACTTTGGGCATGTGTCCAAGAGGGACCAGTTCCTGGAGAAGGACATCGTGCTTAGAAGGGTGGAGGGACAGCGCAGGAGAGAAAGACCCTGGATGAGATGGATTGACACAGTATTTGGGGTAATGGGGGTAAGTGTATCAGAGTCAGTGAGACTGACTCAGGTTAGGGCAGGGGGTTCAGAGCGATTGTATGTAGGATTGCTGAGTTGCAGGCGACTCCATGACACATAAGAACAACATTGGAAAGATGTTTAACTCCCCCACGCCTCAACTTCTATCTCTATGCTATGAAAGTATTGCTAAAATTATTCTCAAAAGAAGGAAACTTGTTTTAATTAATAAAATAGTCAATATTGTTATCATTATTATATATTCACAGTAATTTTGATTTGGGGAAATAATCATGTTGACGGGAACTATCTGAGAATACCCATTTCCCAATACCCATTAATACCAATTGCTATTAGTATTTGCCTCTGGATTATGAGCTTATGGATAATTCTTTGCTGCATCATTATACTTTTCTGAATAAATTATTTTACAATGAAGCTGAAAAACACAAGTATGCATAAACAGTTTGATGGCATTTAAGGTAAAAATTTGAAACTAAAAGCTATAGCCGATTGAACTACAGTATTAATGACGTGTAATGTATAGATTCCGTCTAACATACTTTGGACATGTAGTGAGGAGAGACCAGTCCTTGGAGAAAAACATCATGCTTGGGAGAGGGGAGGGACAGTGCAGGAGGCGAAGGCCCTCTATGAAGTGGATTGATTCAGTGACTGGGGTAATCAGGATGGGTGTGTCAGGCAGTGGGATTGGCACAGGACAGAGCAGAGTTTAGGGCTGTTGTACATAGGGTCGCTATGAGTCACAAGCAACTCGACAGCACATAACAACAACAATATATAGATGGTGTGGCAGAATTTACATTTATCCTATTTAATTCTAAGTATGTTTTAAGTAGAAAACGCTTTTTAAAGTTTAACCAATGTCAATTTAACATTCAGAAGTGAAGTCAAATGTGTATTCTAATCTCAATATTTTGACCTACTAAAATTAAAAATATTTTATTTTTTAATTTAAAAAAAAATCCCCTACCAAAGTCCCAAAGGTGCCTTTCATATTTAAGCTTTAATTAGCAGCCACTTTGGTCTCTGACACATACTGCACAGATATCGAAGTGTTAATATTACTGCAGCTTGATTACAAAAGGCAATGATTAATTTTAAAGCAGACAAAAAAGATATGGCCTGATTACAAAGGAATGATTAAGGTGGGATGTCAGCCATTCACATTTATAGCAGCCTTTGCCGTATTCGAAGGACCCGACTTTGCAGAGGTTTATATTTAGAATCCCGGGTGTCTGGGCGGGAGACAGACCTGGGGAGGACAAGGCGCACGGGGAGGCCCTGGGGTAGAATGGGCCCAGCGAGACGCCGTAGTTAGTGTCTGTCCAGACAAGGCCCAGCCCAGGCTCTGGCGGCGGCCTTCCAGAAGTTTCCTCTTGTGGTGTTTTTGGCAAGTGCACGCCTTTGTTAGAGCAAAACAGAGAGATCCGAGGGTTTTATCCTGGGGGAAAAAGGGCGGGAATCGAGGGGTGAAATACCTTCCACCTCATGGCCGCAGCCCAGGCCGGGCCTCCGTCTATATGTCAAAAGGTCAAACCTGCAGCGGGAAGAGGCCTCCGAGGATCGGGAGGCCGAGCCCAGACAGCTGCCCGTGGACGGAGGACCTGGGGACGGGGCCCGGGCGTGTAGGTTGGACACAGGATCTGGGGGACGGAGCCCCGGGTCTGTAGGTGGACACAGGATCTGGGGGACGGAGCCCCGGGTCTGTAGGTGGACACAGGATCTGGGGGATGGAGGACCCGGGGGACGGGGCCCGGGCGTGTAGGGTGAACATAGGATCTGGGGACGGGGCCCGGGAGTGTAGGGTGGACGGAGGTCCTGGGGGACAGGGCCCCGGGCGTGTAGGGTGGACACAGGATCTGGGGGACGGAGCCCTGGGTCTGTAGGTAGACACAGGATCTGGGGGATGGAGGACCTGGGGACGGGGCTATGGAGTGTAGGGTGGACATAGGATCTGGGGGACGGAGCCCCGGGTCTGTAGGTAGACACAGGATCTGGGGGATGGAGGACCTGGGGACGGGGCTATGGAGTGTAGGGTGGACATAGGATCTGGGGGACAGAGCCCCGGGTCTGTAGGTGGACACAGGATCTGGGGGACAGGAACCCGGGTCTGTAGGTGGACATAGGATCTGGAGGACGGAGCCCCGGGTCTGTAGGTAGACACAGGATCTGGGGGACGGGCCCTCGGGTCTGTAGGTGGACACAGGATCTGGGGGACAGGAACCTGGGTCTGTAGGTGGATATAGGATCTGGGGGACGGGGCCCTGGGTCTGTAGGTGGACATAGGATCTGGGGGACGGGG
>NW_006399756.1:14408350-14473083 GCF_000299155.1 Elephantulus edwardii | reverse complement strand
AGGATCTGGGGGACGGGGCCCTGGGTCTGTAGGTGGACATAGGATCTGGGGGACGGGGCCCTGGGTCTGTAGGTGGACACAGGATCTGGGGGACGGAGGATCTGGGGGACGGGGGCCTGGCATGTAGGCTGGACATAGGATCTGGGGGACGGAGCCCCAGGTCAGTACATTCCATGGGGGACGCATTGAGCATGGCCTTGAAGGCTCGAGGGTGACTGGGCTGGGCCCCGGGAGTCACGGCCCCCACCTGCAGCCAGTCACCCTGGCCGACCCCATCCTGTCAGCGCTGCCTGGCTGTGGCCAAGAAGACGGGGAGGTGGAGGCCTGGGAGTAGTTCTAGAACAATCCTTCTTGTTTATTGTCTTTTCCAGCATCCTCAGTCTCTGTTATAAAATATTTAAGGCGACCCGAGGATTCACAGGAGCTGTGCCCGAGATGAGCCTGGAGTCTTTGTTTCAGCACATCATCTTCACGGAGCAGCAGGCTGAGGAGAGCCGCCGCCTCATGCGGGAAGGTGGGGTGCTGCCTCGTCCACTGGGTGTTGGGGCAGCAAGAGATCCCCTAAGTTGTGGTCAGAGCAGCTGAGTTTGTTCCCCACCTTGACAGAACACTGAGAAAAGCCTTACCAAATGCTACTTAAAAAAAAAAAAAATTAAAAAAGAATATATGGAAGTGTGATATAGTTACAATTTTGTTTTTATTACAGTAAGGTCTGAAACAATCCAATGTCGGGAAAATATTCAGAAAGCAACCGAGAAGCTGAATGAAGAGAAAATCAAGTTGGAATCTAAGGTATTGACTCTGGAAGGCATGCTGATTAGCACCTAGTTTAACTTGACCTTGGGAGAGTATTGTGCCCATTAACTAGTTGTCCCTCAAATGAATTGTTCCCCATTTTTTCCCTACTGATAAGTGTGGTTCCATAGTGTCTGGCAGTGTTTAAGTCTGAATCCTGTGACACCTTCAGTTCTCATGTGAACTTGTCCCCCCAAAAAAGACCAGTCTAAGTTATAAGTAAATTAGAGAAGAATTCATTGTCTATTTTAAAGAACATAAGGTTTCTTTCTTGTTTTTAAAAAGCATAATGCCTTTGGAAAAATAATTGTTCAGTAAACAGTTGGTATATAGAATACATTTTTAATAATGATTTAAGAAGCATGCTGTGTTGATGAACTTTCAAGTGAGTTTTTGCCTCTTGTTTTTCTTTTCTCTATCACATTTGGGGCATGCCTTTTATCTCAAAAGAATATTTTTTTCTACTAGCATGTCTTACTTTTCTGTTGCATTTGTAAAGTGTTCTCTGAACTGGGAGGAAATAAACCTAGTGACTTCTTTAAGGAAATTTTGAAGGGTGAGTAGAATTAAGGAAAGATAGTATGGGGAGAAAAGCTTTGCGAGTAAGTGGAGGGTTCTGTCAGAAGAGCCCAAGGTATTTTGGGAAAGCTCTTCAAAGCAGGTTGGTATCTGGGATTAGAAAAACCTTTGATCAGGGAAAAGTGATAAAAGCAGTTTTTAGGAAGATCTTCCCCTGCTCTGATAAGGAAGATGCAAGCTCGATGTTAAGGAGCAAAGGGCATCCACCAAGTGTGTCTCAGTGAAAGTGTGGTTTCAAGTGGGCACAGACAGGGAACACAAATAGATTCCTTTTTTTTTTTTCACAAATAGATTCTTAACACCTGATGATGAAGTAAGCAGTGGAAAGTCCGGGAATGTTTGTCTGCTTAAAATAAATATGTCTATTTTAACATAACCACTGAGAAGAATTTCCCCTTTGCTTTGAATAAAATAACCTTCTCTACTGGATGAGTGTCTGATCTTTCCTCCTAAGTCTTCCTAATGTATGACACCCTGCCATAGATGTTTTACTTTACAAATAAATGAAAATACATACTGTATGCCCAGTGATTCTCACCACTGGACCAATTGGCAGCATCAGGATGGATGGTGAAGAGATTGAGATTGTTCACAGCTTTAGTTTGCTTGGTTCCACAGTCAACACTCTTGGCAGCAGTAGCCAGGAAATTAAAAGACATATTGCCATGGGCAAGTCTGATGTTAGGAACCTCTCCAAAGTACTGAAGAGCAATGGTGTCTCTCTGGAGACTAAGGTGCATCTGATACAGGCCATGGTCTTTGCAATCACTTGTTATGCATCAGAGAGTTGTACAATGACGAGGGGAGATAGAAGGAGAATTGATGCCTTTGAGCTGTGGTGTTGGAGAAGAGTATTGAGGGTACCATGCACTGCTAGAAAAACAAACAGATTCATCTTGAAGAGGGTTAAACTGGGTGGCTTCTCGGAAGCAAGGATTCTGAGGCTCCGTCTAACATACTTTGGACATGTAAGGAGGGACCGGTCCTTGGAGAGGGACATCATGCTTGGGAGGGTGGAGGGACGGTGCAGAAGGGGAAGGCCCTCTATGAGGTGGATTGATTCAGTGACTGGGGTAATCGGGATGGGTGTATCAGAAGACAGTGCGATTGGCATAGGACAGAGCAGAGTTTAGGGCTGTTGTACACAGGATTGCTATGAGTTGCAAGCAACTCGACAGCACACAACAACAACAACAACAACAATGCCTATTTTGTTAGCAAAATGCCAAAAATTATTTTCATTTTTATTGGACACAGTGTTTACATGGTTAAGAGACCACGTAAGAGATCCATGTTTTGAACAAATAAGCAAGTACCCAAACGGACAGCGCTGTCTTTCAAAGTAGAAGTTGAAACTAGCATTCAGTGCTTGGTCTTTGACTGGCATAAGCACTTTTCATTACCAAGCATCTGAAAACTGGTGGGATGGGCAAAGCTTTAAGGATTCATGTTGCAGGCTGACTTCTTCTTTAAAAGAAATTATGTTGTTTTCAGAAATTGTTAGCTAGAAAAAGAAAAGTACCAGGCGGAATACTAGACATGCAGAACTCGGTAATGCATAGCTAGCCCTGAACTATGTTCCTATGAAGAAGCACCACCATCACCACCGTCCCACCCTCACCCCTACAGGTGAGAAAACTGAAAAGCAGAGCAGGTAAATGACTTTTCCATGGTGTGTCATGTGCCAATGATTAAAAGAGCTGTAATGAAAGTACAGTTTGAGTAATGACAGCACAAATTATCAAAACAGATTTTTCCAGCTTTATGAAATCCGCATAACATATCTGAAGCTTTTGAGTCTAGTTTTAGGCAATATTTTGAAAAGGCCACTTATGTAAGTTTTTGTACAAAATGTAATTTCCCCCAGAACAGTGATGATATTGACCTGACAGATAACCATGTTGAGAAAGGAAAGCTTTAGTCTTTGTAATAGTTTCTGTATAGTCTTCTGTTTTCCTGAAAATGGAAGCGTAATTTGTTGATATCTACAGACACATTAAAAAAAAAAGTTGATTCCAGTGTTTGTGCTTATATTAGACAAAGAAAATCCCTACTGTTGTTTAGAAACATTTGCTGAAATTACTAATTACTATAGGCTTGTAAATGTGCAATTGCTTTTTAATCAGCTAATATGCATGTGTGGTAGTAATAATACAATTGTATTTTACTAATAAAATTAACATATGAGGTTCACATTTTATAAAATGATAATTTGTAATTGAGATAATTATAGTAAAAATGATATGTATATGTGTGGATAAAGATTTAAAAAGTGGAACCACAATTAAAATGTAAATGACTAATGGAAAGAACTGAAGAAGTAATCATAAATTGATTTCTTGTTTCTTTTACTCTCAGAGTTAATTATATGTCTGTCAATAACAATGAAAATGTGCTTCCATGAATATTTGACTTGGTATTTATTGACTAATTTATCAAGTAGAAGCAGCGTAGGGAAAACTAGACTATCATTTAAATCAGGCAGTGTTTGAGCTCTTCTTACAGTGATACAGCACTTTAGACATTTATTTTCGAGGTTGCTTGTGGTAAAAATATGTATTTACATGATACTATATATGTTGTTGTTGTTAAGTACCATCAAGTTGTAGGCAACTCATAGTGACCCTATGAACAAAAGACCTGAACACTGGTATAATTTTCATCCTTTCTCCAGGTTCATAGGGTTTCCAGAAGCAAGCTATTTCGGAAGTGGATGCCACTCCTGCTTCTAAGCTTGTTTTAATCGAGAACTTCCACCAAACACTGTTTGCTATGGATAACCCATTCTTGCATTTGGCACATCAATCTCAAATATATATATATTCCCCCCTTTCCTGTTCTGTAAAACCCAGGTAGCATGCAATTAGAATGTAAATGATGCCATTTGCCTTTCAGGACTCATGAGTCCTTTACATTTTTGGTTGCAAAAGGCTAAGATTGTATCATATGAGTACTTCGTGCATTGGACAGCTACAGTATGCCTGATTAAGCTTAGTAATACAAAAACAGAAAGGCAGGAGTTTGTCCAGGATTTGTGGTAAAACTTAACAGATACTCCTAAAACTTTTGATGGTTGAGGAAAGGTTTCAGAGTGCTGATCATGTAGGAAACAAAAAATTAAAGCCTTATAGAATAATTATAGTTTGTTTTAAATACCTCCTAGTTAAAAAATGGCATATAGGTAAAATTTGGACTTTTACTCATCATAAACTTAAAACATACTCATGAAAATTATTCAGCAGAGTAAAGGCTGGCTGAGACTGTTTTGTGAGTATTTTGTTAATTTTCCCCTTTCTTAATTTTAACTTACTGCACAATATTATAATAGTAATAATAAAGGAACTTTCATGAATTTTTAAAAAGAACATTGAAATAAAGTAAATTTAAGATGGTTTCTTATACTTCTTTCCCAAACCTTCAGAATGTACCCATTCCTTTTTTATTACTGGTAAAAGTTAGGAACCCTCCCAGAGCACCAGATGAAATTTTATCCTTCGTTCTCTATTACCAGGGAGCATTGGTGGCTCAGTTGTGCTGCCAACCCAGAGGCATACGATTTGAATCCACTAGCTTGCTCTTCCTGTACGGTTTATAGCCTCTGAAAACCCTCCATGTGCTGGTCAGTATGAGTCAATGATTAGGTTCCTATTCAACAGTACCATGTAGTTTGGCATCAGAATTTAGGAAATCAACAGACAAATTGCATTAGGAAAATCTGCTATTAGGGATCTCTCCAGAGTGCTGAAAAGCAACTCTGGAGACTAAAGTGCGCCTGATCTGGGCCATGGTTTTCACAATTACTTGTTGTGCCTCAAAGAGTTGGACAATGAGTAAGGATAACAGAAGAAGAATTGATGCCTTTGAGTTGTGGTGCTGGAGAAGAATATTGAACATACCACAGACTCCCAGAGAACAGGTCTGCCCAAGAGAGGGTGAAACCACGTTTCTCCTTGGAGGCAAAGAATTTGAAGCTCTGTCTCAGAGACTGTGGGCATGTTGTCAGGAGAAACCCTGGATGAGATGAATTGACATAGTAACTGGGATAATGGAGTAGGAATGTTGGATATAGATTGGCTCAGGATAGGGCAGTGTTCAGAGCTAGTATACGTAGAGTCCCTATGAGTTGCAGGTGACTCAATGGTACATAACAACTCTTACTAAGTGACCCTCTTCTGTTACACAGACAGTGCTCCTTCTCTTGACAAGATCGTTTATCTACCTGTGTTTCAAATATCACCTCTTAAATTGTTATTATTGTTAATGATGCTTAATTACCTACCAATGAGAAGAGTCTTGTGGAAAGAGATTGGAAGTTATAAAGGAAAGGTAATTAATAGTTGAACTTTCCTGAGGAGGTAGACGGAAGGTGAGTAGCAGAATATAAGTTAGAATTAGCTTTAAACAAGAGGAGAAGTACCTCTAAACATGAAAAATAATAGATAACATTTACTAGTGACTATTTTTAAATTATCACAACAAATGTGCGGCTAGAGCAATAGTGGATAGTTATTTTATTTCCTTGTACATGAGATTTGCTGTAAATTGGTGTTGATTCAACTACACCTAACAACGTTGTGTACTGTCTTGATTAAGTTTTTTCCTGTCTAAATTACCCCTTAATCATGGATTTATTTATATTGGAATCTTTAAAAAGCCTTTTATTTGATGAATTTATCTTTTAATTTTCCATCTTGAACAAGTAGTCAATTAATGGTTTTAGAGATGAAGAGATGTTAAGAAAAGAGGGGTAAAAATGCTTACCATATTCCTGAGAGTATGACTTCCGAAATCCAAGCACTAAATATCATTGTAGGGAAAAAAACCAAACCTACTCAAAAATGCAGTAGTTTCTAAAATAAAGTACATGTGGAAAATAAATAACCTATAGAAGGATACATAAAATAAGATATTTTAAAATATACAATACTATAATTTTTTTAGCAATATGTAAATAATGAAAGCATAATGACATGCATGGTAATTATAAGTATCACAAGATATGATTATCTCTGATGGAGTAGGAGAGAAATGCAATCAGGGAAGGGTATACAGGGCACTTTAGCTGAACATGTAATGTTTTATTTCTTAAAGTGGGGGTGGGGCCACAGTGTTGGTTTCTCCAAGATTTTAAATAGTATTTTCCCAGGACTTTCATACTTCCCCCCCCCCTTTTACTGCTTTAAGGAAAAAAAATGCCTGTTCATTGTCTGCTGGGTAAATATTATGTGTTCCCCATTGATTTGTAGCACCATTTTTATCCTATGCTAAAGCATACGTGTGTATAAGGAGTCCTAGTAGCATGGTGCAGTAGTTAAGTGTTCAGTTGCTGGCTGAAAGATTGACAATTCAAACCCATCCAGAAAGATCAAATGATCTAATTTTGTAAATGTTGTAGTTGTTGTTGTACTTGCTGTTGTTGATTGCCTTCAAGTCAAGCACGACTCATAGTGACCCTATGAACAAAAGGCCTGAAGCCCATCTATAATGATCGACATTTATCAAAGTTCATAGAGTTTGGAGGCATGTTGTTTAGGAAGTGGATGCCACTCCTGCTTCCAAACTCATAGAATGTTTATTAGTTGAGTAAACCCTATGGACAGCAGCTCTGAACCCTTCTCTGTCCTGAGCCAATGTCATTAATTCTGACACACCAACCCCCATTGCCCCAGTTACTGTATCAATCCATCTCATCTGGGGTCTCCTTCTCCTGTGCTGTCCATCCACCCTTCTGAGCATGATGTCTTTCTCCAAGGACCGATCTCTCCTGGTGATGTGCCCAAAGTAAGTGAGGCGGAGCTTCCCTAGCCTCTAAGGAGAGACTTGGTTTCACCCTCTCCAAGACAGACCTGTTTGTTTTCTTGGCAGTCCATGGTATGTTCAGGACTTCTTCAACACCAAATCTTGAAGGCATCTATTCTGTCATCTTTAGTCATTGTCCAACTTTCTGAAACATAACAAGTAATTGAGAAAACCATGGCCTGGATTAGGTGCACCTTTGTATCTACACTGACCTCATTGCTCTTCATCTCTCTGGAGAGGTCCATGACAGCAGATTTTCTACTGATATTAAGAGTATTGATGGTGGATCTGAGCAAGCTGTAATTGCTAACAATCTCAGGCTCTTCTCCATCCATCCTGGTGCTGCCAATTGACCCAGTGGTGAGAATGTTTGTCTTCTTGATGTTAAGTGTCAATCTATATTGAAGACTGCAGTCCTTGACCTTTTGCAGCAAGTGCTTCAGTTCTTTCTTCAGTTTCAGCAAGCAAGGTTGTAGCATCTGCATATCGTAGATTTTATTAATGAGTTTCCCTCCAATCTTGATGCTACACTCCTCCTCATAAAGCCCTGCGTCCTGAATGATCTGTTCTACATACAGATTGAAAAGGTATAAAGAACAGGATGCATCTCTGACACACTCCTTTCCTGATTTGAACCATTCAGGGTTTCCTTGCTATGTTCTGAAGATTGCTCTTGGTCCAAGTATAGGTTTCGTATAAGCACGGTCAAGTGTTCTGAGATTCCCATTTTCCTCAAGGTTAGCCAGCCACAGCTTATTGTGATCCATACATTCAAATGCTTTGGCATAGTTACAACCTGGTAAAACTAGCAGTTCTGTCATATGAAGTCAGTTTATTGTGATCCATACATTCAAATGCTTTGGCATAGTTACAACCTGGTAAAACTAGCAGTTCTGTCATATAAAATCATTATGAGTGGAAAATGGACTTAGTAGCATGTAATAACAAAATGTGTGTGTGTGTGTGTGTGTGTGTGTGTGTGTATTTGTTCCTAAATTTTTCTGTGCTATTAATCTGTATTTAAAAGTCACCTACGCTCACTGTCCCAGTTACTATTTCTGTCCATCTCACCCAGGGTCTTCCTGTCCCTCCCCCCTTCCAAGCACAATGTCTTTTTCTAAAGGCCGGTCCCTCCTGGCCATGTGCCCAAAGTATGTGAGATGGAGCTTCAAAATCCTAGCCTCCAAAGGGAAACTTGGTTTCACCCTTTCCGGGACAGACCTATTGGTTCTCTTTGCAGTCCATGGTATGTTCAAGACTCTTCTCCAGCACCACAACTCAAAGGCATCGATTCTTCATCTGTCATCCTCATTCATTGTCCAGCTCTCAGATGCAGTTGAGAAGACCATGGCTTGGATCAACCACACCTTATCTTTAGATGGAAATTGCTGCTCTTAAGCACTCTGCAGGTCCTTGACTGCAGATTTTCCCAGTGCAGCTTGTCTTCTGATTTTCTTATGGTTGGTGCCAAGGGTGTTGATTGTGAATCTGAGTAAAATGAAATCATTAACAACTTTAATAATTTCTACATCTATCATGATGATGCCTGTTGACCTGATGGTGATGAATTTTGCATTCCTATTAATGCCATGCAATCCATATTGAAGGGCTCAGTCCTTGATCTTTTGCAGCAAGTACCTCGAGTTCTTATTTTCATCAAGATGACAACATTGTCATCTGTATAATGCAGATTGTTGATGAATCTTCTTCCAGTCTTGATGCCATATTCTTCTTCATAAAGTCTAGCCTCTCAAATGATATGTTCAGCATATAGATTCAAAAGGGATGGAAAAGATACATTCTCAGATGTACTCTTTTCTTGATTTTGAACTATGCAGTGTTCCTTTGCTCTATTTGGATAACAGCTTCTTGGTCTAGGTATAGGTTTTGCATGAGCACAATCAAGTGTTCTGAGATTCCCATTCTTCTTAATGTTAACCACAATTTGTTGTGATCCAAACAGTCAAAAGCCTTTGCAGAGTTGCTAAAATACAAATAGATATTCTTCGAGAACTCTCTTTCAGCCAAGGACCATCTAACATCAGCAATGATATCCCTAGTGCTATGGCGTCTTTTAAGCCTAGTTTGTATTTCTGGCACTTCTCTGTCTCTGTAGTGTTCTATTCATTTTTGGGTAATCTTCAGAAAGACTTTGCTTGAATGGGATATTAATGATCTTGTTTCATATTTTCCACATTCTTTTAGATTACCCTTTTTAAAAAAATTGGAACAAATATGTTGGTATTCCATCAATTCCTGGGACCTTATTTTTTGCCAGTTTTTTTTCAGACCAGCTTTAACATCTTCCTTCATTATCATTGCATGTAGATTATATGTTGCTTCCTGAAATGGTTCTGTGCCAGTTGATTTTTTTTTTTTGCTACAGTGACTCCATATATCCTTCCATCTTCTTTTGATGCTTCCTGCCCTATTCAAGATTTTGCCCATAGCATATTTCAGTATTGCAAGCTGAGGGTTTAATTTCTTTTTCAGTTCCTGCATCTTGAAAAGTGCCAAGCACTATCCTGATAGTACTCCACAAAAAAGGTAAGATTTGAGCAAAGACTAAAATTTTGGCAGTAAAGGGATGAACCATGAAGACTCTGGGGAAAGAGATTTTAGGTAGAGGTTACAAAAATCACATGGAAATTGAGGAAAGAAGTGTTAAGTGACAGCAAAGAGGTAGCAAGTCATGGTGAGACAGGCAATGATGGCTGTGGTGAAGAGGGGCTATAGCTCAGAATGGCTTTCCTAGACCATTTTCTGTAGCCTTACCCCATGGCTAAGATGGGATCATGCAAATAGACTTGGATACATCCTGAGACTTCATTTTCCCAAATGGCAGGACCCACATAGCCACCTATAAGTCCCCTGAGGGTGTGGTCTGTACCTGGTGCTCCTATAAAGAGGACTGTATCTGTTCGCTCTCTCTGGGACAATGCCTTGAGCTGCTCTGACTGGGGGCTGCAGGTGTAGCTGCAGCAGCTGCCGCAGGAAAAACCAAAGACCCAGTAGGAGACAGAGCTGACCTTGGGACTGCTACCCTGTGGAACATCAGCTTCACAGGAGCTTCAGGGAGGACTGCAGGGGAGATGCCTTAATTGGCAGGACTAAGAGAGTTTTGTCTCCAATATGGATTGAGGTTCAGTGTCAAGAAGACAAAGATTCTCACCACTGGGCCAACTGGCAGCATGAGGATGGAAGCTGAAGAGATTGAAATTGTTCACAGCTTTAGTTTGCTTGGCTCCACAGTCAACACACTTGGCACCAGTAGCCAGGAAATTAAAAGGTGTATTGCCATGGGAAAATCTGCTGTTAGGGACCTCTCCAAAGTACTGAAGAGCAATGGTGTCTCTCTGGAGACTTAGGTGCGTCTGATACAGACCATGGTCTTTGCAATCACTTGTTATGTATTAGAGAGTTGGACAATGACTAGGGAGGATAGAAGGAGAATTGATGCCTTTTGAGCTGTGGTGCTGGAGAAGAGAATTGAGAGTACCATGGACTGCTAGGAGAACAAACAGATTCATCCTGGAAAGGGTTAAACCAGGTGGCTCCTTGGAGGCAAGGATTCTGAGGCTCTGTCTGACATACTTTGGACATGGTATAAGGAGGAACAGGTCCTTCAAGAAGGACATCATGCTTGGTAGGGTGAAGGGACAGCGCAGGAGAGGAAGGCCCTCTATGAGGTGGATTGATTCAGTCACTGAGGTAATCAGGATGAGAGTGTCAGAGACAGTGCGATTGGCACAGGACAGAGCAGAGTTTAGGGCTGTTGTGCATAGGGTCACTATGAGTCGAAAGCAACTCAACGGCACATAAAAACAACAACAAAAGAGTTTTGTAGCATTGACCTAAAGCCTTGAGGCTAAAGCTGAGGGAACTGTGAGCACACTTCAGAAGCTGATATGACTTAAAGGGTTTGTGTGTGTGTGTGTTTTTGTTTTTTACAGGTCTGAAAGTTGATGAGCAAACAGTCATGTAAAACCTTAAGAGTACTGTTTCGTTAAATGCCGTTGATTTGGATCTGACTCGGTGACCCTGTGCACAACAGAATGAAGTGGTGTCTAACTTTGTGCCATCCCCCCAGTCTGCTCTAGTTACACCGTTGCTTCAGCCAGAGTTGGTGCCTTCCCCTCTGAAGGGATCATCTTCTGGCACTACAGCAGGCAGGGGTCCTGTGTAATTCCCAGTGGTCACTGCCAGTTAATTCAAGGTGAATGGCCATTCCTGCTTCCTAGTCTGTCTTAATCGCAAAGGTCTACTGAGGCCTATTCACCATGGGTGAGCCTCCGGCTTTTTTAAATCCAGGTGGCGTAACTTAAAGCATCATCGCAGTACAGAAGCCATGATAGTAGGGCAAAATGACAGACAGATGGTGAAAAAAGAATTGCTTCCTTGCTTAAAATATTAGGATTACTGTCACATTGATAGCTATTTTTTTATGCATTACATGTATGTGTTAAAAGAAAATATTTATTAAAATAGCTTGCTTTTTCCTCTTTTAAAAAAATAATAAAATCTGATAACAATACTATATTCTTTTATTTACTCCAGTGTTTAAAATGTCTTTACCACAATTATAACAGATGAATTTTCTCCCCATTTACTATGCACTTAGGAACGTGAGATGTTCTTTATAACCCTCTTTTTGGTTTTGAATGTACAGTTACCTATTATACTGTAGGCAAAGGACGTGATCAGCAAAATGTCAGTTTTTCAAGACTAAGATTGTATTTTAGCACAGCAAAGAGTAGCTTCATACTTTGCTTACTAGGACAAAAAATGATAATAGCTTCCGTCATATTCTGTTTTCTGAGTCGTTTAGTAAAAAAATAAATAAAGTCATAAAGGTAGCAAGAGTAGTGGAGAGCCACATAGCACGGCCATTCTGGAAGCTGACCTAGTTGACCAGATAAACTGGCTGAATAGGAAAGCTATAAGCTTGGTTAAAAAACCCACATCTCCCAAAAGGAGAAAAGGAAAAAAGAACTTTATTGCTGAGAAAAGCAGAATTAACCAGGGAATTGATACTGCTATAAATTAAAATTTTCCAAAACAGCAGTATGCAGCACGACTATCAGATGTTGGAATATAATTCTAAGGCTGCTTGTAAATATTCTTTTTCATTTCTGGTCAGAGGATAGAGAGGGATGAGAAAGAGAAAATAGCATTCCTGCAAATTCGAATTTTTCACTTTTTTTCTTGTATTGATTGTAGGTCCCTGGATAACTTAACAGAGTTAGTAGTTTTTAATTTAGAAAGTGTTCAACTACCATGGGCAGGAGAGTGCCTCAGTTCAGACCTTACTAAATTTTCAGCTACATTTTCTAACACATAATATAATACACAGTATTTTCTAGTATCATCCTGATCTCCACCTGTCACCTTTGCCTTATACTATGACCAAGAAGAGAAATTTCTAAGGAAAGGATAATTTGTTTTGTAAAATCACTTATCTTTTATATCACTGTATTTAGAATGTTTACCTAATTTTTGCACAAGAGTAGATATTGCTTCTGGAAACAGGAATGTGAAAAGTAATAAAATAAATTAGTTGAGACAATGAGAAGAATAAAAGGGGGAAAACCCCAGAAATTATACTGTGAATAAGTGGCTATGAGAACCTATTTTAGTTTTGAAGAGTTAATTTATGGAACTGGACTGATCCAGAAGTTTTATATGCTAATTCTGTTAAGATATGAAAGCACTCTATTAACAATATTAAGCCTTAGATGCCCAACTGTGCAGCCATAACTCATCAATAATGTGAATCTGTGAGCATCTAATCTTACTGGATTTTTCTACTTTAGCTTTCCAAAACAGCTACCTTTATTTGTTCTGGTTATTTTTCTTACTTGCTAAGAACTTTTCATGTTAAATATTTCCATTCTAAGTGAGTAAATTGAACTGAGTAAATTTAAAAATGAATGTCACCGTAACCTTCTTGGGGAGCTCCTGAGTGGTGCAAATGCATCTGAGTGTGCTTGCCGTTCTTTTGTGCTTGGGGTTCAAGTCCATCAAGACAGAGCTCAGAAGAAGGTCCTTGGGGTCTACTTCTGACAGCCGTTTGCAGAGCCCTCAGGAGCACAATTCTGCTTTGCCTTTAAAAAAAAATTGTCGTTATTGACTCTAGGACTTTTAAAGTCTCAATTAAAAGAGGAAAATCTGGAAGTAAACTATGGAAGGATAAGAGGGAAAGGAGAAATAAATAGACGAGGTTAATAATAGAATAAAAATGAAAACAAAGAAGCAGATCTCAAAAAAGATAATTAACAGAATTGCAGGGGAAAGGAGAGAATAGATAGTGCCCTTGAGCAGCTGTCTTTTTGTTCTATACTGTGTAGCTTTTATTTTTCTTAAGTTACAGAAGAATATTCCAATGAAGTGCTAGATAGCATTGATATCTCTTTTTGAATACTGATTTCTCTTCCTTTTAAGAAAGAAAATGTGAGCTTAGTGATAATTTTTTGTCTTTTAGGTGTGATAGCTTGAACAGAATATTTTTATTTCTAAGTCCTAAAGTTTTCTTGTGAATTTGAATCATTAATTTACAGGTTCAGAAGCAAGAGTGGCATCCACTTCCTAAATAACATGCCTCTGGGAACTCTATGAACTTTGATAAATGCCAATAGTTGTAGAGGGGCTTCAGGACTTTTGTTTACAGGGTTGCTGTGAGTCATGCTCGACTTGAAGGCAATCAGCAGTGATAACAACATTTAAAATTCTTTAAAAAAATCTTTGTTAAGTAATATTTTCTTCATTTTTGGGACTTGACACAAGTCTTTTCCTATAAATCAGTGGCAGAATGAATTGCAACTCGGAATTTTTTTTGATTCTGAAAAGTATAATACTCAAAAATACCTTACTAGATAAAACCAAAGTTTATGCAGCCCACTTCTGCTCTCTGGAATGTTTTTGTGGGCACTAATAGATATTTTCCACACTAGCAATTAAGAGAAATCGATTTACACTGTATAGTCACCATTCAATAAACTGATTAATCTAATGGAAAAATTTAGTAATCTTCTGGAATGTTTTAAAAACTTAAGTACTTTCAGTTTATACTATTAAAAGAGAGCAAAGTCTCTTCTTAGTACAAAATTACTTTTTTTATTGCTTCTGAATAGTTCTTCTGGTACTGTGGTAATGTCACGGTTTTGAAAAAAGGAACTCAGAAGATGGGAATTTTTGCCCTGGGTTTGTCCTTAATTAGTTACATAAACTTTATTAAGCCATTTAACCTTTCTGAACCTCCTTTATATAATAAGTACCAAAAACTTGGAAGCATTTTCTCAGTCTAAATAAATCTTACCAATTTCTGCTTGATTTAATAGACTTGGTAATAGTTTAAAAATTTCTGCCTTATCAGACAGTAACTAAAATGTTTGCTTCCTTGTTCTTCCATACTCAGTTTTAAAATTATTTTTATAGTTCCTTTGATCATGCAAATTCTGTCTCTCTACTCTTTCCCTGTTGATGCAGTTCTTAAGATGTGCATGATGAGAACAGTCCTTGGCACTCAAAGTGTGGATAGATGTGCAGTGATCATATATCAATGTAAGATCTACTGTATTTTCTTCTCTTAAAAAAATGCTAGTATTCCTATGACTTTTTTAGCCATAACATTTCAAAATGTCTTTTAGGCCAACCTTTTGCTTTTGGACTAGACTATCCCTAAACACTTTAGTATTCAGTATCTTCTGGGACACAGATTTCACAACCTGTCTTTTACCTTGAGGAAGTTCTTATAGCTAACATAAATCTTGCTTTCTGCACTTCCAGTTGAATTTATTTCCTTTTTCTTTCCTCTGTGGACATGAGAACAGCCTAAAACTGGAAGTGGTGCTTTCTTCTGAGGGTTTGCACCGTGCATAGTGAGATACAATGTCAAGTCCAGCATATTTATTTCAGCTTGCATCTTGTAGCTTTCTGATTTTCGTTTCAGTATTTGTGGTCTCAGGAGATGCTGTTCTTGAAGACCCAAATGAAATAAGAGTCGCATTTCAAGTATCAGTGTTTATTGTGCCTTACGCTATTTAGAATCAAATGAATATCTAAAATAAAAAATGAATTCTCATAACTTATTTTTGAACTTAGATTTGTCTTTTATTTGATGTAATAATATGTGGACTGCAGTTGTGGGACGAGGCTTTTACCTGCAGAGTGTAGACTTGATTATTGTTGTTGTTAGGCGCTGTCAAGTGGAGTCTGACTCATAGCGACCTTATGAACTGCAAATGTGAGCTCTGCCTCTGTCCTGCAGTGGCCTCATTAGCTCTGACACACTTGAGCCCATTGCTCCAGTCCCTCTGTCTATCTCATTGAGGGTCATCCTCTCTTTTCCCTGACCCAGTACTGTTCCAAGTATGTGCTGTCCCTTTCCAAGGAATAGCCTCTCTTAGCAGCGTGCCCAGAGTTTGTGATGTGGAGAACAGCTCTGTCGTCCTTCACTCCAAGGAGCGCTCTGACTGCACTTTTTCTAAGACACACTTTGTTTGTTCTTTTGGCAGTTCATGGAATCTTCAGTACTCTTCTCCAACAGCACAACTCAAAGGCATTCTTCTGTCACTCTTTTTTTAAAAAATTTATTTTATTTCATTATTTTTTGTGTGTACCGTCAAATCAGATCTGACTGGTACAGGAGGAGATTGTTCCTCCTTCTCCAGCAGAGCATCTGGTGGATTTGAACTGTGCCTCTCTGAGATTGCAGCTGCAGCTTCTTGCCACTAGGCTACCAGAGCTCGCCGTGTCATTCTTGTTCATTGTGCAGCTCTCAGATGCCTTTGAGTTGTGGTATTTTAGAAGAGTAGCGAAGATTCCATTAGTCATGCCATATACATAATTCATTCCTTAGAAGGACTTCTAAGTGGCCTAGTGGTACAAAACTACATTGCCATCCCAAAAGCACAAGGTTCAAATCTACCAGCTGCTCTGCTGGAGAAGGATGGGCAGTCTCCTCCCGTGCAATTAACTGCCTCTGAAAACCCTCCGGAAGGTCAGCGATGGGTCAGTTATGACCTGACAGTAGACAAGAACAACAGTTCCCTATGAGTTGAGAGAACAAAAGCTAATTCTTCTGAACGATTTCTCTTGAAGCATATTTCACTGTGTAGTGAAAAAAACAGGGACCCTTCCTGTGCAGTTTGTTTGACTGTTAGCTGTAATGTTTGACAGTTTGGATCCACGCATTGATATATGGGAGAGGAGGCTCAGGGACTCTCCTCCACTGTGACTGCAGCCGTGGAAGCTCCCTGGAGCAGGTCTGCTCCACAGCACATGGTCTTGCTGTGAATCAGCGGCAGCTAACAAGAACCAGGAGATGTTGACTATGAAGACCAAGAACTGTACTAGGAATTGGAGGAAAAGAACACATTCTCTGTTCAGTATTCTACAGTCTTCTGCTGGAAAAGAGATTATAAAGAATAATCATAAAACACTTAGGAGATAGTAATAGAAGTGAATTTATATGTAACAATATGTTTAAAGTGAAATTTACTTTTTTTTTCCTCGTGGAAATACCTTTATTTTTTTTTAAGCTTAAGTTCGTAAACATTGTTTTTCATACCAGATCTTTCCCCTTTCCTTTTCCCAGTCCTCCCTCCACCCATCAAACTGTGCAGCCCTATGATTAAGCCCTCACCCCCGCCCATCCTCACCCCTCTGCTTCTCCCCCCTTCGATCCTCATACATGTTCTATAATCATCATCTCATACAGTATTTGTCATTATAAAACCGAGTTAGTTCATTTAACATAATGTTCTTCAGTCCCTCCCAAGTTATGTAGTAATTTACAAAATCATTGCTCCTGCATGCTGCATAGTATTCCGTCATGTGAATGTACCATATTTTCTCAATCCATTCCATTGTGGTTGGACATTTGGACCATTTCCATGTTCTTGCAGTGGTGAATAATGCTGCTATGAATATGGGTGTACAAGTCTCTGCCTCAGTTCTCATTTTCTCAGGATATGTTCCAAACAGTGGAATCGCTGGGTCATATGGCATTTCTATGTTCAGTTTTTTGAGGACATGCCAAACTGCCTTCTAAAGTGGTGGTACCATTTTACAGTCCCACTAACAGTGTGTAAGAGACTGCCAGATACATCCAGAAATCTGAAGAGAATAAAATTGATGAATAGGACTTTCTAAAGATTAAATCTCTGTGCTCATCAAAAGCTTCTTCAAACAGATTGAAAAGAAAACCCACTGACTAGGAACAAACACCTGACAACACCATCTCAGACGAGGACCTCATAACAAAAGTTTGCAGAATACTCCTGGGCCTCCAGAAGAAAAAGACTGATAATCCAATTACAAAATGAGCAAATGATATGGAGAGACTTTTCACAGAGGAATACATTCAGATGGCCAACAGACACATGAAGAAATGCTCAAAATCACTGGCAGTAAGAGAGATGCAAATCAAAACCGCAATGAGATACCGTCTCACTCCAGTAGCAGTGGCAAAGTGTAATAGGGCAGCAAGTCATAAATGGTGGTGAGAATGTGGCGATATAGCAACTCTTTACTTTTCATTTTAAAGATGAATACAAAAAATATGTTATGGTATACTGATCTTTTCTATTAACTGAGGTAGCCTAAGATGTTTATTTCTGAATTCTGGATTTTTGTTTTATTTTTACTTTGAAGGTTGAACAATTTTCTGAAAGATCCTTCCTCCTACAACGTTTGAAAACCCATGAAAATGCATTAGAAAGACAGTACAATGAAATTACAGACCAAAGGAATACGCTGCTTCATAATTTTGTGAGTTGACAGCCACTTAAAAAAATTGTTTAGCTAATTTTGTGGGTTTTTTAAAATATTTAACTCTACTTATGTATGCTTTTAGGAAATTATCCATGTACATATTGTTCAGATGTAGAAAAGTATTAGTATCTTATTGAAACCAGTTGTTAGGGTAATATAGTTAATATTCTGTTCCATAGGTGCATTGTAGAACTTATATATAATTATAATTTATGTAAAAGAAATGGTGAAATGAATTTGAGTTGCGTAGCCGTTGGAAGACAGAAAGGTTTACACTTTTGTAAAAAATTTCCAAAGGCGTATTTATGAGTGTGAGTTCAAGTGGTGTGACCAGTTTATGAATGTGGCTTATTAGTTGTTAATAATTTCTTAGGGAAAAAAATGCAGTAATATTTAGGTTCTAGCTTCAGTTCTCGATTACTTCTTTTAGTGAAGGAAAGCATTTTTGTGATAATGCCAAGTTTAATTTATACTTCTGTTAATTCCAAATAGTTACATTTTAAATCAAAGAAACACAGAAAACTCTGGTTTGTTAGAGATGAAGAGTTGCACTGTCAATCCAAAGGCATGTAATTTGAGCCCACTGGATGCCCTGTGGAAGAACGAGGGGCAGTCTCCTCCTGTGTGATTTACTGTCTCTGAAAACCCACTAGCGGGGTCGGTATGAGTCGATTCCAACTCAGTGTACATAATAACAACAAAAACACCTATGTTTTCTCTTTCGTGCTTGTTTTACAGGAGACCATAAAGAAAAAAGCAGAAGAAGAGGAAGAAAAATTTCTTCAAGAAATTACAGACTTCAATAATAAATATGCAATAACAAATAAAAGAGAGCTTTTTATGAAAGAAAATGTGAAAATGGAAATATCTAACTTAGAAAACCAGGCAAATGTTTTGAAAATGGGTATGACAAATGATTTTACTTCATTTATTTGGTCTGATTTCTTTTTCATCAATAAATTTTTCAGAATTTTTGACTTTTCATAAGCAAACTGATTTATCATGTAGCACTTCTTTTATTTTTATCTTAATTGTCTTCATGGATATATATCTATTATTGTGAGAAATCTCAAGTTTTTTAAAAGTATGTATGACATGAGCTCTTCGTTCAATAAGCATCTTCTTATGGTCTCTGTGTAGTAGGCACTGTTGTGGGGCCTGGGAATAGAACAGTGAAAACTAGAGAGAAGATGTGTATAAGCAGGTCTTCTCAGTACAGTGTGATAGAAACCCAAAATGAGGAGGGTGTGAATTCATGAGAAGTTTAGAAAAAATGACAGGACTTTGTGATTAATACTGCAATAGATTAAATATGAACGGAAGAAGGAAGCTTTCAGACTTCAGAGGTTAGGTGGAGTGATGGGACTGACAGGAGAAGTAGTGCTAAGGTAGACCTGTCTGACACCTTTCTGGACAGAAAGCTTGAGTTTTGTTCCAGTTGCCTTTAAATTGGCTGAGTCTCTGGAACAGACAGATGGGGATGTTTAACTGAAAAGGGAAATTTGATCATTAAGCTAAAGAGAGACATCAGAGATAGAGATGATTAAATTTGAGAGTGAGTACAGCGTCATGGATGTACCACTCAGACCAAACAGAGAGAGCATGGAAGGAGGACCAAAGGCAGTAATGGAGCCCTGGATAACACGGCAGAAGACTGAGACAGAAGGGATGGAGAGGAAGAGTCTGAGAGGGCACGAAGAATCCTACAGAGAGTAATCATTGGAAACCAAAAATTCAAAACATTTTCCTTAACTATACAGGGCTTCAAAACGGGCTATTAATTTGGCAACTCGAGATGGCCACACTGTTAATCAAGAGGATTATCATGGGGTATAATGAGAATAGTAACAGTAATGAGATTATCATGAAGTATAGTGAGAATAGTGACAGAGTAGTGAAGAGTGGATTGAATCAGGGAAGTAGAGAATGCACATGTAAATGGCATTAAGTGGAAAATGAGTTTGTAGAGGAAGCTTTTCCAAATTGTTGTTACCTGTATTGTGTTCTCTGTAAATGGAGAATTAGAAACACATTTAACTTTATAATGACTCATAGCTCTTGTTATGAATAATTAAGTGTTGTGCTTTAAGTATAACTATTATTTTTATTGTAGACAGTGCAGGAGAGGAAGACCCTTGATGAGATGGATTGATTCAGTGACTGGGATAATGGAGCTAGGTGTGTCAGAGACAGTGAGATTGGATAGGGCAGGGCTTAGGGCTGTTGTACACAGGGTCGCTATGAGTCGCAGGTAACTCAGCGGCACATAACAACACAAAAGCATGTATTAACAACCACCATTCTGCAGAAGATAAGGACTACAGCCTTCAGTATGGATTTCTTCTCAATATCAAGTAAACAAAAATCCTCACCACCAGACCAGTAGGCAGCATTTTGATAGATGGAGGAAAGATTGAAGTTGTCAATGATTTCGTCTTAGTGGATCCATAATCAACTTTTGGTACCTGCAGTTAAGAAATTAATAGACAAATTTCACTGGAAAAATTGGTCTTCAAGGACCTCTCTCCAGAGTACAAAAGAGGAATGATGTAATTTTAAAAACTAAGGTGCGCCTAATCCAAACTATGGTTGTTTGGTTTGTTTCTGTTTTGTTGTGTTTTTCCATTTACTTGCAATGCATCTCTGGTGGCTGCAATCCCAAAGGCATGCGGTTCAAATCCACTAACTGCTCCACAGGAGGAAGATGGACAGTCTTCTCCCAGGCGATTAACTGTCTCTGAAAACCCCCAAGAGGGTCAGCTATGGTTCCAAATCTACAGTACGCAACAACAACAACAACGTGCATCTGCAAGTTGGACAGTGATGATGACCTTTGAGTCATTAATACCTATCAATACCCAACTCAGTACCTTTGAGTTGTGATGCCAGAGAAGAATACTGAACATCACATGGACTTCCAGTAAAAAAAGGCAGGTCTGTAGTAGAGAATGTGAAACCAAGGTGCTCCTTAGACACCAAGATGGTGAAACTGTGCCTCACATACTTTCAGCATGTTGTATGGTGAGGCCAGTCCTTGGAGAAAGACTTCATGCTTGGAAAGGTATAGGGTCGATGTAAGAGAGAGGAGGTTGGTTTTAACGTTTTAGAAGTAATCAGTGCAACATTTTATATTAACAAAATGAATTAAAAATTACACCTTATGTAAATGTAGAAAAAGCATAGGATGGCGTCCATACGTGATCAAAATACTCAGCCAACGAGAAATAGAACTTCTTCAATGCATTTACTAGAATATTTAATGGTAAAATACTGATTCCTAACATCACACTTAATGGTGAAATATTAAATACTTACCCTCCACCCCCAAGAATAAGAATAGGACAAATACCTTCATTATCATCATTTCAACTCAAAATTTTGAAAACCCTAGTCATGTGAGCTATCGCAAGAAACAGTGTCCAATACGATTTTCTTAAGAAGATGAGCATTAATGGAGATTTGTGGGAAGAAAGGATGGACATTCTAGGTAGAAGAACCAATATTAGCAATATTGTGGAAGCATATAGCCATTTGAGGCAACATCTTTTCCTAGATCCTTCAGGACTTACTGTGCTTAGTGTTAGGACATTACTTTCAATTCTCCTTTGATATCCTAATTATCAATTTACTTGTTGTATCTAGTTAGTACACAGTGAGTCCTGGTCTGTTTCTTAATAGGCTTAAAATTGCCCAGATGGTGCTTAAGTTTCTACTGTGTAGGAAAAAGTAACAAATAACTGATGTGTTTTCTGTTACGCAAAAGCAAAGCCTAAATACTTAACATGTAATTTTTATTTGTTTCTAGAAATGAAGTCAATGGAACCTGATAGTAACCTGTTAAATGACCTGCAAAAGCAAAAGCATGAATTAATGCAAGAATTACTTACTCTCCAGAGAAAACTTAAAGGTATTATTTTTATGAGTTAGGTTATTTTGCTGGTGAAAATAATTGTACACACGTTGTTCTATGCCATCGAGTTGGAACTGACCCATAGTTGACCCTCCACATACATACATAATAGGGTGTTATTGTGCTTTCAAAATTAATTGTCCAGTTAGGATGTGCTGTTGTTGTTCTGTGCTGTAAAGTTGGAACCAACTCATAGCTGACCGTCCAGTAAGTTTATAGAGGCTGTAAATCTGACAGGAGGAAGTAGCCCACGTTTCTCCTGCAGAACAGCTGGTACCTTTCGGATTCATCACAGCTCCTTCCTCACTGGACTCTCTAGTTGGGATCTAGAGATACTTACTTTTTAAAATGTAAATAGATAATAAAGTTGGGGTACAGTAATGTTATTTACATTAAAAAGAGCTAGATAAAGGCAGTGTTATAGCTGGTGTTTCTAATTTCTCAACTTTTGCTAAAGTCACTAATACTGTGTTTTACATGCAAATGCCAAAAAATGGAGCAATATTCTAGAGTGAAGACACTTTTTATACTTGATTTTAAAAATTTGCAGAAATGTTATTTATTTATTTATTAGGTTTTGAAGATAAAGAGAAGGAGGCCGTTTGTACTACCAAATACCTAGAGGCAGAAAAAATCAAAATCAGTGAAAAGCCTCAAAATGATGCTGAATGCTTAAGGTAAGAATTTCCTGCTAGAATTTATCTTAAAATTTGATAGTTTTTCAAATTTTCAGATGAACTTCAGAATAAAGCTAAGTGCACAATTTTTTTGAAGTTCAAGGTGAAGATGACATTTCCTTCTTTGTGTATTCTGAAACATGCTAATAAACTTTTCTCTGCTTGGAAAATACTACACATATTTTAAGACACATGTTGCTGTTCTGTGCCATTGGGTCGCTTGTGACTCATAGTGACCCTGTGCACAGCAGCTCTCAACTTGGCTTTATCTTGAGCCAACCTCTTTGTCTCTGACACACACATCCCCATTACTCCAATCACTGAGTCAGTGCATCTCATTCAGAGTCTTCCTGTCTTGCACTTTCCCTCCACCCTCCCAAGCATGATGTCCCTCTTCAAGGATTGGTCCCTCCTTGCAACATGTCCATAGTATGTATGACAGTTTCAGAATCCTTGGCTCCAAGGAGCAGCCTGGCTTCACCCTCGCCAGGACACGCAGTCAAATACCTATGCATAGACGATGAAACACAGATAGACATTCTTCTGGTGCTCTCTGCTTTCAGCCAAGATCCATCTAACATTGGCTATAATGTCCCTAGTGCCATGGCCTCTTCTAAATCCAGCCTGCACTTCTGGCAGTTCTCTGTTCATACGGTGCTCTAGTTGGTTTTGGGTAATTTTCAGCAGAATCTTGCTTGCATGTGATATTAATGATATCGTTCAAGAATTTCCACACTCTGTTGGGTCACCTTTCTTTGAAATGGGAACAAATATGGACCTCTTCCAGTCACGTGGCCAGGTGGCTGCCCTCCAAAGTTGATAATATTAAAATAAATCTTAACTGTTCCTTTTTTTTTGGTAGCTTTTGGCCTTAGTGTTATTCACATCACGTTAGAGTAGACTAGTATTTGTTCTTCATGGTCCTTTCGTTATCTGTCATTATTTTGGAGATACGACTGAAACTATTCCTAATTTTTATAATTTCCAGGAGAACAAGCATCACAACTACTTTATCTAAAATGTGATACTCTGGTTTTACGCCTAAACAATGAGAGGGGATTTTCTTTGTGGAATATTTAGATGCTTCTTAGCCGTTTGGATAAGAAAGAATGGCTCATGTTTGAAATGACGTCCTCATAGCCATGATGGGGAAAGACCTCACAATTACTAATTTGACTACTGCTTTTTAGTAATTCAGTGTCAGATTCATCGACTTAAATTTTAAATATGTTTCTGAGAAGAGTCCTTGTTACCGAATCTATGAAGGAACAAATGAAGCCTGCATTCCCATAAATCATATAAGAAATATGCCCACTGTAGCGGAACTAGTGCTTCACGGTAGCAGAGTATTGCTGTAGGCCTTAATTTTAGTATATAGTGAGAAAATATTTGCAATTTAATTTTACATCAGGATTTATAAGCATGAAATGTCAATATCTTGAGTGATACGCTCGAAGCGAAATTAATTTCTCTAATGACAATCTGCTCATTGATTTATTTTTTTTTTACACTCTAAAAATGACAGTGCCCACTAGTATCATTATTATTAGCAGTGTTAGGGCTTCCCGTTCGAGCTCCAGTGTGTGGGTTTGTCATCCAGTGATAAGTATTTGTGCTAGGTCAGTATTAAACACACACAGTACATTAGAGGACGCTTCCCTTTTCACAAATGTTGGAAAAGGAAATTTGGGTAGGAAGAATCATCAGGCCTCATACCTAGTCATTCATTGGCGTTTCGGCACTTATCGATGTGTTTACCCAGACGCTCTTCAATTCCTGAATCTCTATAGCTTAGTTTCCTATTGGATTGTTCTATGCAAGTCATCCGTAGAGTGAACAGCAGTCACACACACGTGTACAGCGTTTAGGAAGAGAGCCATCAGTTTTAGGATTAATGCAGTAATGAGGGACTGATTTCCGCCAGTGCGAGGGCATTATGGAAACCATGAAGGCCAAAATCAAATTAATTTTAACCTTAAAAGCCTGGAGTAGACTAGCCTTTACATCGACGTATTCAGATGTTTAGTGAATTCTGTAATAGTTACATTGCTGTTAATTATTTCAGGTTTCATTCTTAATGACATGGATGCTTCTACAGCAAGGTTTCTCAAGCTTGGCCCTTTTGTCTCAGATAACCCTTGTTGCAGAGCCTATGCTGTGCATCCTAAAATGTTGAGCAGCATCTTTGGCCTGTACCCACAAGCTGCCAGTAGCATCTCCCGTCTGAGCTGTGACAGCATGTCTCCAGTCATTGCCAAGTGTAGTAAATGAATGTCATAAATCTGTAAAAGCATTCCCTACTGTCCTTCCTCTGTGTTCAGAGAGATCTTGTTCATAATTCTATTATTGTTGTTGTTGTTATGTGCCATCGAGTCGCTTGCGACTCATAGCGACCCTATGTACAAGAGCTCTAAATGCTGTTCTATCCTGTGCCAACCTAGCCATCTCAACCTAGCCACCGCTCCAGTCACAGAATCGATCCATCTCACCAGAGGTCTTCCTCTCCTTCACCTCCCCTCCACTCTGCCAAACATGATGTCCCTTTCTATTTTCTTTTTTGTTTTCCTTTCTATTTTCTTGTGATAATTATTGATGTCTCTATCCGTTTATCCCACTGAATTGTGAACCCTCACAACCTTTAGGGAGCTCTGGTGGCCTAGTGGTAAGTAAGAAGCGGTACTGCACTCCCAAAGGCACATGGTCAAATCCATTCATCTGCTGTGCTGGGAAGAGGATGGGCAGTCTCCTCTCCTGCGATCGATTCCCTCTGAAAACTCACTGGAGGGTCAGCTGTGAGTTGGTTCTGACTTGAGGGCAGGCACCACCATTTCTTATCCATCTTTCTATCAGTCTCTATCTAGCACAGTTCAGACATAGTGCATATTCAGTAAATACTTGTTTAGTTTTTGGATCTTTGTGTAATTGAATTTTCACTACAAAGAAAAGATTCATGGTTGTTTTATTGGGTACTTCCAAAGAGATGATATATTTATTCACTGATAGCCCCATTTTAGATTAGAATGCTTCTTTTTCATCTCTGATACTTCTCTTCACGTGGAAGAAAACTCTTACTACTTTGACTCCTTTAACCTGTAACTTCTTCTAGAGAGCATGACTCTGTTTGATAGGTGAGTTTGGAACAGTAAACAGGGTGATGTGAAATCCAGTACTTCTGTTTTCCCTACGTCTTTGGAAGTTGGTCCAACTCAGAAGGCTTGTACTCCATTCTGCTTCTCTGTTCCTTACATGTCAAAATGGTCAGGAGGAGAAAGCTTGTGAAGTCCAGTACTGCCTTGAACTCTGTGAATTGCTAATCTAACTCTGGTACATAATATCCCTGTCTGCAGATATAAACAACATTATCTAATAGCTCCTCTATATCAGTAATACACCTGACGTTTTGGCCCTTCTGGCTGCCCCATCTTTACGCTGGGCAGAAACCAGGGAGGACAGTGTTGTCTAATGGGCTCCTACAAACTTTCAATACCGATTATTATTACCCAACACCAGGAGATAGAGTTCTTGAACATGGTTTTTATTTGCTCCAAACGAGACAGACAACTTTAAACATCCCAGGCATCTTCTTTACCAAAAACTTATTCTAGACTGTGTTTACATTTCCATAACCAGTATTTGCACTTATTTAATAGAATGGGAAGCTTGTTTCAGAAATCAAGCTGCAGAATCAACAGATGAGATTTTCATCCTGAGCTCTTGATGGGAGTGTGCTTTTGTGAAGAGCATATTTGCCACGGGAACTGCACAAAAGTTAATATATACCTGCTACTGAGAGACTCTTAATGCATTTATATGAAGTAGTAAATCAATGCTGGTGCCTTTTCAGGGAAAAAGTCATCCAGTTAAGTTGGACATAGAGGTCATATTGATGGTCCTGATTTATAAGACAGCATAAATACACTGTTCAAATACTTCTAGGTGCTAAATGATACATAGATAAGTATATGTATGCATATGTTTATTTTGTTAAGTATGTATGTATATGTTTAAATTATGAAAGTAGGTTGTATTGATTGATTCAGAATTCAAATGGTACAGAAATATAAAATGTACAAGTCTCCTTTCTCATAATCTCACTCCCACACCCTCAGCATAATCATTAAAAGTTAAAATTTTGAAGCGTTTCCTTTCACAGTTTCTATTTCTCTGTATATGTTTGCACATGTGTTTAACAAGATAGGATTGTGTTATCACTTTTACTTAGCTCAATTTGTTTCACTGTTGTTGTTGTGTACCGTAGAGTCAGAGCTGACCCACGGCCCTCAGGCAAGTTTTCAGAGGCAGTAAATGGCACGGGAGGAGACTGCCCATCTTTCTCCCACAGAGTGGCTGGTGGCCCTGAACTGCGTACCTTTGCACTAGACCACCTTGCCATAATATTATAAAGATTCTTCCATGTCAGTTTATACTGACCAATTTCATGCTTTTTTGGTCATTTTATGCAAAGTGTGTTTATGTAACCATTCTTGCAGAGAGGAAAATCCAGGGCAGTTTCTAACCATTCACAGTTAAAACATTCTTATAAATGCATCCTTAAAAACCTGTGGGGAGTTTTGGTAGCATTACTTAGAATAAGCACCTTCGCATTATTTAGTGGATTAATAGGCCTTGTTAGCGAGGCTACATTTAGAAAACAGTTCACCTTTACTTTTTGGTGCCCTGTGTTATTAGTAAAAATGAACTCAAAGTGGGCAAGTACAATACGGCTCAGTTCGAATGTTTCTAAAAAATAATAATTCCATAATTATAGAACTGCCCTAACACATTTCATCCCTCTCTTCTTGAGTTATAAAAATCATTTCTTTCTAAGATCCTTCTTCACCGTGCATTTCGGCGGCGGCTGCTGCTGACTCTGCTTGTTTTCTGGTAGAACTTCATCATTTATTCACTAACAGAAGTGTCTTCGCAGCATCGATTATGTTGCTCTCTTGCTAATAGAGATCCCTTGTTTTGTGAATTCTCGGCACAGACTCTAGTTATCACAGCTTCTAAGTAAATACAGTAAAAAATTGATAATAGAATCAATTGATTATTTTTAAAGTATGTCTTGTCATCACTGCCTATTTGACTCAAATTTTGAATATTGCTTGTTTTATAAGCTGAATACAGTATTTCAGTTATCATTTTTCACATCCATTACTAGCTTTGACATTATAATGCCATTTATGAGGTTTTCTTTCTTTTCACATATTTCCTTTTATAAACAAATACCTCTTGGTCTGAGGGCTAAGAAGACAGAATTGAAAATATAAGGAAATGCCTATCTCAGCCCACCCAGGTTTTAGAGGAAAGGAAGCTAACAGAACTCCAGTCTCCACCTCCTCCTCTCCAGCAGTTGTCTCCAGTTTGCCCACGGTATCTATGAAGGTTCATCTCCATCAGCCCAGCCCTTAACCACAGTGCTGCTGGAGCTCTTGGCCTGGGCTTGTTGTTGTTATGTGCCGTCGAGTCGTTTGCGACTCATAGCGACCCTATGTACAACAGCCCTAAACCCTGCTCTATCCTGTGCCAATCGCACTGCCTCCAACACACCCATCCCAGTTACCCCAGTCACTGAATCAATCCACCTCATAGAGGGTCTTCCCCTCCTGCGCTGTCCCTCTACCCTACCAAGCATGATGTCCCTCTCCAAGGACCTGTCTCTCCTTACAACATGTCCAAAGTATGTCAGACGAAGCCCCAGAATCCTTGCCTCCAAGAAGTAGCCTGGTTTAACCCTCTCTAGGATGGATCTGTTTGTTTTCTTGGCAGTCCATGGAACATTCAATACTCTTCTCCAGCACCACAGCTCAAAGGCGTCAATTCTCCTTCTATCCTCCCTAGTCATTGTGCAACTCTCTGATGCATAACAAGTGATTTGTGCATAGGCCTGGGCTTGTTGTTGTTGTTGTTATGTGCCGTCGAGTCGTTTCCGACTCATAGCGACCCTATGCACAACAGCCCTAAACCCTGCTCTATCCTGCGCCAACCGCACCGCCTCTGACACACCCATCCCGATTACCCCAGTCACTGAATCAATCCATCTCATAGAGAGTCTTCCCCTCCTGTGCTGTCCCTTCACCCTCCCAAGCATGATGTCCCTCTCCAAGGACCCATCCCTCCTGGCAACATGTCCAAAGTATGTCAGACGAAACCCCAGAATCCTTGCCTCTAAGGAGTAGCTTGGTTTAATCCTCTCCAAGATGAATCTGTTTGTTTTCCTGGCAGTCCATGGTACATTCAGTACCCTTCTCCAGCACCACAGCTCAAAAGCATCCACTCTCCTTCTGTCCTCCCTAGTCATTGTCCAACTCTCTGATGCATAGCAAGCGATTGCAAATACCATGGCCTGTATTAGGCGCACCTTAGTCTCCAGAGAGACACTGTTGCTCCTGAGTACCTTTGAGAGGTCCCTAACAGCAGACTTTCCCATCGCGATACGCTTTTTGATTTCCTGACTGCTGGTACCAAGAGTGTTAACTGTGGAGCTGAGCAAACTGAAGCTGTGAACACTCTCAATCTCTTCGTCATCCATCCTGACGCTGCTAATTGGTCCAGTGGCGAGAGAACTGGTATTTTTATTTTTTCAATTTCATTTTCAAACCTGTGATCAGAAATAAAGTATGTATGAAAGCAGACATCTTAAATAATTTTGAAATTAGTAAATTTGTGTTCTTATTTGGTACTAAAATAAGTTCCATATAAATTAATAACATTATTGTTCTTTATCTTCCCCAGTGCACTTGAACGCATTGTGTCACAGTCACTGTATCAGTCTGTCTCATTGAGAGTCTTCCTCTCTTTTGCGGACCTTCCAACTTTCCAAGCATGATGTCTTTTTCCAACAAATACCTTCTTCTAAAAACATGCCCAAAGTATGTGTGACAAAGTTCTGGCATCCTTGCTTCTAAAGAGTCCACTTCTTGTTGCACTTTCTCCAAGATATACATAGTTGTTTTTTGGCATTCCATGGAACATTCAGTACTCTTCTCCAATAGCCCAGCTCAAAAGCTTTTGTTGTTCTTCTGTCTTCCTTATTCCTAGTCCAACTCTCAGATACATAGCAAGTTACTGGTGGAAGTGGGCGGAGGAACCACCATGGTGCACCTTAGTCCTTAAACTGATATCATTGCTCATTAGGGCTTTGTAACCGTCACTGACCCTGGAATTGTCAATGATTTCATATTATTTGATCCACTATCAACAACTTTGCGACTAGCACTTAGGAAATCAAAAAGACATGTTGCCTTGGGTAAGTCTGCAGTCAGGGACCTCTCTGAAGTGCTGAAGAGCAAGGATGTCAATTTAAAGACTATGATATGCCTAATCCAAGCCATAGCCTTTTAAGTTATTTGCTATGCACCCTAAGGTGGACCTGATCCAGGCCATAGTCTTTGCAGTTACTTGCTGTGCATCAGAGAGCTGGAGAGTGACAAAAGTTGACAGAAGAATTGATGCCTGTGAGTTGTAGTACTACAAAAGGGTATTGAACACACCATGGACTGCCAAGAGAACAAACAGGTCTGTCCTAGAGAGAGTGAAACCAAGCTGCTCCTTGGAGGCAAGGATTTTGAGACTCTGTCTCACATACTTTGGGCATGTTGGAAGGAAGGATCGGTCCTTGGAGAAGGGTGGAGGTGGAGGCACATGGCAGGAGAAGACCCCAGGATGAGATGGATTGACACAGTAACTAGAGTAATGAGGACAGATGCATCAGAGAGAGTGAGATTGCATCTGGGTAGGGAAAGATTCAGACCTATTGTGCATAAGATCACTATGAATTGTAATTGACTCCAACAGTCACATAACAAGAATAGTTTTCATATGCTTCTGAACCAACTGAAAATACAGTGAGTTAGTCCGATTTATGTTAGCCTTTAAAATGACATCCTTCCTCTTTGGTTCTTTGAAGAGACCATGGGCCACAGGTTTTCCTAATGTAGTATGTCTTTGGGTTTTGGTTTGTTTTTTTACTGTTGGTGCCATTTTTGTTGATTGTGGATCCAAGTAAAATGAAATTGTTGACAATTTGATCTATTCTCCTTCTATTATGGTGTTGGCTACTGGGTCTGTGGTCAAAATTTTTGTTCTCTTGGTGTTGCGCTGTAACCTATATTGAAGGCTATAGTCTTTAATCTTCTAAAGTAGCTGTTTGAAGTCTTTTCACTTTCTGCAAGCAAAGTTGTTTCCTTTGTATAAGGTAATACGTCATCTGGTCCTGATGCTACATTCTTCTTTATAAAAAAAAACAATCCCCAAACCAACTCTAGAATCTTTAAGGAAACCAGTAAGAACATGTTCGCATATGTGATATATTAAAGTTAAAATCTTAATGTGTCAAAAGATCATCGGTGTAATAGAACGGGAAAGTAGGGGAAATTACAGCAATCATAACAAAACATGGATAGCAGTTTATGAAGTAATCAAGTAATTAAAAACACAGTAAGAAAGCATTAAAATAAGTGGTTCTCCATTCATGTGGTTACTCAGTAAATATATATGTATAAGATAAATAAGGCAAGGTTTGCATTATTAGGAATCCTCTGACAATGGAAATAATATGACATTCTTAAACAGATAAGTCACTGACAAACACAGAAATAGTAATTTATAATGCTTATCAATGAAGTGCAAATTTAAAACTACTGAATAAATATTTTTTCTATCAGATTATGGGAGGCATTATTCAATGACCATAATCAGAGTTGGCAAGAGTGTGGTATAAAAGATGACTCCTGCCTTGCTGGTGGCTGTATATTTTACATATATTTGGGATGTAATTTGTTGTATGTAAGTTATAAATGCATTATAAATGTTTATGCCATCTGAGCTAATAATTCAACATAGGAACTCTATCCCAAGGTAAACAATTCTAAGCATAGAGTAAGTTTTTTTATGCATAAGGATGTTCATGGTGATTTTATTTTATTGGTAGGAATAAATAGAAATAATACAGAAATATATTAAAAACATAACTTAGCCAATGTAAAAAAGTACACCCAACTACTGCCTGTGAATCCCTCCTGACTTGTGATCATGACAGAGTAGAATTGTGGGTAGAGTTTCTGGGGTGGTAAATCCTGAGGAAAGCACACTTCACCTTTCTCCTACTGAGCAGCAGGTGAGTTTGAACCAGCAGGCTCTTGGTTCGCAGCTGGATGCTTTGACCACCATGCCACAATGTAAAGAGCCTACCTCTAATGCTGAAGTTAGCAGTAATGTAGTGACTTGGAATAATGCACATTTGTTTTAAGTGACATTTAAAATAGTATGTGTAATTTACAAGGGAGAAATGTGTATATGATAGTATTGCCAAAATAAAAAGGAGGAGACAAGAGTTGTCTAAACTATATAATCAAAATTATATGGAAACAAAAGACTGGAATGAAGTTCACCTAAACTTTAACAAGTGTTTTAATTTGATTCATAGGATTTGGGGTTAAGTCCTTTCCTCCTCTTTCTACTATTTAGTTTTGTAGCTTTTAGAGAGAGAGAATGTTTTTCTATGAAAAAGAGAAATCATTGAAAAAGTGGAAATACTCAACTAGTGACACAGGTACATGGGTCATAAGATTCACTAGACAAAGTCACGGTGTTGGCCATCGTGGCCATTTTTTGATGACCCAGAGAAAGGTGACAATAACCAGCGCACGCTGCCCTCATTTCTGGTGCAGTGGTTAAGGGAAGTCCTTTCTGACTCAAGTAGGCAATCAGTCCATGCCTGGAAGCGTGAGATCTGCTTGCCATTATGCTGCTTTGCCTAGATCCAAAAGTATTAATATTCATACCATTATCATCTAGCCTCTTTTAAAGCTAGCAAGAGCAATCTTTAAGTGCAGATCTAAATTATACACCTGATTATATGCTGCATAGAGAAATACCTTCTATAATTTGTTCTAAATATCCCCCTTAATTTCAGTAGTCTCTTATTAGTAACTAAGAGAGACAGTGGTTACCATCAAGTTCTCGTGGGCATGAGGATGTTACAGAATTTGTGGTCCTTCTGAAAAGAAGAGGGACAGTGTTACTGATATGGTGAGAACAAAAATCCTCTGGATTTTATTTGAAAAACAAAGATGTTAAATGAAGTCTTTAGTTCATTTAACCTTTTGTTTGTTTAGTTAATGCCATTAACATGGTATTACTGAACCCACATCATGACTCCACTTACCCTTCCATTTTCATTTTTTAAATAATGATTTCATGATTTTATGCTTATATAATCTAATGCTTAAAATTACAAGTTCAGTCCTTTCCTAACGAGGACGTCTTCAAAATTCCTGTTTACAATTTAAATCTTTACAAGTTCTGAACACAATGTACTTCACATAAAGGTACTGTTCCCTAAAATATTCCCAGTTGATAGCAATGAACTAATACTGTCTATAAATGTCATTTTTAATTCTTAGTTTATGTGAATTAACATCCAGATAAAGCCCACCCTTAACCATTGACTGATAAATATTTTAACCATTTTTAAGGTAAAGGACATCCCTTTTTTATCCTCAGTTTTTTAAACTTTAAATTTATTGTTTGAGTTAATATTTTTTTATCCTGTAAAGTTTATCAGTTTGGCTGTATTACTCTTTAATAGCCTTTCAATTATTAAATGTATATTAGTTACTCAGTTTTGATTATTTGTTTGGGAATTTCATCCCAAATTTTATTTATTAGTAGTATATAATTGCAGATTATGAAAGTTTCTTACCAAATTAGTTCTTTTTAATTTAAAATTCTGAACACTACTCTCCTTATAATAAAAAACATAAAACATGCCTTTCTGCTAAACTGATAGAATTAATATTTCTCTGGAAACAGACTTAAAAAAGAATTAGAACTTTATAAAGAAGATGACATGGAAAGTATTTATGAAGCTCTTCAAACAGAAGTAGAACTTTTGGAGTTGGTAAGCCACTCTTAATTCTTTTACTTTAATGCAGCATTATTTTACCTGCTGATGAGAATGGTTTTACTGACACATGTGTCATTGAACTAGTGTTTTTGTCCTTCACCTGGATTTGTGTTAAATACCAAAAACAAAACAGGAAAAAAATCGAAACCCAGGATCAAACTGTAAATCTGTGAAATGTTTTACTTTTCTGGAGGATTAGATGTGACCTACACCAAAATGTATTTTTAGGGAATATGTTTAATTTCAAGTAAAAAAAAAAAAAATTCAAATATGACCTCACAACGTTGCCTTACCTGAAGCTGTTATTAGAGGATTCAAACACTGAAGTAGTTTAACTATCATAATGCTTAAAAGCTTTTTTTGGTTTTGATAGGTATAATTATACTTTTATTATGTTTGATTCTAAAACTTTCCTTTTATAGATTTTTATAATCTCAGGAAGTTTGGATTCAATTCTTGGAAACTTACTTTCAGACAGTGTAGGAGCACTTTAAATTGCTTTTAACCTCATATTTTGATTGTTTATAAAATGAACAGGTTATTTGCCATACTCTATTATAATAGAATATACTGAAATGAAATTTTAAAATGTAATTTGATGTGTAACATTTGTTTCATGTTTATAGTCTATAAAAATTTTCTTGTTTAAAAATATTCTATGGGAGCTCTGGTGGCCTGTTGTTGTTAAGTGCCGTGGAGTCGTAGACAGCCCATAGCGACCCTTTGAATCAAAGACCTGAATACTTGAGTAATTTTCATCGTTTCTCCACATTCATAGAGTTTCTGGAGACAAGCTATTATGGAAGAAGTGGATGCCACTCCTGCTTCTAAGCTTGTTTTAATCAGGAAGCTCCACCAAACTCTGTTCACCATGGGTAACCATTATCACATTTGCTGCATCAGTGTCACAGTGTTTAGCATCACAGCAACCATGAGTTACCTCTGTACAGCAAATGGTCAGACCAGTGCTATACCACTTAGAAGACTGTTTGACCAAAAACAATTAAAACCATCCCAAATGCATTTTTAAATAGGAGGCCAAATCAAATCAGCTCACACCCATTAGCAAGTCAGTATTCTACCCTAATCCTCACCAGAACCAGCAAACAAACCTCTGTAGAATCGGGCTGCTGCAGACGATTTCCAAACTAGATTCTAGCCCCCCTCTGGTGGCCTAATGGTAAGCAGCTGTGCTGCAATCCCAAAGGCACATGGTTCAAACCCACCAGCTGCTCTGCAGGAAGAAGATAGAATATCTCCTATCATGCTGCTTGAAAAGACACTGCCTCTGACACCCCACTGGAGGGTTAGCTGTGGTTTGGTTCCTTCTCACATAACAAAAGTGCTATAGTAGGCTTATGCCAGGGTTTGTGTTTTTTAAAAAGCTTTCAAATATGCAATTCAGAAACCCCTACAGTTATTATTTATTCTAATTTTGATAAATTTTACATAATTATTTAAGAGCTTATCATCGTTATTATATATTTTCTTTTTAGACTTTGGAACAGAAAAGATTTCAGTAAAATAATGTGTGGAGAATTGGCCAGCCTTCTGAGAACGGATCAAAGCATCTTAGAACCAAATCTTTGTGATAGATACAAAATGACACTCGTTAGTAGAGCAGAGTCTTGTGTGAATCATGGGATCTGGATGTTCAAAGATACAGTTGATATCACACATCATTTTCTAAGAATTTGTTTAGACTTTCCCTCTTGTTATGTGTTGGATCTTTAGGGATTCCTGCATGCTTTGATTTTGTTTGTAAAGGAAGAGGAAGGGTAAGAATAAGTAGATACTGTTTTCCCGAGCTTCTTACGTCCCTGTGACCTATAAATTGATCTGTACTGTCTGATGTATACTTCCCGTTCTTTTTGTGGCTTAGGTTGGGGTCCAGTCAAACACACATAGGAATAAATGATCAGATGATTAACACATTTCTACCAACAAGGGTATTGCTTTCATTTAATCAATTTCTACTCATGTCTGTTGACACAAGTTCACTGAGGCCTTTATCTTTCTCCATGTTCATCTCGTGTTTCCTCAGACTAGCTCACCTGCAGCCATTTCCCCAGCAATGCATGCTTGCCAGTTTCTTTTTCTAATATCAGTGCTCTTTTCAATGAAATAAGTTATCCTCTTTGGAAGGGCCATAAACCACTTTTGGTCAAGACTCAGTTTCGCAGGTGGCTGAAACGTGGCAACTGGGGGCCAGTTAACACAAACTTAGTATCTCCTACAATTTCCAGCAAGCATCTTGCTGGATTCTCAGTAGTTTCTCAAAGTGTGTTGAAACGTCTCTTTGACCCTCAAAGTCCTAGATTGTGGAGCTACCGGGAGGGGAACAGAATCACAAAATCCGGGGTATGTTTCAGAATATGACTGAAACTGGTAAAGCCCAGTTTTCCTCTGTGGTTAGAGATGATTTATCTTATTAACATTAAATATTAAATGTTTGCAAATGTCTTATGCTTATTGACTTTAGAGTAGAGAACTTGGATGTAATTTCCAGAGTGAATATTTCAACACATCTCTTTTTGCATGCTTTCCACACTTTTTTTAAAAGCTAAGTTAAAGCACTTTGCTTTCAATGTGTAGCAAATCCTATTTGTGTGAATAATTTGCATTCCTGGAAATAGTTTCTATTTTGATTTTTAAAATATTCACATTAATAGTAAATTATTTTCCTTAGGCGAAAAAAATGGCGCCAAGGAATTGTAATCTATTTTGTATGCAAATAATGCATATGGAATTATTATTGAGATTTGTTAAAACTTCAGTTCTGGCTTAGTTTAGTCAATTTATCTACTCACATTGTAAGTTTTATGCTTATCTATTATTATATGTGCACAGTGTTATTAATATGCAGGTCGAGTTTACACATAAAGCTTTTTTTTCACTTACCAGTAATTTTTGTTCAGTCTGGTTTTGTAGCTAAAATATTAATGCTAACTAGAGATCTGCATGCTTATTTGCATAAGTAACACAGCATGGTTTATATGCAGAATAAACTGGTACAGTATCCCTTTCACATTTGTGTGTTATACAGAATATCTAGATTAAAAATTTAGTAATGAATCAGGAGTCAGATAATATTGAGAGAAACCAGGGAGTTCACTCTTTTCATAATTTTAGAATGCTTATTTTCAAACAATTCAAATGAGTGATGATTTTAACACTTGTCTGGTTAAGTACTACAAAGCACTACCCATGTAGCACCAGAGAACTTACCAAACCAAACATAAGAATCAATAGAAATCTCATGCCCTCTAAAAATACCAGCCGTGGATTAGGTCCATGTTCAGTTTGGTTTTAAGAAATAATAATTAATAATAGTTAGTAATTAAAGCTCATACATAGAAAGAAAAGTTAAAATTATCTGGATATTTCATACTGAGTTTAATTACTCTGAAAGCACACAAAACGGTAAGTTTTACATTAATGTTCGTTCATTAAGTCAAGTCGTATACATATTCTGTATTCTCAGTGATAACCAGAACTAAAATTAATCCAGAGTTACTCTGTTACTGCTTTGTGCTCCATGACCCACCACCACAATGTTTTAATGTAAAAGAAGTTTCTTTCAGAAGCTGCTTTCAGCCTCTGTTGGGGATAATATTTGAATGTGGAGATAGTTTGCTGCATATTTTTCCTGCTGATTAGTGAGACCGTTTGGCTAGGGGAAGCCGGGGAGGGAACAGCAAGAATGTTGTCCAATGTGGAGCATGACCACTGGACTAGAAATTCCTTTCTTCCTTCCTGGCCTAATTACTGCGAGGAAAAAAAGAAACAAAGCAAAGGAAAAACTGGACAGTATGAAGCATCAGGAAGAGTTCCTATACTGTTCACTGTCTTATCAATAGTATTCTTTACTGTAGAGGAAGCAAAAATGGAGGGGCGTCCTGCCTATCTATACCTTTTATGCCCTTAGAATTTGAGACACAATGATGAGATTACACAAAGTGCAAGATAAGGCTGAGGTCGTTATACTGTAATGAATTAGGATCTAGAAATGTCTTAGAGTCAACTTGGGATAGGTAATTTGTTCTAGATGGAAATTATGTTGTACAAATATATTTTGTCTCTCTTTTTTTTTAATTTTACATTTTTTTTTAACTACTTGCTGTATACTGTTGAATGGCATCTGACTGGCACAGGAAGAGATTGCCCCTCTTTCTCCAGCAGAGCATCTGGTGGATTCGAACCACACACATTTGGGATTGCAGCACACCTTCTTGCCACTAGGCTACCAGAGCTCCGTTATATTTTGTTTCTTACAAGAAGGGCACTTTAGTAATTCAGCTGGCCAGTTCCTGATGCACAGACAGCATACACTAGACCCTGCTTTAAAGGACAATATCTTTCTATTTTATAGCAACCGATCATGAGTTACTGTGTCACATTATTATTAACAAATTGTTTATTTGTAGTCCAGGGAGCAATAGCAGTTCAGTGATATACTTAGAAGTAAATATTAAAAAAAGAAGTAAATATGAGCTATTTTTAATTCTCTACTTAGCAGTACAAGGTGCCCTATCATGTAGCTATTTATGTATGATAAAGATTTTCAAAATGTGTGTACATACACACACGCTAACATTTGAAAACAGATCTGTTTCAGTTGAGTTTGTATTGACTCCCTTTCTTTTCTTTGTCATCCTGAAAAACTTTAGAGAAAGGAATGTATTTGCTTTTCAGAGTCTAGTTCAGAACATTTCTTGCCATGGGAATTTTTTTCAGGCTGTGAACTAAAAATGAAATATATTTTTTTGTCATTAGCCTGAAGCAGGGATTAAGTCTTGGAGTTTTGTGACCCTTTTATCTTAGAACAACAGAGTTCTATAGGGTTTTGGGGGTGTGTGTGTGTGTGTGTGTGTGTGTGTGTGTGTGCGTGCGCGCGCGCGCGTGTTAATAATAGAAGAATGGAAAGTAAAAAAAATAGATGAGTGGGAAAGATAAAGTCATCTTTGAAACTGTTTGAGGTAGCAAAGTATAATTAGTCTCATTTGTAGTTTCTGAACATTGTATTTTGAAGTTTTATTTAGTCTACGAATAATCAAATCATTGCACCAGTGAAAAAGCCTTATTTTCTTCACTATCTTACTGATATTTAATAAAAAAGAACATTGAGACCATTTTGGCTAATAGATGAGGGAAAGAATATAGTAATTCCCTTTTTCTTTAAAAATGAATGACGGTTGATGTGTTGCTTTTTGCAGCACTTCTGGTCACGTTTATTAAATGTAAGGAAACGTTTTGCATGGTAATGCTTACTGGAAGAACATGTTGACTAGAGGAAAGCCATGGACCTATGGTAAGGTGCTCTCCCAGCTGCTGCTGTGAAAATCAAGAGTCAAACTGAGAAAGGAATGCTTATTTAAACAACTGCTTGTGATACAAATTTATCTCTACAAGGCCTTCATGAAATCGACAGCACCATGATTCAGGTGTCTGGGGAAAGAAAGAGTAAGTCGAAATGGGAAATTAATAGCAGTGATTGATATCAAAGTCATATCTGTGGAAATTATCGCCTATGGCAATTAGTTTTAAATTGCTACATGATCTCTCACAGCTGGTGATGGGAACTGCCTGGTGCAGAGAAATGGCTCATTAGTGCCCCGTTCAAGTGGCATGTGGGGCACCTGCGATGCCTGCCACTCCCAAGACACGTTTCTGACTGTGCCAAGCCAGGCCCGAAGAGTGAGAGGGGCAGGAACAAGAGAACTATACTACTCTTAGCTCTTAAGTTCATTTCATACAACATGCAGCTCGTGCTGTTCACGCAGCTCCCCATGTTTATGTTCTTGGGTCCAGAAATTCTGATTTAGAGAGCAAGTAGTCATGAATACAACAGCTTCTTGCATAGGACGCCTATATCTAACTGCTCATATACAGAGTTTATATGTGCTTCCAGGTATGTAATAGTACAGTATATGTTGTTGATGTTGTTATGTGCCGTCAAGTCGCTTGTGACTCATAGTGACCTTCTGTACAACAGCCCTAAACCCTGCTCTGTCCTGTGCCAATCTCACTTTCTCTGACACACCCACCCTGATTTCCCTAGTCACCGCATCAGTCCACCTCATAGAAGGTCTTCCCCTCCTGCGCTGTCCCTCCACCCTCCCAAGCATGATGTCTCTCTCCAAGGACTGTTCTCTCCTTGCAGCACGTCCAGAGTATGTCAGACGAAGCTTCAGAATTCTTGCTTCCAAGGAGCAGCCTGCTTTAGCCCTCTCCAGGATGAACCTGTTCGTTTTCTTAGCAGTCTATGGTACATTCAATACTCTTCTTCAGCACCACAGCTCAAAGACATGCATTCTTCTGCTATCCTCCCTAGTCACTGTCCAAACCTCTGACACATAGCAAGTGATTGCAAAGACCATGGCCTATATCAGACACACCTTAGTCTCCAGAGTGACACCATTGCTCTCCAGTACTTTGGAGAGGTCCCTAACAGCAGACTTTACCATTGCAATATGTCTTTTAATTTCCTGGCTGCTGGTGGCAAGAGTGTTGACTGTGGAGCCAAGCAAATCAAAACTGTGAACAATCTCAGTCTCTTCACCATCCATCCTGAGGCTGCCAATTGACCTAGAAGTAAGAATCTTTGTCTTCTTGATGTTGAACCTTAATCTATGTTGACGGCTGCAGTCCTTGACCCTCTGCAGCAAGCGCTTCAGGTCCTCCTAAGTTTTAGCATATGTCTTGATAGTCATAATGTCTATGCTATTGGTTTATGTATATAACGTACTCAGTGTTGAGTTACCTAATAGGCAATTAGGCCTGGGTGTGTTTATACTTAGCGAGTGAGCCCAGGCTTTTCTTGCTAATTGGATAATTTCCCCGGACTTTCCTGCACTTTCAATGATTAAAGTGAACTTTCCCTACTTACAAACAAAAAGTTAACTGTAGAGACGTATATACTTTGACTCAAAGGCAGCAACATCTGATCTTGTGGATCCGATAATTCTCAAGTTTTAACATTGTTGTTTGCTTAATTGTCTTTAAAAAATATTGCCATAAATTTCATCATGGCTCATAAATGAAGCAAACTAGTGTTAGTGATAGCAGCAGCAAGAGATGAAGTGTGGATTTGGGAGTGGAACAAAACGTTAACAGCACAGACGTGACAAGAGCAGAGGGTGTTACTGCTCACCACTTAGGTGAATTCATACAGCCTCCAAATCCCATAACATCCTATTTCACAGACTGTATTGTGGACATTAAGCAAAGCACGACTGCACTTGTAATAAATTATTGTTCTAATTAGTTAGCAAACTCTTCTTTAAATAATCCTCTTAATCTACAATGATATATGCAAGTATAATTTTAGGTAGGACTTTTGTGATGCCTGAGAAAAAGTATTTTGTAATTCAAACTGCCATTAAATGATGTGGTTCTTGACGTAGTTTTGTTTGCACTTTCAGACCAAGTTCCCAGTTGGGAATGAGGTAGGAACAATCACAGAACTGGTTAAAGTTAACTCTAAAACCTGATGCCCACTGAAATTTAAAACCACCAAGGATATATTTATAAAAACGGATATATTTATAAAAACACTTATCATATAAATTTAAATCTCTGTTGATAGCCTAGTTGAAAATTTATATATACAAAATTCAGATTTTGCAAATGGAACCAGATCTTGATGGTAATCTGTTTGGTGTGAGGTGACTTAGAGCCAGAGGTCTCTTTACTTATAATTCAATTGTATGGGTTTAAATGTTAAAATATATTTTTTGCAACAGTTAAATATTAGAAGAGAAAAAAAGTTTGAATCATTTAAATCATGTGTTTGGTATGAGAAAACAGTAATTCATCAGCATCAGTGAAAATGAATTTTTTTTAGATTAACTATAAAGATTTATCTTTCCACACTTCTTGAGGAGGAAGGGGAAGTCAGTGCAAAGCCAGCTTAAATGGAATGTTACTGAAAAATCACTTGTAGGAATGTCACCACTCATCTGTCAGTTTGCTGTGCTGTGTGGTGGCCTTTGTAGGGCTGTGATGCTGGAAGATGCGCCACCAGTATTTTAGATACCAGCATAATCATCCAAAGGGGACAAGTTTCAGTGGAAGTTCCACGCTAAGACAGACTGAGAAGAAAGATCTGAAAATATCCACTCTCAGCCCATGAAAACACTGAAGGATCACAGACTATTGTTTGATCTAGTGCTGGAAGATAATACTGGAAGCCACTCAAAATACAGTCGGAGAAGAGCTAGCTTTTCAAAGTCAAGTCTAGCTTAATGACATACAGAATAAATCTCTTAGTGGAGAAAGGATCTTCATTCACTGATGTGATAAGACTCAAAATGAACAAAAACAGTTACAAAGATCCATTAACAACAGGAACAAAGAATGTATGAAGTATGAATCCAGGAAAATTGGAAGTTGTCAGAAGTGATACTGGCTGCATAAGGATTGATATCCTAGATAATGGTGAGTGGAAATGGACTGGACAAGCCGTATGGTCGACTGTGCTGAGAAGGACGGACACTATGAAGAGGAATGACATCACTTAATTGTCAAAAAGATGGTATCAGGAACCATGTGGAAGCACAGTGCTGTCAGTGATAGGATAATATCCATATGCACACAAGGAAGACTTAGTAATACAAACATTCAAATTTAAACACCAGTCATTAAAGCAAAATATGAGGAGATGGAGTATTTCTACCAACATTTGCTTGTAATAAGGATACATTAACAGGTTCTCCCAAGCGCATCTGGGACTGGAGGAGACAGGTGGGCAGGTGGGTTAGTGTGGAAATAAAAGACCTTTTGCTTAAAAAAAGAAAAGGATACATTAATTAATAACAACTCATGATTGAAATGCAGAAGTTGTAAACCAGGAGGATTGGTGGTTGGAAGGTGAGTTCTTAGTGATAGAGATTACAGGAGAGAATTTTGTACAGCCAATGATTTATCCATTAAAAATACCTTTCAAATAAGCATAGTGATCATATACCTGGATACTGCATGAGTTAAAATCAAGAAAGATGTGGATCAGGGTTGTGTGATTTCACCATTCCTGTTCATTCCGTGTGCTGAGTAAATCTGAGGAGCTAAATACCTGACATTCAGTGACATTGATATTGAAGGAAGACTCATCAACAACTTTGATATGCACATGAAACAACCTTCCTTGCTTGCTTGCTTGGGTGAAGAAGACTTGAAGCACTTACTGGAGAAGACAAAAACCTGTAGCCTTCAGTATAGATTACACCTCAACATAAAGCAGAAATCCTCACAGTAGACCAGTAAGAAACATCTTAATAAATGGAGAAAAGACTGAAGATAGAAAAGATTTCATTTCCCTTGGATCAGCAACCCACATCTGGAAGTAACAATCTGAAAATCAAACTGTGTATTAAGGAAGTCTACCACGGACCCCTCTAATGTACTGAAGAGGTCACTCCTTAGACTAAGACCTGTTCCAAGCTGTGATATTTTCAGTTGCCTCATAAGCATATGAAAGCTGGCCAAGGTCCAAAGTAGGAAGAAAAGCTGATGCCTTTGAATGACAGTGATGAGGAACATTGTGTAGTTGATGGGCAGCCGATAAACAAGCAGATCCAACAAGTGCAGGCAGAATCCTTCCTCCTTGGGAGCGAAGATGGCGAGACTTTGGCTCACATACTGTGGCCATGTTGTTGGGGTTGACGTGAGCAGTTGGTAGAAAAGGGCATAATACATGATAAAGTAGTGAATCAGAAAAAAAAAAAAGGAAAATCCACAAGGTGAACTGACACTAGGGTTGGTTGCAACAAAGGATTCAAAACATCAGAACTCTTGTGAGTATGCCGTAGAACTAGGCAGCAAGTGGTTCTGTTGTAGGTAGAATAACTCTTGAGTTGGTCCCCACCTAGGTGGCAGCTAATAATAATGACATAGCAAGCAATTTCATGCAGTTAATATCCCTTGGTCCCACTTTATTACAGTTTTTACAGTTGGATTTTTTTTGTCACCCCTTGTTTCATTTACTGTGCAAAGGCATTAAATGATGTGGAGCATAATAACAGCTAACATTGAGAAGAATAGAAATTCCAGAACACTTATCTGTGCTCATCTAGAACCTGTACATAGACCAAGATGCAGTTGTTCAAACAAATAGAATCAACTACGTGGTTTAAAATCAGAACAGGTATGTAACCGGGTCGTATCCTTTCACTGTACCTCTATTCAATATATATGCTGAGCAAATAATTCAAGAACTTGGACTATATGAAGAATGTGGCATGTGGATTAATGGAAAACTCATCGACAACCTACATTATACAGATGGCACATCTTGTGGAAAATGAAGAAGACTTGAAACACTGAAGAACAAAGACTATAGCCTTCAAGATCAATTAGCAAAATAAGATAAAGGGGAAAAATCATCACAACTGACCCAATAGACATTATCATGGTAGATGTGAGAAAAGGTTGAAGTTGCCAATTATTTAATTTTACTTGAATCAGCAATCAAAACCTGTAACAACAGTAATTAGGGAATCAAAAGCTGTGTTGCATTGGACAACTCAGCTCTGAAGGGCTTCTTTAAAGGATGGCAATTTAGAAACTAAGCTGCACTTGACCCAGTCCACGGTATTTTAGTTTTTTTATTTCCATTTATTCATTGTTGCACTTTTCTCCCTCTCCACCCCTCCCCCCATTAGCTCTTCTCTTTGAAAAGTAAGTCTTTCTTTCATTGTTATATAATCTCTCCCCCCAAGTCCATTCTGCTATGCTGCCTTCATTCTAGACTCCTATCATAACAATAATACCTAATCATATATCCCTTTTAAACCGTTCTCTCTCTCGTCTGTTTCACTGCAGTATATATTATTTATCCCCTCTTTTTCAATCCCACCGCAACCCCATGTCAGTCCTCTTTTATAATTATGCTGTTTTTGTCTTTTGGTGACTGAGATATTTCCCTCAGCATAATGTCCTCCAGGGTCACCCATTTTGTATACTATTTCATGAGTTCCTTGTTTTTCAATACACTATAGTATTCCATTGTATGAATATGCCACGGCTTCTCTATCCATTCATTTGTTGATGGGTTCTTGGGTTGTTTCCAGCGCTTTGCTATTGTGAAAAAACAGAAATAAACATAGGTGTGCATATATCTGCTTGGGTGGCAATTCTGGTCTCTTTAGGGTATATTCCCAGTAGTGGAATTGCTGGGTCAAATGGTATTTCTATCTGCAACTTTTTGAGAAAGCGCCATACTGCCTTCCAGAGTGGTTGTCCATCTTACACTCAGTCCATGGTATTTTCCATTGCTTTCTATGCCTATTGAAATTGGACGGTGAATAAAGAAGAATTGATGCCTTTGAATTGTACCGTTGGCAAAGAGTATTGAATATATTATGGACTGGGGGGGACCCCTAAAAAAATCTGTCTTGGAGGAGGTGCAACCTTGGGTTGTTTCTTAGACAACGATGGGGAGACTTAGACCCTTGCTCTGTGGGCACGCTGTCAGGGGGCACCAGGCCTTGGGGGAAAAGACATCATGCTGAAAAAAGTTGAAGGTTAGGAAAAGAGAGGAAGCCCCTCAAAGAAATGGTTTGGCACAACCAACTGCAGTGAGAGGCTTGACCATGCCAGCGATGTTGAGGATAGTACAGGAAAGGACAAGGCTTCAACTTGTTCATATGTGGTTGTTGTGAGTTAGAGTCACCTTGAGGGCACATGACAACAACTCTGTGGTAACTAGAAGGATAGAACCTTCTTTAAATAGAACATCTGAAGGGTTCTTTTTATTCTTCAGTATTTGCTAAGTCAGGAATGTCAACTAAGGAAACTTGCAGAATGATCCACATAAGAAAAAATGAACAATTAAAGTTTGCACTCTGGTGTTTTTCTTCTCTCCTTCCATATTGCCTTCTCTCCATCCATCCGTCCGTCCATCCATCCATCCATCCATCCATCCATCCATCCATCCATCCATCCAGTTACCCTAACTCCTAGCTACTTGCACAGATCTTTTACCATTCTCCTTCTTATACAGTCCTTTCATCCTTACTGGCCTTCGTGTTCCCCAAATTGGCCAGTTGTGGTGCAGCCTTGGATAATTGAATGAATTATGTTACCTTAGTCTGCAAATGTCCCTTCTCCTCTAAGACCCTCATCTTCTGGTCATTCAGATATGACTGAAATAACACTTCTTTAGAGCAGCTTTTATTTAAACAGTTAATCTAAAGTCTTAACAGGTTGCCATACACCCCACTTTTCAGTATAAAGTTACTTAGATCTTTCTTATTTAATTGCATTTCTTTTCTGTCTGTCACTCCTGAAACAAGTTCCATGATTGCAGGGGTGTCATTTATTATGACCACTACTTTCCCTAAGAGTCTAGAACAACATCTCTCATATAAGGAATCTTCAGTAAATGCATGCCGACTTACAAGTTGAATTAACTTAGTACTTCAGTTCATGTTTGCTAATTGAGAATTTAAATGTAAATACTGATTATTTAGTTAATGCGGTTGAATTTCTTTACTGTTGATCCTATTTCTTGGTTGAATTATCCTGTCTTCTTATTTCTTATTCTTTCTGAGCCCCTGTTGACTGAGCTGAAAAATGGTAGTAATAATGTTTACTCATTTCAGAATCTATCTATGTGCAAAACCCAGTAAAAGCAATGAAAGGAATTTACAAAAAATCATGACTCCTGCAACCTCTCGTGGAAAGTTTGTGGTTCTTTGCATGGCCACTCACAGCTTCCTATTATCAAGCTGTTGACTGACAGATACTGGTTGTGAATGTTTACTTTCCACAAGATACTAGAATGGGAGGTGAAGCTTGTTAAGTTGCTTGCGAGCTATGAATATACATTAGAGGGGCTTAAAAGAATTACTTCTTTATGGTAATAGAAAATTTAGAAATGGCTCTACTATGATTTATTTGAGCTTCCTGGTCTGAAAGTCAAAGTGCTGGTAATCCTGTCTTGATACAGCCATGTTTAGAAAAACATGTGAGTGCCATCTGCTGGACTTCTCTGGTACCACACTGAACACGGTGAAGTCACCGAAGAGCAGAACATGATTTCAAGTTTGGAAGTGATTCTATAAAAGAACCTTCTCACCTCCGTTTATGGAGCTAGGAATTCTAAAATCTCTGAATACATTTTAAAGTACAATGGCTAAGTATATATTTGATGCTGATTTCAAGATTCACAGCTCAGGTGCACCTCATCCAAGTCATGCTGTTTCCAGTTACTTACTGAAAAGTAACTTTTCAGTAAGGAACTTTTGATATACATTACTTCTCTGGAAGTAATAAGGAAGTAAGTAAGTTATTCACTTACCTGTAAGTAAAACAGTGAATAAGGATGGCACAAGAACCAGCAATGCTTTTGAATTGTGTTGGAGAAAGTTCTGACTATCTCATGGACTGCCAAAAGAACGAACAAATAACTCTCCCGGAGTCTCCTTACAGGAAAGGATGGGGAAACTTCATCTCACATACTTTGGACATGTTGTTAGGAGGGACAAGTCCTTGGAAAAGATCATCATTGGGAAACAGAGTCAGAGAAAGACCCTCAACAGATGAATTGACTTAGTGACTGTAAGGTGGGCTCGCTCATGTTTAGGTCAGAGAGTGTGAGGATGGAACAGGGCAGAGAGGAGATCAGACCTGCTGTTCATAGTGTCTCTATGCATTAACTTGATAGCACCTGGTATCAGTTTAGAAATTTGTATCATATTCACCATACAGCAACTAAAATGTCTGAAAGAATCTAAAGTGACCTTTTTTAAATATTACAATACCATTTCCACTTTTTTAATCTCAGAAGGACCAAACCTGCTTAATCAATGTATATCATGACCATTTTATTTAACTAGCAGACTTTCTTTTTGAAACAACATAAAAATGTGTGTTAATTTAGTGTTGCTTGAGGAATTCTAGGTATTTCCAAACCCTTGAAGACTTGATTCATTAGTCCAGGATAATTTTCCCATCTCACTTACTTCTCTATCCATAATATCCATTGATAGTGGATCTGTCTATATAATGAAAAGGTGTTACAAAGCCCCAGTGCAAAATCCCATCCTTGGTCTCTCATACTAAGTGTTTTACACGAATCAGCTCTAATTGTCACCATTAATCTAATACATTTGGAATATTGACTGTTTCCAGCCAAGGGAACAGAGACCAAAAAGTTAAGGAAAGTGTCAAGAGCCAAAGGTGCTGGTCTTCAACCCAGAAGGTATGAGTCGGCCAGACATTCCAATAGGGGAAAGGTGAGACGGTCTCCTCCTGTAAAGATTACAGTCTTGAAACCCTCGTGGAGGGTTGCCATGAGTTGACACCAGCTTTATGGCAGTGGGCTTGGCTTTGGTTTGGAGGCCTCTCTTGGTTCTTTGGTGCTATTATAATATAAAAAAAGGAGCTCTGGTGGCCTGGTGAGTAAGGAGTTGTGCTGCCAAACGTGGCTGTTGGAATCAGTCAGCTGTTCCACACAAGAAAGGTGGTATCCTTCTGTGTGATTTACACCCTTTGAAAATCTCCTGGAAGGCAAGCTATGAGTTAATGACTCTGACTTAATGGCAGTGGGTTTTGAGTATAATATAAATAGCACAAATGGATGAGTTTAACAAACAGAAATTAATGCTCTTTAATTAGGACTTGGACATCCATGTCCAAATTCAGGGTGCCGGCTCTAGCGGACGGCTTTTGCTCTGTGTCTCCCGATTCCAGGAATTTCTCAGTTCTAGACCCCGGGATGAAAGGATGTGCTCCACTCCTGGTTCTTTTTTCTTGCTGGCACTGAGGTCCCTTTTGCTACTTAGCTTGTGGCTGTTGCCTTTTGACTCTTTTTTTTTTTTTTTAAAAAAAAAAAAAGATGACCCGGACCACATACAGTAGGAGCCCCCCTTACACCAGATCAGGATTGTAGAGTGTTGCCTTCCCCCCTAACCTCCTTGCAGTTTCTTTTGCTGATCACATCTCACAATGCATCATGGATAGGTGCTGTCATTACATCGTCCTTCCTCATTAACATTTTAAAGGTTAGGATCTACAGCACATAGGGTACTGTGATGTTAAGGGTTTATTGTTTTGTGTTGTTGGGTTTTTTTTGCTTTTGTTTTGTTTTGTTTTTTTAAATTTTTTTTTTATTATTTGTGTGTGTGCGTGTACCGTCAAATCAGATCTGACTGGTACAGGAGGAAATTGTCCCTCCTTTCCCGGCAGAGCATCTGGTAGATTCAAACCGTGCTTCTCTGGGATTGCAGTGCAGCTTCTTGCCACTAGGCCACCAGAGCTCCCCTGGGTTTCTTGTTAAAAAATGGCTTTCCTAATCATTGGCTTTGCTAGGGGGATGGGCAAGAATATGCAAATGGGACATGTTATCCACAGATGGGACACATATCCACAAGAGGATTTGCTAGTCTGAGCTGATTCAGCAGCAGAATCTGAGACTCTCACCTTCAGCAGAGAATGCAGTGCATGTGTGCTTCTGGGCCAGAGATTTTTGCACCAGCCAGACCTACAGGAGATCCACAGGAGAACAGCAGCAGCCACAACAGAGAACCAGAGACCCAACAGGAGACAGAACAGATCTTGAGATTGCCACCCTATCAGACCAGAGCTAGGAGTCTTTGCCCAGGTTCGTTGGAGGAGGAGACACAGGGGAAGATGCCATAATTGACAGGACTAAGAGCTTTGTCACACGGGCCTAAAACAGTGAGGCTTGAAGGCTGAGGGGTTTGTGAGCACACTTTGAAAACTGTCCTGAGTGATTGTATTCTGCCATTGTTGTTGTTGTTATGTGCCGTCAAGTCGCTGCGACTCATAGCGACCCTATGTACAACAGCCCTAAACCCTGCTCTATCCTGTGCCAATCGCACTGCCTCCGACACACCCATCCTGGTTACCCCAGTCACTGAATCAATCCACCTCATAGAGGGTCTTCCCCTCCTGCGTCATCCCTCCACCCTCCCAAGCATGATGTCCCTCTCCAAGGACCTCTCCCTCCTTACATGTCCAAAGTATGTCAGACAAAGCCCCAGAATCCTTGCCTCTGAGGAGCAGCCTGGTTTAACCCTCTCCATGATGAATCTGTTTGTTTTCTTGGCAGTCCAGGGTACATTCAATACTCTTCTCCAGCACCACAGCTCAAAGGCATCAATTCTCCTTCTATCCTCCCTAGTCATTGTCCAACTCTCTGATGCATAATAAGTGATTGCAAAGACCATGGCCTGTATCAGACGCACCTTGGTCTCCAGAGAGACACCATTGCTCTTCAGTACCCTGGAGAGGTCCCTAATAGCAGACTTTCCCATTGCAATATGTTTTTTTATTGCCTGGCTGCTGGTACCAAGAGTGTTGACCATGAAGCCGAGCAAATTGAAGCTGTGAACCATCTCAATCTCTTCACCATCCATCCTGATGCTGCCAACATGAATTATATAGCCTTTTGACTCTCCTTATAAACTTCATAATCGTGAGTATGGTTCTCTGTGCTTGGTGAGCTATTGTAACAGATTTTAGACCTAGCAGAGTAGTAAGATTGGTATTAGTAAAAAGAGGTAGAGGAGCATGGGGGACATGTCTGACCTCATGGGAATAGGTTTTGGTTGTACATGATGATGATGATGATGATGATGATGATGATGATGATGATGATAGGGAAAGTTCATCCTTGTGTAGTTGATAGAGATCAGATATGGCTGTCCCTGTGTGAGCCTTGCTCTTTTTATTATATACTCACCTAATACTAATGACCATGGCCTGGCCAGATCAGCACATATTTTTGAGGAGCATATTATGATGTTGTTGTTGTTGTTAGGTGCCATTGAGTCAAGTACAACTCACAGTGGCCCTGCGAACAACAGATCTTAACACTGTCCTATCCTGTGCCATCCTTCCAGTCTCCGACACCCTCAAGCCCATTGCTGCAGTCACTGTGTCAACCCACCTGACTGAGAAGAGTCTTCCTCCCTTTCACCATTGTTCCACCTTCCCCAGCATGATGTCTGCTTCCAAGGAATAACCTCTCCTACAGCGTGCGCCGAGTATGTGAGATAACCAGATATTTACATCCATAGAAAATCCTTTAGGACACAGTCCCGTCTTCAGCAGAGTCTAATTGCCAGAAGGAAGACCTTCTTTTCCAGAAGGTTTAGAGGAGAATTCTTTTCCTTGCCTTTTGTGGTTCATTTGTGTTCTTGGGTCTTGATTCTTTCCTCTTCAAAAACAGCAACATGACGCTCTGTGTCTCTGGTTCTTTCTCTTCCTTGCTATTCTACATAGGATTCTTTGATTACATTGGACCCACGTAGATAATCCAGGGAAGTCTCCTCTAAATCCCCTGATTAGCAATTGTAATTCCTTCTGCAGCCTTCATTCCCTTTGCCAAGGAACATAGCATATTCATGGACTCGATTAGGATGTGGACATCTTCAGTGCGGGAAGACATTCATGCTTCTGCCTCTTGTGTCATTAAAGTATTTGAATTCTCTAAAATAGGTTAAGCTCTTCTAAATTATGTTTTATATTTTGGGTTCTTTTTATTGAAAAAGTCTTTCGATTGAAAGAAACCATATTGGTTAGTGATATTTTACCTTTTATGACTGTGCAGCATATCTCCTAATTTTCAGTGGAATAAAAATGTCACTGAGTGATCGTGGTTTCCCACGGGAGCAGGCCCTGGGGGTGCTATTACATGGACCATTTTAAATTAGCATTTTCCCTCTTCTTCTATTTTTCTCTTTTTCAATTATTTCACCTCCAAGTTGTCAGGAGCGGCATCCACTTCCTAAACAACATGCCTGTGGAAACTGTGAACTTTGATAAATGTCAATAGTTATAGAAAAGCTTCAGGCTTTTTGTTCCTAGGGTCGCTATGATTTGTGCTTGACTCAACAGCAATCAACAACAACAGTTGTCAAAATACCTGATTTCCTTTCTGAAATTTTATAAAACATCCCTATGTATCTTTATTTTTAGAACTTTTTAACTTTTTAGTTTTCTTGCCTACAGTAACCACTTTTGTCTCTTTTGTTTAATTACCTCCATTCTTGGGTAGTAAGTAAAATTGTGTTCCGTTTGTTTATTAGATGTTGAAACATGATAATTGTTCTCAATCTCACTCTTTTTTTTTTCTGGTAAAAAAAAAAAATCTCCAAGTAGAACTCTCCCTAAAGATTTTCAAATCTTAGAATGACCCATGTAAGGCAAAACAAAAGTTTCCATCCTCAAGGCATTTTTAGGAAAGCTACTTTGTGGTTCAAATACTTAGAATGTTTTTTATTTAAAAAGACAGAGGACATTACAGAGCAAGGTTATGTAATAAGGTCTATGCACAGCTGAAGGTTTTCTGTAAGGCTCAATCCCTTCACAGAAACCATCCCGTGACTCACTGTACTAATTTGTAGTAAGCTTCAATGAACTGGTTCTTGTGGTATTTTTGTAAAGCTATCAAACATAATCTAATAGTCTTCAATTTAATGAATATCTTTTAAGTTTTGCTTGAGCAGGTGGTATTTGGAGTCAGAGACATATAAAAATAATATGACATGGTCTCCAGCCTAAAGAAGTCTGTGTCACATTATGAAATCCTCTTGGGATTGTGAGTTCAGAATTGGTATTCATTTGCTTTTACTTCATCTTACTCCAAAATGACCACATGGTAGCTTTAGAGTGAGACACACTTGCAATCTGACCCTGGCTCCGACCTTCCTAGATGGCCTTAAGTGAGTTACTTAACTCTTCTGGATTTGGGGTTCCTAACTGATAAAGGGTAGGTTTGAGGACTCCGAGTATGTGTGGTGGTTCTTTGGGGCCCACGAGGGGATTGGCAAAGCGGACTTGCCAGATGAATGGGGGTCTGGGGCAGGGAGTTCCCCAGCAATTGGGCGTGCCAGGCTGCTAAGACACTGAAAAGTCAAGCCCACCTAGGGTCTTGGGATATTTAATGCCAGCTGAATCCGGTCTCTGGCTTCTGGAGGCGCAACATTCCTCTAGGTCGTATAGCCCTGGTGTACAAGTGGCCGTACAGCGGTCGCTTGTGGTTGCTGTGAGGCTGAACACTGTGACACTGATGTGTTACATTCATTAATGGCTGATTACCCAGTGCGGACAGAGAGTTTGGTGGAGCTCCCCTTTTAAAACAAGCTTGGAACGAGGAGTGGCATCTACTTCCATAATAGCTTGCCTCCGGAAACCCTATGAACCTGGAGAGAGGATGAGAGACACCCAAGTGTCGAGGACTCTTCTGTATAGGGTCGCTATGAGTTGCCTGCGACTCGATGGCACTTAACAACAACAAGAACAACTGATAAAGAATTCCCATTGTGCCATGTTTTTATGAAGATTCTATGAGATGGTAGGCAAAAACAATCTAGCTTATTGCCTGACTGTATATGCTTAGTGAATCATAGTCCTTTTCCTTGTTGGCTCTAGGAGGGCTCCAGATAGTTATTTAACACTGTACTAATGTTTGTAGTGCTATTCTTTATATACCAAGGGGAACTTACCAGTTAATGAGCTTTGACTTTGTACTTTGAATCGCCACAAGTTCATCTGAGTGGCTTGTATCCTGAACCTTTGACATACTTGCATGGAGTAGATAGAGGTGCAGTCCGAAACGGTGAAAAAGGTTTCTCTGGTTAGAATGCTTAGTGAGAGTTGAAAAGTCAGTGCTTCGAATCCACCAACCACTGCTTGCTGAAGAAGATGAGGCCGTTTGCTCCCCTAAGAATGTATAGCCTAGCAAACCTATGAGGAAAGTTCCACAGTTAGAGTGGGTTCAACAGCAGAGGGTTAGACAAACATAAATCACATCTTTGGCCAAATCGGAACTGATTGAACAGACCTGTCTAGAGGAACTTTTGAGAATGGTTCCATTTGTTTCCAAGCTAATCCTGCTTTCTTTATAGTCCAGCGTTAGAGTCTCAGGACATGGTTAGTTCTATGTTAAAGACTTTTTCATCTTGCAGTTGAAGATGGTAGATAAGCATGATGCTCCTTCCCCAGACCCTATTACTATTATAATTTATATTATAGTATATTTTTCTCCTTTTAAGATAAAAACGGTAAAGAGAAGATTGATGTAAAGGAGATGTAATTCAAGTCTGGAGGCCTCAAAACGGTCGGGCAAGTAGGAAATGGCTTAGCAGATCTGAGAATGTTAGTACAATTACTTGGTATGCATTAGAGAGCTGGATAATGACTAAAATATGTCAGAAGAAGAATTGATGTTACTTTGGAGTTGTGGTGCTGGAGAAGAGTATTGAACATACCATGGGCTGCCAAGAGAACAAATGGGTCTGTCCTGAAGAGGTGAGCCCAAGATGCTCCTTGGAGACAAGGATTTTGAAGCTATCTTACATTCTCTGAGCATATTGCCAAGAAAGACCGTCGTTAGAGAAGGACATCATGCTTGGAAGAGTGGAGGGAGAGCATAGGTGAGGAAGACCCTGGATGAGATGGATTGACACAGTAATGGGGGTAGATGTGTCAGGGACAGTGAGATGGGGTCATGATAGGGCAGGTTTCAGAGCTGTTGTACATAGGGTCGCTAAGAGTCACAGGTGACTCAACAGCACATAACAACAATAATGGGGCCACTGAAAGTGAGGAAGTCTTTCAAAGAGATGGATTGACACAGTAATTTAACAGTGGATTTAAGCACAGCTCCCAATGTGGAGGTATGTGGTTTGAATTCACTAGCCGCTCTTTGGGAGAAAGATGGGCAGTGTCCTTTGTGGCACAGCCTCTGAGAACCCACTGCGAGGTCAGCTGTGGATCGGTCCCAACTCAGTGGCACCACAGCAAGACTGTGAGAATGGCTACAGATCTGGCAGGGTTTGGAATTGCTTTCAAGTTTGCTATGATTTGAAATCCATCCAACAGCACCTAACAACAGCCCGCTTATGTGCTTTGATGTCTTTCCCTATTCAGGGAGCCCTTTGAACGTCCCTGTCCAGATCGTTGATCAAAGCCTCATTAAGTCGGCATGACCTGTACCACCTCCATCACTGAGGTCAGCTGATATCAACAGGCAGGCTTTCTGACCTGGCCAGCATACTCCTGTGGCATCTTCTTAGAGTGAATGCCCACGTGTGGTCTGTTGCTGTTGTTGTTTTGTGCTGTTAAGTCAGAACTGGCCCATGGTTGACCCTCCCCTGGGTTTTCAGTGTCAGTAAATTGCACAGGAGGTGATTGTCCAGCCTTCTCCTGTGGAGCAGTGAGTGGATTCCAACCACATACCTTTAGGATTGCAGTGCAGCTTTTCCCCACTAGGCCACCGGAGCTCTGTTAGGGTTTCCTGGGCTATACGAAAGGAGCGCTCGTGGCACAGTGGTCAAGCAGCTGGAGGGTTGGCAGTTTACCTCCTTAAAGATCAGTCTTAGAAGATTCTGGAGTGGTCTGGAAACGTCATCGAAGACATTTCAATCACTGGAGAATTTCCAAATTTTAGAAATTATCTTTTAGGAACCAACGACAAAGATGCTATTCTTTGGATATTTTAATGTCTTCATCTCACAGTCACTTATAAAGGATCAGCAATCAGAAACACTATGGACTTCTCACCAGCAGCACTTGAACGACCAACCCAGTAATTGATTTACCAATTTAAGAGAGAAGTAATGCAAATCTCATACATACAGGAAAGATAAATAGTAAGATCATAGCTGTGCAGCCAATCTAGAAAGTCCAATTAGGCAGCCTCATGAGAGATCTTTCCCAGAAGATAAAATTGCAGAAATAGCTGATATATTTGAATTATTGTTTGGCTAATTGGGGTAGAGTTTTGGTATGAATCAATGATAAAAACATAGAAAATTAAGCAGTGTAAAAAAATTATAAAATCCATGACAACAAGATGAACATTCTCTCAGGGGAAAACAAAGAGTTGAGCAAGGGAAGAAAAGTAACCATAATACAGACAGTTCAGCTGTGAATATTTTCATAAGCAAACAGTGAATATTGATCTAACTGAAAGCATAATACCACGTCGTATTATTCAGTGCGGGCTAGATGGGGTTTGCGTTGGTGTCAGATGTTTTGTAATCTTCTTTTCTGACTAGGAAGTTAGTAGACACGCCAGCGCTGGGTGGAGAAGCAGCATGAACATTTTATTTCGTGACATGCTGGCAAATCAAAAAAGAAATATCTTAAGGAGTTCAAATTCCTTCATTGGTATAAAATCCTCCCACCCCCAGCTCCCTCCCATCCAGAGTACACTCCACTATGCAACCTTCATTCTGGACTTTGTCATAACCTTAATACCCAATCATATATTGCTTTTAAACTGTTCTCTCCCTCATCTGTTTCAGTGCAGTATACATAATTTATCCAATTTTTCTCAGTCTCACCCCAACCCTGATGTCAATCTCGTTCTACAACAGTGGCTCTATGCAGTATTTGTCCTTTTGTGACAGAGATATTTCACTCAGCATAATGTCCTCCAGGGTCATCCATTTTGAATAATATTGCATGAATTCCTTGTTTTTCAATGCAGCATAGTATTTACTTTTCAAGAGAAGAGTGAACTGGGGCAAGAGGAGGAGTGTGCAGGGAGAAAAATGCAACAATGAATGAATGGAAATCCAAAATCTATGTAAACATTCACTAAAATAAAAAAAAAAAAGTTCAAATTATTGCCTGAAAGTGGAGGGACAGATGAAGAAAAGGAAACAAAGTTCTGATAACTCGCTGCTGGGGTATCAGAACCGACTTCCACCTCTCAGGCACAAGTCTCTGGGAGACCTTCCAGCAAAAGACTGAACCCAAGAGACATAGAGAAATGAGGGAACTGAAAAAAAGGAGGGATTGTTAATGTTGGGCTTAGACAGCAAATCATACATTCGGGATGTTGTTGACTTGGCATTTCTTGTAGTGGGTCTGCTACTAATCCTAGCAGATTGAATTAAGAATGCAATGTCCCTTTCCAAAGCGTAGACTTTCCCCGTAATATTCTCAAAGTATGTGCGATGGAGCTTTGCTGTGTCTCTAAGGAGCATTTGGATGGCACTTTCTCCAGGACATACCTGTTATTCTTTTGGCAGTTCATGAGGTTTCCAGTCCTCTTCTCCAACAGCACAACTCAAAGCCATCAGTTCTTCTTCTGGCATCCTCATTCATTTTGCAGCTCTCGGAAAGACCATGGCTTGAGTCGGGTGCACTTTAGTCTTGAAACTAACGTCACTGTTCTTCAGGACTTTGGAGAAGTCCCTGATAGAAGACTGCTAAAGCTGTATGTCTCCTCCTAAGGGTGTTGATTTCGGATCCAAGCAAGATGAAATATTTTCTCCATCTAATAATGGTGTTCCCTTCTGGCCCAGGGGTGAGGATTTTTTGTTTTCTTGATGTTGAGATGTAAGCCGTATTGAAGGCTGCAGTCCTTGACCCTCTGCAACGCCCCCAAGTCCTCCTCGCTTTAAGTAGGCAAATTGTATCATCTACATAATGCAGGTTGTTGGTAAGTCTTCCCCCAGTCCTGAGGCCACTAACTTCATAAAGTTCAGCTTGTCCAATAATGTGCTCAGCACACATAGTGAGTTGGTGTGGGGAAAGGATACATGACCACAGCTCAAGTTACTAATGTTGCGGACCATCTAATCAGAACTGAGTTATCGCTGACCTTTCAGTGGGTTGTCAGAGGCAGTAAATCATGTGGGAGGAGATTGTCTTCTTTCTGCTGTGGGGCAGGTGGATTTGATGTGCCATGCACTGGGATAGGTGCCGTAATTCCTTGTCACTAAACCATCGAATAGTTTTCATTTATAATTGTAGATCCCCCCCCCCCATTTTTCCTTTGTTTTACCAACTTAAAGCTTATGACTTAACTGCTAGCTTGGTAAAGTTCTTGAAATTTAACAGCTGACCCTTTTGGGCTGGTGTGAGCCTATTTATAATAACTATAATAATAGTAATGCATACACTTTCTTAAAAGTCCTTTCTGCTTTCATGAAAAGTTCAGTATTGTTATGTCAGACTTCTTTATATTTGACCTTTCCTTTCACCCATTTAAGTATAAGTCAGCCTTATTGAAAAGTAATTCATATGAAATGAAGAGTGCCAATATTAAGGGAACAATTTGATGAGTTTTGACAAAGGTCTACACATCCATGTAACCACCACGTGATGTCTGGAACATTTCTGTCACTCCTGAAAGTTTCCCACACCTCCTGTGCTTCAATTCCTACCCGCACCTTCTCCTTTGCCTCAGATAACCACTGCTTTGGTTTAGGGTGTATGTATGTGTGTTGTGTTTCATCCACCTCCCACTATAGATTAGTATAAGAATTGCTGCCTTTGAGCTGTGGTGTTGGAGAAGAGTATTGAATATACCACGGACTGCTAGGAAAATGAACAGGTTTAGCCTAGAGAGAGTTAAACCAGATTCCTCCTTAGAGGCAAGGATCCTGAAGCTTTGTCTGATATACTTTGGACATGTTGCAAGGCAAGATCAGTCCTTGGAGAGGGACATCATGCTTGGGAGGGTGGAGGGACAGCGCAGAAGAGGAAGACCCTCGATGAGATGGATTGATTTAGTGACTGGGGTAATGGAGGTAGGTGTGTTGGAGATAGTGTGATCAGCACAGGACGGAGCAGGGGTTAGGGCTGTTGTACATAGGGTCACTGAGTCTCAGGTGACTCAACAGCACATAACAACAACAACTACTATGTAAATGGACTCTACACAGTGCATTCTTTTGTGCCTGGTTTCTTTGGTGCTGCTTGCATTCACAGTTTCTTTACCTGAGCAATATCTCCCAGGGGTGGAGACCACAGTCCTTTTCACTGTTTGCTGCATATTTCAAATTCTGCCTATAATGATTTTTAATTACAGTATCTTCCTTTAAAGTGTGCTTCATTTTGCTTTGATAGGTCTTTAAAATTACAGAATCTTTTGATCCCACCAGCCTGGGTTTTAGCCTTTGTTAGTTAAGTTGTTAAGTGTCATCGAGTCATAGAAGACTCATAGCGACGATATGAATGAAAGCCCTGAACACTTGTATAACTTTCATCGTTTCTCCACATTCATGGAGTTTCCGGAGGCAAGCTGTTTTGGAAGTGGATGCCGCTCCTGCTTCCAAGCTTGTTTCCATCGGGGAGCTCCACCAACCACTGTCCACCATGGGTGACCATTATCACATTTGCCACCTCAGGGTCACAGAGTTTGTCAGAGTGGTCTTTTATTCAGTTTGAACTTAGCTCTAGGATATGGTCCATGTACTAAGGTGTGGGCTTTCTCGGGTCTCAAAAGCATACCTGGTGAGCCGAACAAGGTCTCTTCAGTCTGTCTAGACTGTAGCTACAGAATGTTCCAGCCCTGGATGATATCTGGTGCCACTGTTCAGCTCTCAGCCCAGCCAAGGCTGGTCTTCAGGCCTCCCTGTGTGACACAGCCCTCGAGAAAGGCCTGCAGTGACCACCCCTCCAGACCTCAGTGACCAGCCTTTCCGGCCTCTTTGCAACGATCCTGCTGTCCCACCTCTTATATAGCAGCATCCGCCCTCAGCTGCCTACAGCTACAGTCTGTGCTTTCTCAGCCCAAAAGGTCCCTAATGCTCGCCTCTATCTCCTCGGGTCTCACCTCTCACGGGAAGGCACTGCCCATCCTGCCTGAAAATGCACCCATTCCAAAATACTGTGAAATGGGAGCTGCCTTTCTGTGTCCACACAAGGTCTCCTGGGCAATGGCCCTATCAAGGACCTGGACATTCGTCACTGCCCGATGTGTGTCGTTAATTTGAAGACTAGTCAGTTAATAGAGTGCTTACTATTGTCATAAATGTGGAGCATCAGATAATGAGATAATTGATGTGAGGACATTATCTTGACAGAGATATAAGAAAAATCAAAGTGTCTGCTACTTTGTCTTTTCCTTGTCTCTCCATGCCAGGGGGAGAAAAAAAAAGTCTACTCCTACCTACTCTTTAGGGTTCTCTGGTGGTTTAGTGGCAAGGAATTGTGCTGCCAGTGCAAAGGTACATGGTTCAAACCCACTAACTGCTCTGTGGAAGAAAGATGGGCAATTTCCTCCCAGGTACTTTACTGCCTCTGAAAACTCTCTGGAGGATCAGCTTTTGGCTCGTGGAACTTTACAGTATTCAGAAACAACCTACTGGTAACCCACCAACTGTGCCATCTGAAGCTGAGGGAGTTGGGTCCTGTTCAGATGTGCCGTCCCAGAAAGCTAAGAAGGGAACTCTGTGAATTGTCATCAGCTTGAAAGCAATGTCCTTAGATTTTTGTTTGTTTGTTTTTGCTGCCACTGCCGTGGATCTTGCAAACTGACGTCCTGGAATCCTGGCCAATATTTAGCCCCTATAGCAATCAGAAAAGGAAGCTCTGGTGGCCTAGTGGGTGAGGAGTTACACTACCAACCCAAACACAGGTAGTTCGAATCCACCAGCTACTCCATGAGAGAAAGATGGGCACTCACCTCCCATGCAATTTACACCCTGAAAACTCACTGGAAGGTCAGGCTAGGAGTTGGTTGTGGCTCAGTGGCAATGAATTGAGTTGAGTCCTAATGAGTTATTGGAATGAAACTCAGTTTATGCAAATCTTATTGTCATAAATTAATACCAAACTTTCCACCTGGCAATTGTCAAGGAAATGGACATCCTATGACAGTGGAAAACAGTTTGATGCTTTTAAAAAAATGTTGAAAATAGAAATATTATTTCATCTAGCACTTTGAGGACCAAAGTGTGTCTGACCAAAGTCATGGTATTTTTGATCAACTCAAATCATGTGAAAGCTGACAAAGGAAGACCAAAGAATTGACGCATTTAAATTCTGGAGTTGGTGAAGAATATTGAATATATCATAAGCTACCGGAAGAATGAGCATACCAGTCTTGGAGGAAGTCCAGCCAAGTTCTTTTCTGACAGCAAGGATGGTGAGATTTTCGCCTCACATAATTGTTCTCCAGAGGGACACATATTTGGAGAAGACTATCATGCTTCCTAACGGAGAAGTTGAGCAGAAGAAGAGGTCGACCCACAGTGGGCTCAGACATGGCAAAGATTGTGAGGAGGATATAGGACTGTGCTGTGTTTTGTTCTGATATATACAGAATCACTGTAAGTAGGAACCTACTCAAAATCACCTAATAACAGTAACAAAATTTGGTGATATAATTGGTAAAACTTGCTGAACTGAGCCCTTAAGAGCCATGTATTTCACTGGATGTTAAATTTATCTTGTTGTTGTTGTTAAGTGTCGTTGAGTCGTAGGCGACTCATAGCGATCCTATGAAGGAAAGTCCTTAACACTTGTGTGACTTTCATTCTTTCTCCAGGTTCCTAGGGTTTCCGGAGGCAAGCTATTACAGAAGTGAATGCCACTCCTGCTTCAAAGAAATTTACCTTAGTTTAAACATGTTTTTAAAAAGAGAGGACTAATGCTGTATTAGGGTACTCTGGTGGCTCAGTGGTAAGGAATTGTGCTGCCAACCCAAAGACAAGCAGTTTGAATCCACCAGTTTGCTCTACAGGAGAAAGATGGGCAGTCTTCTCCCACGCAGTAAACTGCCTCTGAAAACTCACTGGAGCATTAGCCGTGACTCAGTTCCAACTTGATGGCACATGACAACAGAGCTGTACTACAAATCAAAAAGCAAACAACAACAACAGTTGGTGCCAAGGCATTGAAAGTTCCCAAATATTCAGCGCCAAGGCTAAGAAGGTACACAGCAACAGTAACAAAGCTAAGAAGTAGTTTCTTCATCATTCTGGTTTTATTGTGTTTCTTGGCGAAAATATTTTTTCAGTTGGCACACAGAATAGCTCGCTTATCCAGACACTGGGCTGAGCATTTCAAAATGCGATTCCAATGAAAAAATAACAATCATGGTCCAACTCCACAGTGCTTTACAGACAGTGCTCGTTAAAAGGAGGTGAAGGGTAGACCAGGCAGGGCAGCTTTTAGAATCAGAGGTTGCCTTGTGAATTCACTGTAAGTAGTGGTTGCTGTGATGCTAAACACTGTGACACTGATGAGTCAAATGTGAGAAGGGGCCCTTTAGAGTAGTGAGAGAAGATCTTCACCCTGAAACCCACAGCGTCCCTTTTCAGCAGGAAGTAGCTAAGAGAATACGCCACCCCCTTTTCCTTATGACTCAGGGTGAAGTCTCTCTCAGGGAGGAGTGATAGGGAATGGCAAAGGACACACTGACAAAGAAGATTGCTTTGACAAGCACTGTGGCATTTGGACAAGAACAAACTGGGAGGAGGGTAGAGAGAATAGTGCAACAATGAATGAATGGAAACCCAAAATCTCTGTAAATGTTTATGAAAATTAATAAAATATAATTATAGAAAAAAATGTGAGAATGGGTACCCATGGTGGACAGTGTTTGGTGGAGCTACCCAGTTAAAACAAGGTTGGAAGGACGAGTGGCATCCACTTCCGTAACAGATTGCCTCTGGAAACCCTATGAACTGGGAGAGAGGATGAAAGGCACACAAATGTTGAGGACTTTAGTTCATAGGGTTGCCTATGACTCGACAGCACTTAACAACAACAACAACATGAGAACAACTGGAGGAAGGATAAATAGTCATCCCTTTTCTAGTCGTTGGGCACATTCTGTTAATATGGAATGTGTCAGCCTGTAGAATGAAGATACCTGGTGAGGCTTGGAGGCCGTCTTCCATATCTTGTGTGTATGGTATAATCTCTGTTACCTCATAATAATCTCTGTTACCTCCTGATAATTTGTCAGAGGCAACTCTTTTTCAATTTATTTTTATTTTATTTCATTTTTTGTATGTGTACCATCGAATTGGATCTGACTGGTATAGGCAATTGCCCCTCCTTCTCCAGTGGAGCGTCTGGTGGATTCAAACGGCATGCCTTTGGGATTGCAGTGCAGCTCCTTGCCACTAGGCCACCAGAGCTCCACATCAGAGGCAACTTTAAGGTCAGGTCAACCAGTCTCTTAGTTCAGAGACAGCATAACTTCCGCTGACACGTGCCCATCCATTCCTCCAGTTTAATGTCAGAAACTGTCCTATCAGTGATGTCAGTTAGGAAAGGCTGCAATAGAACCATGTTTCTTGAGGACAGATTGTTATTTTATGTCCTTTTTCAAGCCTTTGCATTGAGATCCTGTAGGTTGTTGTGGAAAATTTGGGTTAAGTATTATAGCCTTGTGAACCCTATGGGGCATTTCTACTCGGTCCTGTAGTGAGGCTTTGAGTTGGAATCAACTTGGCCAAAAAAGAACAGCAAGAGGACACCTAAGAGTGTAGTAGTGAGTAAAGGCTTGAGCTGCTAACCAAAAGGTTGGTAGTTCAAACTCAGCACTCATTCTTCTAGAGAAGTATGAGGCGGTCCGCCTCTATAAAGATTTATAGCCTTCCTTCTTGCCCTAGAGTGTTCTTCCAAGATTGAGTCTACGTGATGGGAAACAGCAACAGCCTGGGTTGTATTCACGTGTCTCTGGTTTTTTTTTTTTCCTTCTAAATCACTGGTGTTCAGTTCTCCTACCCTGTAAATTCCTTTCTTCCACTTCTTTCTATTCTGTGAGAAATCACTGGACATTGTTCTGACATATTGTCCACTAAAGGGCTGTTCACTGAGCCTGTGTGTTCTCTTCTGGATAGCTCCTCTCCACCGTGGCCCTGGAATCTGACTTCCTAGGAATAAAGCAGAAATTCTTAGCATGCTTGTTGGAAGGTTCCAGTCCTATTCATCCAATCACCCTTTCACTACTTCTGCCTCACTTAGATATTCTCACTAAGGATCTTATAATTGCTTCTCTCTGTCTACAAGTCCAGAACATTCATATTCTCCATGTAGCCCAGAAGGCAACTAGTAATTAATGTAAATGATACAGTTGTAATTGTGGACATAATTCTAGAACTTTTTGACAGTGAGATAGCGTCAAGGGCTTCTTTTTCTCTCTTCCATTATGTAGATGACATTGTCCTTTAAGGATGAATATTTGCTCCCTCAGCATTGTCTGACTTCTTAATGGGAAGCACAAGAAGTCAGAGTTTGTGTTTGTAATGCTCTGGCAAGCAGTCAACTCTCTGTGCTGCTTGATATTCCAGAAAGCATCTCCAGGCTGCGGAATTTAATATCATGGAGCAACATTTTTTTTTCTAGTGAGCTATAAAATAATTCAGCAGTAGTTCACATTTATTGAACAAAAATAGGGTAAGATTGCAGGATCTTGTAAGTACTAAATATAGGTGATTTGTTTCTTATGTTACGGGTCACTGGTGGCCTCTCAAGACAATTCAGTGGCCATAGGTTAGAGCCTTTTTGGAGTAAATTGGTGGACCCCTCTAAGGCTGTCCTTCTTGTCTGTGCTCCAACAGTGTGGAAATTATCAAATAATATCATTAATATCACATGCAAGTGAAGTCTTAATGAAGATTATGAAAAACAAATAGCAAACAAACACACAAAAACCCAATAGCTGGAGCAGTACTTTGACAAGGAAAGTGCCAGAAATCTAAGCTGGATTCAGAAAAGGTTGTGGCACAAGGGATGTCATTACTGACATCAGATTGGTGGAAAGCAGAGAATACCAGGAAGATGTTTACTTGTGTTTTGTTGACTATACAAAGACACTCACCTGTGTGGATCATAGTAAATTAGGGATGACATTAAGAAGGATGGGAATTCCAAAACATTTAATTGTGTTCGTGAGGAAGCTGTCCATGAACCAAGACATGAAACGGGATGCTGTGTGATTTAAAAGCTCTGTCAAGGTTACATCCTTTCTTCACATCTATTCAGTATGTCTGCCTAGCATATAATTTGAGAAGCTGGGCTATATGAGGAAGGATGTGGCATCAAAATTGGAGGAAACATCTTCAACAACCTCTATTATGCAGATAACACAACCTTGCTTTCAGAAGGTGAAGAAAATTTTAAGTACTTACGAAGAAGATATAAAACTTCGGTATAGATTACACCTCAACATAAAGAAAGCAAAATCCTGTGGAAATAGACCAATAGAAACAGACCAATTAAAAATGGAGAAAAGATTGAAATTGTCAATTATTTCATTGACTTGGCTCCACAATCAATACCCAAGACAGCAACCATCAAGAAATCAGAAGACATGGGACAAATCTGCTGTCAAGGATCTCCTTAAATTCTAAATCAGAAGCGTGTCAGGTTATAGACTAAGGTATCCCTGACCCAAGTCACCTTGGTCTTGAAACTGACCTCCTTCATATGCATGTAAAGGTTGGACATTGTATTATGAAATCTGAAGAATTATTCAGGTGAGCTCTGGTGGCCTAGTGCCAAGAAGCTGCACTGCAATCCTAGAGGTGCGTGGTTCGAATCCACCAGATGCTCTGCTGAA
>NW_006399756.1:14395381-14407857 GCF_000299155.1 Elephantulus edwardii | reverse complement strand
GAGGAGAGGGGAGGAGATGGAGTGTCCCAGTGACTGGGGCAGTGGGTTCCAGGGATTGTGAGGTTGGTGAGAGAGGGTTTGACTCTGTCATACGTAGACTTGCTACAAGTCTGAGTCAACTTGTGGGTACCTAACAACAGTGAGTGAGAACCAAATCATTGCCACTTTACAACCAGTCAGTTGACTAACATGATTTTAAAATCAAGGTGATTGATGTAGTTCCAGGAGAACAAAATTCCACTAAAATATCTGGCCTCTTGAAGCCGAGATGGCTACCGCTTGTCTTTTGAGTTCGTCTAGCTTGCTGGCCTTTCTGTCTGGCCTACTGACTTGTTATTTTGCCCTTGTTGTCTTTTAATTAAGCCACTGGTTTTTCAGTTTCTCTTTAAACAAACAAAACAAAAGCATCTGCTTTAGCAATACTAGACCAGGCGTTCCCTCCCGCATACAAACATCCATCTCATGTGGGACACCAGCAGCTATTCTCTTAGGTCACTTGCTTTCCTTTTACTTAGTCATCACTCCCAATTGCATCTCTTAGGCTGAAGCTAATTTCAGTTGTCATTTGTGCTGGCTTCTCCTAGAGGAGAGTATTGTTTCTCTGTGCACATACCTCCCTAGAAAAAATGAAAAAGAAGCTTGATTCAGGAACTGTAGAAGAGATTATCTTTCTTCATAATTCAAATAAAAGTCTTCTACGTTTAAAGAATCACTACTTAAAAGGCTATTATGAAATAAACAATATAAAAATGATGACTGGTATATGAAGATGAAGGATGACCAACTTAAATGGAAAAAAGAAGCTGAAATTTCAACAAGCAATTGTTTTTGAATATGAACAAAATATGTAATACTCCTATCAATAAAGTTATATATTAAGTGAAAACATTTCCCAGGCAGCAAAAGCTTTTCTAACTAACAAGCCGAAAACAGAACAGTCATATAATGGATCAGAAATTATACATTCTACAGCTGAGACGCTACAAGTCTTACTGGAAACACTCTTTGACCAGTTTATTGAAAATAAATCTCAGCATTTACAGAGGAAGTTTGGTGACTAGGGCTAAACTGTTGATAACATTTCCTAGTGGAGCAATGAGGGGACCGATATAAACAGTATCACCTAGTTAACTATGTTTATCTTGTGGTATTGACAAGTGTTCTTGCTTATTAGAAGGTGGAAGATTCATGCCTAGGACTCAGCAGATGACTTTTTTGGGTCAGAGATAACATTTTGTAAACTGCACTACTGTGGTTCGTGAGAGTCATTAAGTATGACTAAGCTTCTGCGGTGGACGATGGTGATGCAAAAAGTTGAGTCCAAAGAGGTCACATTTTCCATGAGACTGAAAATTTAGTCTTCTAATTACATTAGTTCCCAGAAATTGCTTGAAAGAGTTTCATTAACACTATGAACCGCATAGGCTACTGTGGTCTCATATGGACGGTCTAGGCCTTTTTGTAAAGGATGTGTACAATATGTGACCCTGTGTGATATTGGTCACCCATGGTAGACAGTGTTTGGTGGAGCTCCTGGATTAAAACAAGCTTGGAAGAAGCAGGAGTGGCATCCACTTCCAAAATAGCTTGTCTCCGGAAACCCTATGAACTTGGAGAAATGAAGAAAGTTATACAAGTGTTCAGGTCTTTTGTTCATAGGGTCACTATGAGTCACGACCCAATGACACTTAGCAACAACAACAACATGAACAATATAATAGCCCAATGCCGAATAGGGACTTGTGTAACCCTCCAGTGAGTTTTCAGATACAGTAAATCGCATGGAAGGAGATTGCCTGTCTTTCTACCATGGAGGAGCAGATAGATTCAAACTGAGTGCCTTTGGGATTTCATTGCAATGTCTTACCACTAGGCCACCAGAGCTCCCCACAACTGGATAGTGACAAGTATTTTTTTGGACACTTTCCTATCATTCAAAGTGTTAACAATGAAGACTGATCCAAAGTCTTTTCTTTTTTGGTTGATATCAGAACCTGCTATCTTTGAACAGTTCTCTGAAAGGGCATTCATAAACAAATGAAGTTGTATCTTTTAAAATTGTTATTTGAGCAAAAGTTTACAAAGCAAACTGGTTTTCCATTCACCTATCCATATACATTTTGTTTAATTGCATTAATTACAATCCCACAGTGTAATTATGTCTTTGGCAAGGAATAATTTGGTTAATGTTCCTAGCTGAAATAACGTTCCTTGCAAGGAAGTAAAGTCAAAACTACAGCCACAAACTATATAGTTGAAAATATAATCCAAGAAAGAGTTCCTGTTTTCAGACTGTGAAAATAGACTCTTCTTAACTTAAATTTACATTTATAGCTTTATATTTAGAATATGAATGAAAAGCTACAAATTATAGTTATTAAATTGAAAAGTAGGAAATGACTAAAAACTAAATTCTGAGCCATCGAAATCCCAGAACGGAGCACCAAACTCCAGACAATCTCTGTCATATAAAGAGTAGCTCCATGTGAAATAACACCAATGTTTCTAAGCTCTGTTCTTGGTTATGAAACTGAGTCAAACAAATTCATTCTTCCAGTTGCAGGTTTAAAATTTAGTTTTGTGTGGCCTGGAACTGATGCCTTACATTAGGTGACATGAGAAGTCAAAAGAGTAACCAAATAAGAAAGAAAACTCGAACATAAAACATGTCTCACTTTCAATTTGTTCTTCTTATTTTAAAATTTTAACTCTTTCTAATATGAAACATATGTAACAGAATGTGGACATTATCAAACAATATCCCATGCAAGCAAAATCTTGCTGAAGAAAATTAAAAAATGACTAGAACAGTATATCACCAGAGAACTACCAGAAATATTTGTTGCCGTTTTTGTCCCCATATTTGTTTCCATTCCCAAGAAAAGTGATCCAGCAGGATGTGGACACTATCAAACAATATCATTAATATCACATGCAAGCAAAATACTGCTAAAGATCATTCAAAACACAGCTAGGACAGTACATGGACAGAGAACTGCCAGATGTTCAAGCTGGATTTGGAAGAGGCCATAGCACTGGGGATATAATTTTTAATGTCTTATGGTTCTTGGCTGAAAGCAAAAAAATACCAGAAGAATTTCTATTTGTGCTTTATTGACCATGCAGATGTATTTGACTATGTGGATCATAACAAATTAAGGCTAACTTTAAGAAGAATGGGAATCCTAGAACACTTAATTGTGCTTGTGCAAAACCAATACCTAAACCAAGAGGCTACTGAGTGAACAGAGCAAGGGGACACTGTTGTTGATGTTGTGTACGATTGAGTTAGAATCAACCCAAAGCTGACCCCCCCCCACCCAAGTGGGTTTTCAGAGGAAGTTAATCACACGAGAGGAGTTTGTCAATCTTTCTTCCAAAGGGAACACTACATCTTGTAAAATTAAAAATGATGTGCATCAGGGTTGTATCCTTTCTCCATACCTATTTAATATGTGTGTTGAGCAAGTTATTTGAGAAGCTGGGCTTCGTGAAGAAGAATGTAGCATCAGGATTGGAAGAAGACTCATCAATAACCTTCATTTTGCAGATACCACAACCTTGCTTGCTGAAAGTGAGAAGGGCTTAACACAAAGATCAAAAATCAAAGAATATAACCTTCAATATAGATTATATGTCAACATCAAGAGAACAAAAATCCTTGCCACGGGACCAGTTGGCAACATCGTAATAGATGGAGAAAAGATTGAAACTGTCAACGAATTCATCTTTCTTACCTACATCCACAATCAATACACTTGGTACCAGCAGTCAGAAAATCAGGAGACGAGACATATTGCACTGGAAGAGTCTACAGTCAAGTGTCTTTTTTGTAAAACATCATAAATGGGAATGATTGAAATACAATGTGAATGAGGAATGCTGTGAAACACAATGTATAGGAACTTTGTAAGCAAACCAATATAAAATAATTTTTTTAAAAAAAAAGAAAAATAAAAACTGCTGAGAAGCAATGATGTCCGTTTGAGGACTGTCCTCAATTGAAGACAGTTTGAATTGTGCCTGATTCAGGCCATAGTCTGTCAGTCACTTGCTATGCGTCTGAGTGCTGGACAGTGAATAAGGATGACTGAGAAAGAATTGATGCCTTTGAACTGTGGTGGTGGAGAAGAGTACCGAATAGGTCATGGGCTGCCAAAATAACAAACATAATATCTTAGAGAAGATGCAGCCACGGTGCTCCTTGGGGGCGAAAATGAGAAAGTTTCACTTTGGGCATGTTGCTAGGAGAGGCTATTCCTTGGAGAGGTTGGAAGGGTAGCGGGATGGCGAAGGAGAGGAAGACCCTGAACTAGGTGGATTAAAGAAATGACTACAGTGGTGGGCTGTCGTGTGTCAGACACTGTGAGGGTGGCACTGGATAGGACAGGGTTCAGATCTGTGGCTCAGAGGGTCGCTATGAGATGTACTCATCCTGATGGCACCTAATAATGACATCATCAAACATACAGCTTGTGTTGTCTTACATCATTAGCTCAGGAAATAGGAAGGATTTGGGTGGTTTTTTTTCTTGGCACTTGACTTACTTTGCATTTCGTCAGCTTCACTAACATGACTAGCTGGCGTTAGAGGATATGCCCTCTGCCTTATCGAATCTGTTAGGTGATGCTCAGTCATGATGTATACTGTTTATAATCAGAGTCTAAAAGGTAAGAATTTGTCGGTGTGTTTCTGCCACTGTCGATAGCAAAATGGACACAGACCAGTGGTCTCAAGTGCCAATTCTCTTGGCAGATCTGCCCTTCCTGTGGAGATGGACACAGCAGTCTGTCCCAGATTGATAGAAATCGAATCATTGAGGAGAAGTCAGAGCCAACTCATAACCAGCCTGGCGTTGGGTTTCTGACACTGTAAATAGCATAGAATGAGATCTTTCTCCCTCAGAGCTGCTAGTGGGTTCAGAGACGTGGGTCCTTTTGCTAAGCAGTGACGCTCCCTACAGACTATGCCACCCTTAGTTTGTTGTGTTGTGTTGTTAGATGCACCAAGTCAACTACGACTCATAGCAACCCCATGAATAGCGGATAGAAAACCTGTTAAATCCTTACCGTCTCGGTCAAGCTCAAGTCCATTGTGGCAGTTACTGTGTTAATCTGTCTCGTTGAGGGTCTTCCTCTCTTTCACTGACGCATAATGTCTTTTTCCAAGAACTGATGCTTCCTGGCAGCATACACTAAGTGTGTGAGTTGCAGTTTCATAGCCTTGCCTCTAGGAGGAACCCTGTTTGCACTTCCTCCAAGATACGTTGGCTTGGGGTTTTTGGTTGTTGTTGGTTTGGGTTCCCCCCCCCCCACATCACAATAAAAGTTTATTTAAAAAATGATCCTACAAATAAGTTATAGATTTTTTTCAGCATCTGTTCCTTTTTTAAATTAATTATATTTAGTGTGTGTGTGTGTGTGTGTGTGTGTGTGTACTGTCAAATCAGACTGGTACAGGAGGAGATTGTTCCTCCTTCTCCAGCAGAGCATCTGGTGGATTTGAACCGCGCACCTCTGGGATTGTATGAGCATCTGTTCTTAACACTAGATTATCACCTGTATTGAATGCCATCATATCAACAACATCAAGAATGGAGTTTCAAACTCAGGTCATTGCTGCCTAGCTGGACCTGATTTGGGGCTGGCCTGTCAGCAAGGGTTTTTTTGTTGTTGTTTTAATTTTTATTTATTTTATTTTTTTATTAATTTTAATGAACATTTACAGATATTTTGGATTTCCATTCGTTCATTGCTGCACTTTTCTCCTAACACCCCCCCCCCCCCGGTTCACTCTTCTCTTTGAAAAGTAAAAGAAAAATTCCTTCATTGGTATACAATCCCTCCGCCCTGGGTACACTCCACTATGGAACCTTCATTCCGGACTCTTACGATAATCATAATACCCTATAATATATCGCTTTTAAACTGTTCTCTCTCATCTGTTTCAATGCAGTATACATAATTTATCCAGTTTTTTTCAGTCTTACCTGCTTGGGGTTTTTTGTGTGGGGTTTTGTTGTGTGTTTTTTTCTGTCTGTGAGGTATTCAGTACTCTTTGATAACAGCACAGCACCATACTTACCTGTGCCGGCTGGAAATCTCAATCAGCGAGCTCTTGTTGACCTGACGCTGTGTTCGCCCAACAGCAGGAGCATCTGGATTGGGAAAGGGACCATAATTACTAGAGCATCTTGTGTCCTGAGTTGTGAAATTTTTCTTTGTTCATTGTTTGCTTTCTAGTTTTCACAGCAGCCTCCAGGTAGTTGGGGTGGCTCAGTCAGTCATTAGAGCCCTAGCGCCCTTGAATGTTGTGATGGAGGAAGGTGGCCTGACCTACAAACAATGGGCCAGTTCCTGGCCTGCTTCGGCCCAGCTGAAGGCCTGCCCACGTGGCTCTCTCTCCCTGGGTACTCATCTGACTTCGCAGGAGCACCTTGCCAATCTGTTTACTCACCCACTTTACAAAGAGTGTGTGTTTATAACTCCCTCTTCAACCGAATTTAATACAAATATCTGTGATTGCCGTTGAGAGGCTTCCGAACTAGAGGATTTAGAAGTAAAACTACTCTTTGAAAGCCCACATAAAACGGATGAACTTATACCTTTGTGGGAACTCGTCAAGGAATTTTGGGATTATTCCCAAGTGCTTATCAAAGTTGTGAGGATGTCGTTCCAGGAAAGAATGTTTCTACTAATGTTTGCTTGTTTGAGTCCAATCTACTGGTTTTACCTCTTGAAGAATTAACCCAACAAACTAGCTAAATAGGAATTTCATAATACTGGTAGATGCCACACTGAGGTAGAGTAGGCCACCCGCAGAGCTCTCCCCACCAGGGCTGGGAAATGCTAACACTTGACCCTGGAATGAATGCAAAGGCAGAGTGGTTAATGGGCCCATAGGCTTCCAACAATAAATTAATTAGTATGCGTTTACATCCATCTCAGAGGCAAATCAGCATTCTCTGACATGCCCCCATTAATATAAGTTATGAGATAAAGTGTTCTAATTATATATCATGCCACATAAGACTTTATAACTTGTACCAAGTCTGTCAATATTGAAGTCAATAAAAGTTGAGCAACTGTGAAATAAGATTCTGAACAATTAATCTTAAAACAGAAATAATATGAAGAGTGAGTGGAAAATACAGACATACATGAGTTTGCTGTATTAGTCACTGACGTTTTTGGTTTGTATTACGTAAAATAATTCTATTTTCCCTTAAAAAATCCATCATGATAATATTGGGGGAGGGAGAAATGTGTGTCTAAGCCTTCGAGAAATAGTTTTAAATATGCCCTATTGGCTTTTTCTTCAGATTGAATTATCAGACATCAATTAAGTAAATTAAGAGTGATGGTCCTAAGAAGTAACATTGCAACATGATCATATGTAATGGAGACTTTCCAGCAGGAGAAAACATCTGGTTGAGATATGAGTGGATAAAGTTCATGCCTGTATTGACAGAAGCGTGGAAGCCTGGATTTTTTACTCATTGTACTGATGGTCTTAATAATAAAATCACAGTATTTGTTGGAAGAGAAAGTGAAGGTCATGCTGTTTTTAAACATCTTTCCAGATACATAAAAAAATATTCCTACATCACCACAAATAGTCATGTGACATCCCCATGAACAGTGCATTAGCAGTGCATGGATTTATTACGCACGTTGCTCAGTTCATAAATTCTACTATCTCTCTAGTCTTAGAGTTCTTTGTAGATGTGGCCTAAGACTTTAAGTAGATTGTAATCTCCTGTAGGTAGAATCAATATTGAAACCCTTAATACTGTGCCAATGTCCTGCCCACAATAAAACCCTCAGCTGTCTTATTAAATTGTTGTTATTCTTCGATGTTATCAAGTCAAGTCTGATTCACAGCGACCCCGTGAACAACAGATCTGAAGCCAGCCTATTCAGTGCCATCCTCACACTTCCTGACACACTCAAGCCCATTGCTGCAGTTACTTTGTTAATCCACCTGCTTGAGGGTCTTCCTCTCTTTCGCCCTCCGCATTTCCAAGCATGTTGTCCCTTTGCAAGGAATAGCTTCTCCTATCATTTTGCCTCTAAGGAGTGCTCTGGCTGCACCTTCTCTAAGACGTATGTTTGTTCTTTTGGAAGTCTGTGGGATATTTAGTACTGTTCTCCAACACCACAGTTCAAAGGCTTCAGTTCTTCTCTTGTCATTCTTATCCAGCCTTCAACTGCATAGCTGAAAAGACTGTGGCCTGAGGCAAGTGCACCTTAGTCTTTAACCTGACATCATTGCTCCTTAGTAACTTGGAGAGGTCTCTAACTGCAAGCTTTTCCAAGTGCAGGCCATCTCTTTATTTCCTGACTGCTGGTACCAACTGTACTGATTATGGATTCAAGTAAGATTAAATTGTTGACGGTTTTCAATCATTTTTCCATCTATCATGATGTTGTCTGTCGGTTCAGTGGAGAGGATTTTTTTTTTTGTTTTCTTGATGTTGAGGCAATCGACTGATGCGATCTAATTTGTAGGCTCTCCACTCATTAGAAAAATGAGCACTGGTGGTGCAGCGGTTACAGTACTAACAGGAAGGTTAGTGGTTTGAACCTACCAGCTGCTCTGCAGGGAAGAAAGGACCTGAGAATCTTATTAGAAGGTGTCTCCTTAGGTTGAGCCCTTTATCTTCCTTATTGCTCTCTTGGGAATGTCCCCGCCCTTGGGTGGAACCTTTTCCACAAAGGTGTTTGTCCTCTTGTTCCCGCCTCGCTTCCACACAGCAAGGGAAACAGCTGACCTCAGTTTCTGTTGCTTTAAAAGAAATAGGTGGCAGTCATTTCCTCATGCCACTGCATGGTTTCCCGTTTAGCTGGCTAGAAACCAACCCTTTGATTCATCAAGACATACGGATTCATGGTTTATTTTAGTTGCCATCCACATCATCTCCATTCCTAACATTGCCCAATGGTATCCTGCTCCAAGAGTGGACTTACTTTTCGGTAGTACAGGAACTACCGCCTGACTATGACAATCACTGCGTCAGCCAAGGTGGCAAGAAGTAAACACATGTGAGGGTTGCTTTGTGGCTCTCACTCCAGTGTCACAGGAGTTGCCAGGTGCTGTCAGCTCCACCCCAGCAGCTCACAGTCCCAAGGACAACAGATCTAAATGCTGTCTGAACTTGCACTCTCCTCCCAGTCTCCACTGAACAGAATTCTTGCTGTAGTCACAGTGTCTATTCTCTCTCTTTGAGGGCCTTCCTCGTCTTCTTTTTTTTTCTGACACCCTACTTTTCCAAAGACATACCCGGAGTCTGTGAGAAGCAGTCTCACCCTCCTTGTTCTGCAGGGCACTCTGGCTTCCCTTCACAGTGAAAGAGGAAGCTAAACTGGTCAAGTTCTTCTGTCTCCAGGAAGAATCAGACCAAAAACCCCATTACTGTGTAGTCAGCTCCAACCCACAGCGAGCCTGCAGGCAGAACAGAACTACCCCGTGAGGTTCCCAAGGCTGTACCTTTACAGCGGAAAACTCTCCCCTCCAGGAACAACCACTTAACTGCTGCACCACCAGGCTTCTCCCAAACAGACTGACTCAAATAGCTATGAATTTGGCCGTTAGGATTCAGAGCATATACTGCTTTAGAGTCACACAGGACCCGCACATCCTCGTTCTGTAGACAAGAAAGTCAAGATTTACAAAGACAGGGGTTGTCCTATGGTAGAGCCAGCTAGAAGCAATCCTCCAAGACAGTGTAGAAAAAGTCCTATGGGGGTTTTCTAGTCTGAGTTTGGTTTTTTGGTTTGTTTTTTAAATAATTTTTATATTATTTGTGTGTGTGTGTGTGTGTATACCGTGAAATCAGATCTGACTGGTACAGTAGGAGATAGTCCCTCCATCTTCAGCAGAGCATCTGGTGAATTCGAACCGCGCACCTCTGGGATTGCAGTCCAGCTTCCTGCCACTAGGCCACCAGAGCTCCCTTAAGTCTGAGTTTCTTATGGAAGCAAACGACTAGGTCTTTTCTCTTACCGAACGTCCAGTATTTTGGTTGACAGTCACGTGCCTAACCATTGCAACACCAGGGTTCCTTCTGGTGACAGACTCGGCATTTCTAGCATCGAGTTCTTCTCACACTGTGGCCTTCTGCTGTCAACTTGACTTGTCTTTTCTGTATCATGCCCTGTCATGTAAATATAAAGTCGGCCTGAGGGATAGAAGTGCTTTTGTTAAAATGTGCACTGCAATTCACCATCTCAAAAGAAGTGTGAAGAGTCTCTGTTGTTGTGTGTCGTCAAATCAGAACCAAGCCATAGCTGACCCTCCAGTGGGTGTTCAGAGGCACTAAGCTGCGTGAGAGGAGATTGCCCATTCCCTCTCCCTGGGAGAAGCTGGTGGATTCGAACTGTGTGCCTTTGGGATTGCAGCACGGGTGATGAAAATGATTACCTCACTCGGCTGCAAACCCAAAGATCAAAGATTCAGGTCCACCAAAGTCCATCCAAGTCTTTCTTGAAAGAAAGACTTAGTGATATACTTTTGGAAAGTCAGCCAGTAAAAATGCTGTGGCTCACGGTTCTATTCTGACGCACATGGCGTCACCAGAAGCAACTTGGCAGCAGCAGCTAGCATTGGGAAGGAGCGTAAAGCTGTGCATGAAAGAAGTGTCGATTAGTAGAATCCCTTTCTATCTGCGGAGCGTATGCACTGGCTCTTATGAAAAGCTGCTTTCCAAGTGACCAGTTACCTCCAAGACACCTTTTCTTCAGAAAAATTTAAATTCACTAAGGTGGAAGATAATAGTATTTTTTCTAATATGTTGTTATTCAATGACATTGAGTCACCTACAACTCACAGCAACCCTATGTCCATCAGCTCTGAATCCTGTCCTATCCTGAGCCTGTCTCACTGTCTTGACAGACCTATTCCCATTTCTCCAGTCACTGAGTCAATCCATCTCATCTTGAGTCTTCCTTTCCTGCTCTGTCTTTCCACCCTTCCAAGAATGATGTCCTTCTCCAAGGACTGGTCCCTCCAAGCCACGTGCCCAAAGTATGAGAGATGAAACCTTCAGAATCCTTGCCTGCATAAATAATATTGAACTAGTTGAAGAAATATTCTGCATAGAATAGAGGTTTAGAGTCACTAAAGTTAAATTCCTTGGTGGCCTAATGGTCAGGAGCTTGGCTCCCAACCCAGAAGCACATGGTTTGAATCCACCAGCTGCTCCGTAGGAGAAAGATGGGCAGTCAATTCCTGTGTGATTTATTGCATCCAAAAACGCACTGGAGGGTCAGTCATAAGTCGGTTCCAACTTGATGACTCCTAACTACATACATAAGAGATACGATGTGTCATATTAATGTTTTAGTTGTCTCAAGCTGGCTGCAACTCATGGCCACCCCATGTACAATCAGATGAAATGTTGTTTAGTTTGAGGCCATGTTTCAGTCACAGTATGTTCTGAACACCTTCCAACCTAGGAAGCTCATCTACCCTTATCCTGGAGAATGTTCCACTGTGAGCGGTAGGGTTTTCACTGGCTAATTTTTGCAAGTGTATCACTAGGCTTTCCCCCCTCTGGACTAGCTTAGTCTGAAAATTTTGCTAAAACTTTTATTAAGAGTTTATCATGAATGATGCTGCTGATATTTGAAATATTGGATACAAAGCTTCTAACATCATAAGAACATACAATTCAGCACAGAACAACAAATTGGCAGACAGCCCAAACTAATAGAATACAAATATATACGTGTATGTATACATACATATTCAAATTTATATACATGACCCAGTGAGGTAGAGTATAATGGTGTGTTGTGTTGCTGTTCAAGAGTCCAATGTCTGGTGGCTTGAATCTTCCAGCTGCTCTGAGGATGGTGGGGCGTCTCCTCCCCTTGGGGTATGTAGCCTCAGAAAACTGAGAAGAAGGTAACTATGAGTGGGAACAGAGTTCTGGTGGCCTAGTGGGTAGAGAGTTGTGCTGCTATCCCGAAGGCAAGCATTCCAAATCTACCAGCTGTTCCACAGGAGAAAGATGGGCAGTCTCCTCCCTTGCAATTTATAGCCTCTAAAAACCCACTGAAGGGTCAGCTATGAGTTGGTTCCAATCCCATGGCATAGTGAGTAAATGTCTCTCTTATATGTATGATACATATGTATTACATATTAAGTAGATACAAACTATATTATAAATCAAAAGACAAGTTATTTATTGTTGTTGTTGTTATGTGCCATCAAGTCACTTGTGACTCATGGCGGCCCTATGTATAAGAGCCTTAAATGCCGTTCTATCCTGTGCCAACCTCGTCGTCTCAAACACATTCATTCCCACCACTGCACTCACAGAATCGATCCATCTCATCGAGGGTCTTCCTCTCCTGCGCCGTCCCTCCACTCTCCCAAACATGATGCCCCTCTCCAAGGACCAGTCCCTCCTTTCAACATGCCCAAAGTATGTCAGACGAAGCTTCAGAATCCTTGACTCCAAGGAGCATTCC
>NW_006399756.1:14366902-14395281 GCF_000299155.1 Elephantulus edwardii | reverse complement strand
TGCTATATTCAATACTCTTGTCCAGCATCATAGCTCAAAGGTATCAGTGCTCTTTCTATAATCCCTATTCATTCTCCAACTCTCTGATGCACAGCATGTAATTGCAAAGACTATAGCCTTGATCAGGCGCACCTTAGTCTCCAGCCTGACGTCATTGCTCTTCAGTTCTCTTGAGAGGTCCCTCACAGCTGACTTTCCCAACGCAATTCGTCTCTTGATTTCCCGCCTGCTGTTACCAAGAGTGATGTTACACTGGGAAAATCTGCTGTCAAGGAACTATTTAAACTGCTCAAGAGCTAGGATGTTAAAGACTAAATTTTGGGAATTTGAATCTACAAAGAAAAATTTTATATCTTTTACATCCTAAAGCAAATCCAGATTAGTTAATATAAACTTAGATTTCTTCGTTCAATCACTCACTCCTTTATATGTTAGGGCATTTGTTCAAAAATGGCGATCACTTGAAAGGCTCCTCACTTGGCACTGGGAACACAAGGATTGCGATGAGGCATTGATTTTGTTACTATCAAGGAGGAAGTCAAATAGCACATGTGACTTGTGAGAATGCAGAGCTGGAGACCAGTGTAGAGTGTCAGGGAAGCTTCTAGGAAGTAATGAAAACGTCCAGCCTGGGGGAGGGATGTGAATTCGCAGAATAGGTGATACCAGAGCTATATCTAGATGGTGGCTTGGGATTTTATCCAGGGAGGAAGAAGAAGGGAAGATCATGGCAGGAATAGCAGAGACAAGGCCCAGCGTGGAGGCACACCTGGCCTGTTGGTGCTGGCCCTCCCATGTTTAAGGGGCTGGAGAAGAAAAACACAAGAATGGAGAACTGCCATCAGCGTGAGGAAGACCATGCTTGGCATGCTGTTGAGTCTGGATCTTACCTAATAGAAAAACAGGAGAATAAGGAGATCATATCTGCGTTTTAGAAAGAAAATCAATACAAATAGGTGCTATGACAAGCTGTGTGTACTCCTGGCCTTCAAGATCACTAGTAAAGGAGGTGAGGGGTGGAGCATGAAATAAAAACTAAAAAGGATAAAAGTAATTAAAAATAGAGTGGGGATTCATAAATTGGAGAAATTTTTATGATTAAGAGGGTTCATGGAGAAAAATTCATGAAAGCGAGTATAGCATTAAATGAGGCCTAGAATTAGGAGAAAGACTCATTTGTCTATAAAAGGGTGAGGAAATGCCTTCAGAGTAGAAAACCAGCTTGAACAAATCGCTCTCAAGGTGTGAACTGTGGGCGTGTGAAGGTGCGTGGACATCATGGCTTAGAAGGCAGGCTGAGTCATGACTTCAAGGCGTCCAGCACGAGCATTCAAAGCTGTCACAACACAGCAGTGGCACTGTGTCTTTATGAGCCCAGCTGTGAAAGAGCCACTGGCTAAGATTCTCTGTCACTGTGGTGGGGTCCGGGCTGTGGCAGTAGACTGTACAGGCACGTACACGGCCACTTCTGGCTTGGACCACAAGCTGAAGATCTTTGACTTGTGAGGAACATTCCAGCCTCTCAGCGCTCAGACATTGCCCCAGGGAGCAGGGCACTTGGCCTTTTCCCAGCGGGGACTGTTGGCTGCAGGGATGGGCGATATGGTCAACCTACGGGCAGGCCAGGGCAAAGGCAGCCCACCCTCTCTGGAGCAGCCATACGTCACCCCACCGGCTCCTGGGCCATGTGCAAGGCCTTCAGTTCTGCCCCTTTGAAGATGTTTTAGGAGTGGGACACAGTGCAGGCATCACCAGCATGCTGGTTCCTGGAACTGCTGAGCCCAACTTTGATGGCCTTGAGAATAAACCCTACAGGAGCCGGAAGCAGCGCCAGTGGGAGGTGAAGATCCTGCTGAAGATACCTGCAGAGCTCATTCGTCTGCACCCACGGAACCTCGGCAGAGGTTGACGTCATTACTCCGGAGCAGGCAAAGAAGGAGTGGATAGAGAGGCTGGGCTATGACCCCAAAGCCAAGGCGCCCTTCCAACCAAAGCCAAAGCGGAAGGGCCGCAGTTCCACAGCCAGCCTGGGGAAGAGGAAGAGGAAGGTCATGGATGAAGAGCATAGGGAGAAAGTCCGGGAAAGTCTCGAAAAGCAACAGCACAAACGAGAGAAGGCAACTGTATCCACAAGAACCCGGCCCTCTGCCCTGGACAGCACTGAACCTGGCCCTCATGTGACTTGGAACAATAATCTATCCCCAAGATTATGGGCAAATGACCTTATTTCCTGGAAAAGGAGGTGGTGGCCCTCTTTTTCTGTCCCTTCCCTCCCAGGGTGGGCAACTGGATCCTGGGGAGGGTTGGTATTAAAGAGAAGGTGATTTTTTTAGGGGGGGGGAATAAAAAAGAAGACAGGCTGAGGGGAGGTCAAGGGAACCTCTGCGGTCAGTTGAAGTCGTCTGAGTTTCATTCATTAGTCATCTGAGGCAGCTGTGCTCACAGATTACTTGTTGCCATGTGCTTTCAAGTCTATTACTACTCATCGCGACCCCGTGACTGGTGCACTGAAACCCTGCCCTATTCTGTGCAGTCCTCCCTATCTCCAACATGCCCGAGCCATGCTGTAGTTACTGTGCCAGTCCGTTTGGTTTAAGGTTTCCCTCTCCTTCTCTGACCACCCCTCCAACTTTCCCAGAATGATGTCTTTGACCACTGACTGGCCCTTCCTGACAGTATTCCCAGAGTGTGTGAGATGGCCTTGTCTCTAGGGAACATCCTGGTTGCGCTTTGTCCGGGATAAATTGGTTTGTACTATGGCAGTCTATGGGATATTCAGTATCCTTTGCCAACATCCCAATTCAAAGCCATCAGTTCTTTTGTTGTTTTTATTCACTGTCCGATATTCATGCATAGGAGGTAACTGAGAAGACTGTGGCTTGACTCAGGCAAACTTTACCCTTTGCTTTTTAACCCTTAGTGAGGTCCTTGACAGCAGATTTTTCCCAATGCAATTCATTTTTTTTTTTTTCATTTCTTGACTGCTGTTAACCTGTGTGTTTATTTTGGACTCAAGTAAAAGAAAATTGCTGACAACTTCTATGTTTTTTCATCTCTTCCTGTTGTTGCTTATTGATCCAGCGATGAGAATTTTTTTTGCTTGCAGTGGTTGAAATGTAATCCATGTAGAAAACTGGAGCCTTTGATCTTTTGCTCTTACTACAGAAGACTGTGTGTACGTAACAAGTTATGGTAACATTGAGAAGAATGGAAATCCCAGAACATTTAATTGTGCTCATGTAAAACCTGTCTCTAGACCAAGAAGCAGTTGTCTGAGCAGAACAAGAGACCACTAGTAGAGAATACGCCATCCCCTTTTCCTTATGACTCAGGGTGAAGTCTCTCTCAGGGAGGAGTGATAGGGAATGGCAAAGGACACACTGACAAAGAAGATTAATGAGAACTGGCTTTGACAAGCACTGTGGCATTTGGACAAGAACAAACTGGGAGGAGGGTAGAGAGAATAGTGCAACAATGAATGAATGGAAACCCAAAATCTCTGTAAATATTTATGAAAATTAATAAAATATAATTATAGGGAAAAAAAAAGAGACCACTATATAGATTAAAATCAGGAGAGGCATGCATCAGGGTTGTATCCTTTCTCCATTCCTATTCAGCCTGTCTGCTAAACAGATAATTCAAGAAGCTGGACTATATGAGGAAGAATGTGGCCTCAGGATTGGAGGAAGACTCATCAACAACCTGAATTATGCAGATGATAAAACCTTGCTTACAGAAAGTGAAGAATACTTAACGTATTTACTGCGGAAGAGAGATAATTTAATGTGTAAGTATTGTATAAGATACATAATTGAGAAAACAGAAGCTTGGACAGCAGCAGTCTTTCAGGTGAGAGAAGTCCTGAGGGAGAGTTTCATCAGGAGGAAACAGATGAAGAAGATATCAGAAAGGACCAAGTGTGACTCATTGAATGTGGGTGGCATTAACTTTGGGAGTGTCAGAGATAATGGACACATTTCCAGGCGAGATAAACAATAGAAATTCTAGCAATAAAAACGAGGACATGAGGAAGACTCTAGAGAGAAAAAGAGATGCATAGGTCTTGGGTATTATAATTTCATGATCTGGACAAATCACCCAGATTGTGTAAGATTATCCAAAAGGCACTTGTCAGTGATGGTTGGAAGCTTTGAAAAGAGGGTGAAGAGCACTTTCTGATGAAAGAGACAAAGATTACAAGAAGGTATTGTATTGCTATGTATTGAAATATCTAGAAATCCACAGAATAAGAAGAGTATATGTATTTGAAAAATAAGGAAAGAAAAATAGAAGAGATACCAGCAATAGTGCGACTCAGCGACCCTATGTACAACAGCCCTAAACTCTGCTCTGTCCTGTGCCAACCACACTGTCTCGGACACTCCCATCCCAATTACCCCAATCACTGAATCAATCCACCTAATAGAGGACCTTTGCCTCCTGCGCTGTCCCTCCACCCTCCCAAGCATGATGTCCTTCTCCAAGGACCAGTCTCTCCTTACAACTTGTCCAAAGTATGTTAGACTGAGCCTCAGAATCCTTGCCTCCAAGGAGCCTCCTGGTTTAACCCTTTCCAGAATGAATCTGTTTGTTTTCCTAGCAGACCATGGTACTCTCAATACTCTTCTCCAGCACCACAGCTCAAAGGCATCAATTCCAACTCTCTGATGCATAACAAGTGATTGCAAAGACCATGGCCTCTATCAGACACACCTTAGTCTCCAAAGGGACACCATTGCTCTTCAGTACTTTGGAGAGGTCCCTAACAGCAGACTTTCCCATGGAAATATGCCTTTTAATTTCCTGGCTACTGGTGCCAAGAGTGTTGACTGTGGAGCCAAGCAAACTAAAGCTGTGAACAATCTCAGTCTCTTCACCATCCATCCTGATGCTGCCAATTGGCTCAGTGGTGAGAATCTTTGTCTTCTTGACATTGAGCCTCAATCCATATTGGAGGCTGCAGTCCTTGACCCTCTGCAGCAGGCGCTTCAGGTCCTACTCAGTTTCATAACAACAACAACAACAACCAGCAACAGGGCCACAGAAGCCTTGAAATAGGCCAGAAACAGGTTGCTTCTGTTACGGAAGAGACTTCCCAGTTTGCTTCCGTAAAGAGGACAGTCTAGAAACCCGTGTGGGCGGTTTTACTCTGTTGATCAGGTTGCTCTGAGTCAGAATAGACGTGAAGACACACACCAACAACATAAGGATGTGTCAAGAACCAGGAAAAGTACATTCAACCAAGAGATAGAGGAGGATCAACAATTTGAAATGGCTGTTGCAAGACACTGAAATGATTGAGGGTCAAATCATGTTCAAATCAACAAGAGGAACAAAAAACGAAGTAACAGCAAAATACTAAATTCAATGCTAGCTCAGTCGTAAAAATTGTGTATAATCTCTTAGAACTTTATCTTCCTCTTCGCAATAAAAATTGCTACACTATCAATCTCGTAGGGCAGCTGTGAGAACAAAAGAGCTAAGGAGTATGTGACATCAAGTAAGGTTCTTAATACAGGTGCCTAATAAGCCGGAGTCTCCTTACCCAACTCTCTTTACTTCATTGCTGATGTCTAGCTCACACACGCACACTTCATTTGCCATGTAACAGACAGTGGTTTAGGAAATACCTAAAAGATCTCTACTTCATTAACTGAGCTACTCCTTTGTTTCTGTCATTCCATCTTTTGACTAGGTAGTAACCAGTCTCCTTAGCTTACCTGCACTCATTTTCTTTTGCATGTTAGTAAATGTCACCTTTCTCCTTGATATAAATGTTTCTCTTCCACTCCACTAACATTTCTTCCCCTGCAACCTTACAGTTGCTTCCTAGATCACAGCTGTTATTGTTATGTGCTGTCGAGTGGCTTGCCACTCATAGCGACCCTATGTATAACAGCCCTAAATCCTGCTCTGTCCTGTGCCAGTCGCACTGCCTCCCACACACCCATCCTGATTACCCCAGTTGCTGAATCAATCCACATCATAGAGGGTCTTCCCCTCCTGCGCTGTCCCTCCACTCTCCCAAGCATGATGTCCCTCTCCAAGGACTGGTCCCTCCTTGCAACATGTCCAAAATATGTCAGACGAAGCCTCAGGACCCTTGTCTCCAAGGAGCAGCCCGATTTAACCCTCTCCAGGATGAATCTGTTTGTTTTCTTAACAGTCCATGGAAGTAGAGCTTAAAAGAGTCTTTAAGACAAACCACAATTAATTCACCTCACTCAGAGAGATGCAAAGAGGTGCTATCAAGGTGGAGGGTTTAACGTCAGGAAAAGGTGTCCGACAGGCTTCTCTTTTTCACCATATTCTTCAGTTTGTAGGGAGCACAGGGGTTTGGTGAGAAGGAGTTGTGCTGCTAACCCCAAAACACATGGTTTGGATCCATCCGCTGCTCTGTGGAAGAAAGATGGGCAATCTCTTCCAATGTGATTTACTTCCTCTGAAAACCCAGGGAGGGCCAGCTAGGAGTCAATTCTAACAACAATTCAGTCTAAATTATGAACAAGTAACCTGAGAAACGGGACTATATACAGAAGAATGTGGTAGCCAAACTACAGTAAGACTTAGCAAGAACTAAGTTTTAAGAATGTAGTTTAAGAACTAAGTGCTAAGTTTTGCTTGGAGAAAGTGAAGACTTGAAGCATTCATTTATGAAGCCCCGACTATAACCTTTAGTACACCCCAACAACAACAACAACAAAACCTGAAATCCACACAACCGAACAACAGAAAGACCATGATAAACAGAGAATATTGAAGTTGTCAAGGATTTCATTTTACTTTGATCTGCAATCAACACTCAGGGAAGCAGCAGTCAAGAAATCAAATTGTTTACTATGTTGGTCAAATCTACTACAGAGGACTTCTTTAAAGAACTAATGAGTAAAAATGTCATTTTAAATACAAAGATGTGCCTGACACAAATAACGGTAGTTTCTATAATGCCATGTGCTTGATATGCTATTGAAAGCTGGACAATGACTAAGGATGGCAGAAGAAAACATGATGCCTTTGAACTGTGGTGTTGGAGGAGAGTACTAAATATCCCATGGACTGTCGAAAAAATAAACAGATATGTCTTGGAGAAGATGCAGCCAGAGTGATCTTTGGAGACAATGATGGCGAAGCTTCGTCTCACATACTTTGGGCATGCTGCTAGGAGAGGCTATTCCTTGGAGAGGGACATGAGGCTTAGAAAGGTGGAGGGACAGTGAAGGAGAGGAAGACCTACAATCAAGTGAGTTGATTGAACAGTGACTGCAGCAATGATCTCGAGTGTGTCAGAGATTGTAATGTTAGGATAGGCCAGGGTTCAGATCTGTTGTTCATAGAGTTGCTATGAGTTGTGCTTGACTCGATGGCACCTAACAATAACAACAACATATGCTTGTAAAAGACAACAAATAAGGAGGACTGGAAAAGAATTGAATGCCTTTGAATTGTGTTGGTGAAGAACATTGAATATACCTTGTTGTTACATGCTGTCAAATTGACTGCGACTCATAGTGACCTCATGTTTAGAGCCCTAAACCCTTCTCTATCCTGGGGACAATCTCACTGTCTCTGACATACCTACCATGTCTTTTGTTTTTAAGGTTTTACAGAATTCTCATCTAAAATTTCTACTATTACTATTAGCCAACCACCTCTTAGTTCCATGCCTACATGTAGCTACAAAGGAGACTGCAATATGAATCTCTATCAGAGATAATGTGTAAAATGAAACCTAGGGTCATGCTACTAATAGAGTTGGGGTTATTAGCATTATCTGCTATATTACCTCTTGGAGCTACTGTGATGGTGAAAGGAAGTAGCCCTCATAAAGTCTTTAGCATAGGATTGACTAAAGATAGAATTTATTAAGAGTTGACTAATATAGGCTTACTACTATCTGTCTCATTACATATGAGTATACAAGGATTTCATCTTCCTTGGATCCACAATCAATACCCTTGGTACCAGAAATCAAAGGATACACTGCATTGGGAAAATCTGCTGTTGCGGACTTCTCCAGAGCGCTAAAGAGAAATAGTGTCAGTTTAGAGACTAAGGTGCATTTAATCCAAGCTATGGCCTTTTCCAGTTACTTGGTATAGGCATCTGAAAGTTGAATAGTAAATAGGATGACAGAAGAAGGATCAATGCCGCTGAGTGATGCCATGGATCGCCAAAAGAACAATGTTTCTTGGAAGAAGTGCAATCAGTGTGCCACTTAGAGGCAAAGAGGGTGAAGCTTGGTCTCACATACTTTGAGGGGCCAGTCCTTGTGGAAAAGCATCATGCTTGGAAAGGAAGAGAGTCATCAGAAGAGAGAATATCCTCCACAAGGTGAATTGACATAGTGACTGTATAATTGGCTCTATCAGTAGCCTCAGTTATATTGGAGATGATGATGGCGTAAGATTGGGCAAGATTCTGATCCATTCTTCCTACAGTAGCTTTGAGTTGGACTCAGTTCAACCATGCCAGAATAGAAAGCAAAACACGGATGTTTGGTTACACATTTATCTCAGCATAATATATGAAAGGAGGGGGGAAGAGATCACAATTTATTCTGAATGCCTGGAGTGTTGGGAACTCACCAATTGGCTTGAACACAGTAGAGAGAGAGATGCTTCGATGGTGCTGACTCATGTAAATGTGCAACAGAAAGCCAGGCATGAAATTAATCAAAAGCATTAAGAGTTTTTCAACCAGTCATTCCACTTCTTGGAATCCATCAAAAGGAAATAACACTAAACGCGGAAAACAGCCTTATGTGCAAAAATAATCTCTGCCAAACTATTTATAATACTGAAAAAAAAGGATACATTCTCTATTTTACAATAAGAGTGGTTAGACAAACAATATTATATTTGCGTGATAGGATATGAGGTACCTACTAAACTGGTATTGCAAAACACATGTTGTACTATTGAGTGATAAAATACACACTATGATATCTATGATATTGACAGAATTATGAGACTACATAGAAAAGAATTTGGATCATGACTGCTCACATCCTTGGCATTATACATTTATGTACTTTTAATAGTTTAGGATATTTTTATATAATTGTGTTTTCATGTATACATGTAAATATACTCTTTGGTAATGGTGTTTAATTTTTTAAAGGGCACTGTGAACATTTGGGGTATATGGAATTAGTCATTTAACCCAAAATGTTTTCATTTTAGTCATTTATACTGAGAGATATATAAATATCTCAAACTAAATTTAGTGTCACCATGTCCCCTAAATCTCTGGGGCCTATAAGAAGAGTACTTTGTTTTGACATATATATACCTTAACAACAACAAAATAAAAACATTGATGAGTAAAGCTTTATATGACAAAGTCAGTAAATTATCAGAACAACTGTATTTCATTTTTATTGGTCTTAATTATCTCCTTGTTTGATTGAGAATGTCTGCATATACAGTAAAATAAAGTTTCTATAATGCATATAATGTATTCTCATATATGTACATTATATATAATTTCTTTTCTTTGCTTTCAGTCCAACAAGATCACTAGATTGTTATAATCATTTTTTAACAATATGCATCTATTGACAGTAGTAACCCAAAGATTGAGAAATAATTTAACACTGAAAATTATTTCTTTTCAAAACAGTTTCCTAAAATATTAAAACTATACTTGAATAGTAAATTTTCAAGTATAATTAATTTTAAAGGAGCAAGGACCAGGTGGAGGTGCCCATATCTTTACCAACACCACAAAGGGGCACTGTCTCTGTCAACAACATCAACAGTACAAAACAAATTCCCATAAGGTCAGACATACACCCTACACTCCTGTACCTCTTTCTATTCTTCCCAACAACAATCTTACTGCTTTACTGGGTTTAAAATCTGTTGCATTAATGCACAGACCACACAGAACCTTATTAGAGAAGTCAAAAGACTATAATTCAGGATAGTAACAGAATACAGTCATTCAGGACAGCTTCTGAAATGTGCTTACAGGTATCTCAGCCTTCTGCCTCTTGGTGTTTTTTACTACCTCCTAGTCCAAGGCCCTGCCTTTAATTGTTTTTGGTGAAACATTCTTCTAGGTTGTGTAATCCTGGTATGTCCATTTGCTATACAGAGGTAACTCGTGGTTGCTGGGAAGCTGAACACTGTGACACTGATGAGTCAAATGTGATCATGGTTACCAGTGATGAACAGTGTTTAGTGAAGCTCCCCGATTAAAACAAGCTTGAAAGCAGGAGTGGCATCCACTTCCACAATAGCTTGCCTCTGAAAACCCTATGAACCTGGAGAAAAGACGAAAGTTATACAGGAGATGTCCAGGACTTTTGTTCATAGGGTCACTATGAGTCACCTGCGACTTGACAGCACTTAACACCAACAACAACAGCAGAGAGAGAGAGAGAGAGAGAACGCACGAGAGAGAGCACAAGCAGTTGGCCCTAATGGACAGAAAGCCATGCTCTCGAACCAAAGGTGGGTGACTCTACTTCGTGGCCCTCAGGCCTGCCTATAGTTGTTTTTGCTGAAACATTCTTCTAGGTTGTGTAACCCTGGTGTGTCCACTTGCTGTACAGAGGTAACTTGTGTTGCTGTGAAGCAGAACACTGTGACACTGATGATTCAAATGTGAGAATGGTTACCAATGATGGACAATGTTTGGTGAAGCTCCCCAATTAAAACAAGCTTAGAAGCAGGAGTGGCATCTACTTCCACAATAGCTCACCTCTGGAAACCCTGTGAACCTAGAGAAAGAACGAAAGTTATACAGGAGGTGTCTAGGACTTTTGTGCATAGGGTTGCTATGAGTTGCCTGCAACTCGATGGCATTTAACAACAAGAAGTCCAAGCTCTGGTGGCCTAGTGGCAAGAAGCTGCACTGCAATCCCAAAGGCACATGGTTAGAGACCACCAGCTGCTCTGTGTGAGAAGGATGGGCCGTCTCCTCCTGTGTGATTAACTGCCCTCTGAAAACCCACTGGAGGATAAGCTATGGGTCGGTTCTGACTCTACAGTACACAACAACAACAGTCAGAAGCGACTCATAGGTGATCCTCTAGCAGGTTTTCAGAGGCAGGAAGTCACAGAGGAGATTACTCATCCTTCTCCCGTGAAGCAGGTGGTAAATTAGAATCATGTGCCTGTGAGATTACAGCACAGCTTCTAACTTCTAGACAACCAAAGCTCTTGGTCCTACCAATTATGGCTCTTCCTTCCCTCAATCCACCCCTCATCCCAGCCCTCCAACAAACTTGAGCAAAAGGTTCTTAGCTCCAGTTCAGTGGTGTTGCCATCCTAAGGTCAGCTCCATCTCATGTCGTGTCTCTGGTTCCCGGCTTCTGGCTCCTACGGCCACTGCTCCTGGTGGCCCTGGTCTGGTCAGCATAAGAATATCTAGCCATTGAGAATGCACTGCATTCTCTTGCTGCTTCTTTGCTGGTGGTGAGAGTCTCAGATTCTGCTGCTGGATCTACTCAGCTTAATTGTGAGACTAGCCCGTCCACAAGAGGATAAGCTAACACCCCTTATTCACATGTTCCCACTCTTCCGTGTGGCAAAGTCAAACTCATTGGCTAGGAAAGCCATTCTTAACAATAAACAACAACATAATGAATAAATATCAACAGAATAACATTAGGTAATGATGAAGTCCAATTTATGTGCATATAGTTGTGTTATTATTTGCTGTTAAGTTGGAACTGACTCATAGCTGAACCTCCATTAGGTTTTCAGAGGCAGTAAATTGAGAAAATTGCTCATCTTTTCCTCACAAACCATCTGTTAGGTTTGAACTGGGTACTTCTGAATTGGAAACACAGTACCTTACCTGTTCATAGTTCTAGTATTAAAAATCTGTCTTTCAAAAACAAACAAACAAAAAACCAAACCCCACACTTTACACTTGTACTGTTGTTGTTAAGTGCCATCAAGTCGTAGACGACTCATAGTGACCCTATGAACTAGAGACCTGAGCACTTGTATAACTTTCATCCGCTTTTCCAAGTTCATAGAGTTTCTGGAGGCAAGCTATTTTGGAAGTGGATATCACTCCTGCTTCCAAGCTTATTTTAATTGGGGAGCTCCACCAAACACTGTCTGCCATGGGTAATCACTCTCGCATTTGACTCATCAGTGTCACAGTGTTTGGCATCACAGCAGCCATGAGATTACCTCTGTACAGCAAATGGACAGACCAGTGCTATACCACTTAGAAGAATGTTTGATTAGAAAAATAGGTATATAATAAATGTAGTGGCAAGAAGCTGCACCACAATCCAGAAGGCACATGTTTCATGTCCATCAGCTGCTCCATGGGAGAAGGATGGACAATCCTGTGTGATTAGCTGCCTCTGAAAACCCACCAGAGGGTCAGCTGTGGGTTGGCTCTCACTCAATTGTACACAACAACATTTATTATTTATTATTGTCAAATGTTTCTTACTATGTACACCTGCTGAAATGAATACTTCTGAAATTTCAAATTGGAATGATAAGAGTAACAAAAAAATGAATGCAGGGCATTGCTGAAAAATCATACTTTACTATGCAAAAATATATTTGTTTCATGCTACCTGAAGAAGCATTTTAAATCAATTTATTGGTCTATTTTCTTATCTAAGTGCTTCCACTACTCAATCTCTCAACAGTGCTCCTATCAAACATGATCAGTGACATAACCTACAAATATTTGAGATGTTTAGATGGAGTCGCTTGTGGCTTTGAGGATAGAGGGCCAGATTTGTGAAGAACATTTACCTAAGATCTAAAAAGTATAGTCAATAGTGAAAACTCATTTGTCTTGGTTATTGAGTTCTCCTATAACAGATATACCATGAGTGCTGGCTTTAACAAACAGAAATGTCATCTCTTATAATTTATAAATCTAGAAGTTCAAGTTTGGGATGCCGATTCTAGAAGAGAATTTCCTCCCTGTGGATTTCAGAGGAAACGTCCCTTTGCCTTCAGCATTTGAGATCGGATATTCCTTGGAGACCTCCATATTCCTTGGTCTTCTCATGTCAAGGAGCTCCCCAAACATTTGTGCTCCGCTCCTGGCGATTCTTTCTCAGTGATACTGAGGTCTGCCTTTTGCAGCCTTTCTCTCTCCTTTTATCTCCTAGGACACAGAGTATTACAGTCTACACTCCAGGAATATTCTGCTTTTGTTGATCCAGGGCTGTGATGGGATTACTTACTACAGATCACTGCTAATCCTCTTAAAACTGCTTGCCTTATCAGATCATGGGAGACCATTATATCCATGTATATTTTAATACATGGATTTTGGGAGCACTCATGGCATAGTAGTAAGAAGCTGCACTGCAATCCCAAAGGCATGCAGTTTGAATCCATTAGGTACTTTGCAAGAGAAGCATGGGCGGCACTCTCCTCCCATATGATTTACTGCCTCTGAGAACTCACTGGGGAGTCAGCTATAATTCACTTCTGACTGGACAGTGGCACATACAACAGTTCAATCCATGACAACATTCTTCCATCACTGAATATCAGATCCCTATTAGTGATAAGTACATTGTTGTTGTTGTTATGCGCTACCCAGTCACCTTCGACTTATAGTGACTCTTAAATACAGTATCTCTGAACTCTGCCCTATCCTGGGCCAGTCTCACTGACTCCAACACACATACTCCCATTATCCCAGTTAGTATGTCAATCCATCTCATCCAGGGTCTACCTCTCCTGCACTGTCCCTCCACCCTTCCAAGTACTCTAAAGCATGAGTCTCTAGATGTTTGTTTGGTTGTTGTTGTTTTTTAAAATTTCTTATTTTAGTTGTGATTTTAAAAGTTTACTGAAAAGTTGGAGTGAGTTATTGTTTGAATTAAATGTGTTCTGGCCATTATTTTTTGCATACAAGGACATCTACTTAAAATGATACTCAGAGGGTATGAAATGTTTATCACACATAAGAAGGTTTTCTGAGAGCAGGAAAGGCTTCTCATATTGGCAGATTGGCTTCAGAAAGCAGGAAAAGGAAACTGGGTGGGCTTTTTATTTTCCAGGTAGAGGCTGCCTTGATATGAACCTGTGTCTGGAGACAAAGGAAGGAGTGCCTTTTTTTTTTTTATCAGCTTGCCCAAATGTGGGCACAAAGGAAAGAAGAATTGAAATGAGAAACACCTGCAAGTATTCCAGCATCACCGTGATGAGAGGAAGTGGATCGGAGGGAGGCCAGACAGAAAGAGACTTAAGAATCTTCAGTATCTTCGCAAGGTAAAACACAGGTAAGGTCCTTTTCAGGGCCTTGAAAATACTTTACTATGAGAACCCTGAAACACTACAGTAAATTCTTTTCTGGAGTTGAGTTTTGAAAACAGTTTGCCTGGGTTCATGCTAATCCACTTTGGCTCTGATTTTCCTTGTGATGGGCAGAAGAATATGTCAGAACTACAACCGAAGTTAGGAATGCGGTTGATCATGAAACAAGAAGTTCGTGGGAACAGGTTTAATCCACACTGAAGCAAATAGTCATCCCCTCCCACTGCCCTCTTACCTATAAGTCATCTCGTTTCCTGTCCTTGAGCAAACTTTTCCTGTTGCTCTTCCTGAAATCCCTTCACAGCAATTAATACCATTCATCACCTATTTCTAATTGCCTTATCAGGCTTCCTAATAGGCCTGCCTTCTGGGACTGTCTCTCCCTGTGGTTAATTTCTGTTGGCTCTATGACTCCTTAAGGACCTCATAATTAAGTGCACTGTTCCCCTGCAGACTTCTCTACTGCCATTATGTTCCCACAGAAGACTTACCACTGGGCCCTATTCCTTTCCCTTCTCCCTTCCTCCTGGGATCATTGGTAAGAAAAACCTAACCACTCTGAGCGCTGCTCATTGGGCGTCACTCCACATATAACAAGAGAGTGAATTGTACTAAGAATAATAATTATAGCTTCTGTTTATTGAGTGCAGTATGCCTGGTTCTGGGTTAAGCTCTTTATGAGCGTGATCTCATTTTGTCTTCATGCTAATTCTCCATGCTCCGTAGCATCCTTGCTTCACGGGTGAGAAAACCAAGACTCAGAGAAGTTAAGTAAATTGCTAAGCATCACACAGCTGCAGGGGCTCTACCAGACTGTGAACTCTGAGCCAATTCCAAAGACTTGACGCTAAAATCCACACGCTGTATTCCCTCTGTGAGCACCTGTTTCTAAATGTTAGGCCTTAGATAAATGTTTTGAAATTCCACACGTGATTTCCAGTTCTAAACCAGTTATTGTTGAAGTAATTGCAATTACGGCCGGCCCATGTGTATCGGAGTATAGCCTTGTTCCATTGCCAATCCTAGACTCAGGTTTAAGTCCTCCCAATATCTCTGTTTCTTCCATGGCATTATTTTTTCTACATTCTCTCACTCTGGTTACTTTTCAGAATATGAAAGAACTAAAAAATTAATTTCTCACTATAAGTTTAATAGACATCATTCTAATGTAGCAAATTACTATTCTGAAAAGTGAGCTACTTAGAAGCATGAAGTAGCCTTCTAGAACAACTTGAAATTTTAATTCATTTTATTGGTATTATGTGTGTGTTTATGGTGGATAGGACCTGGTGGGCAGGCCTTTGTGGTTTAAAGTTGGTTGGGGCATGCCTGAGAACCTCTTGATTGTATGCTGTACAATTTAGTAAATATGTGTTGATCATCTAATTATAGTCTATAGGTCACAAGGTAATAGTTCATCACAATACTTCCTCAATAGAGGTTATACTTCTGCAAAAGATGCTCGTTTTATGTCCTTATACAAGGGATACATTGCTACAAAATGTTCATACAGATAAGGCCTTACTAGAGAAAAACAGATATTAGAGCTAGGGTCTATTTTACAAGCACATTTCAAAACAACTTGTGGGGAGCCGGGGGTGGGGGGGTGTTGGAATTACATACCTTAAGTCAATTAAGCTAAATAAGTTCACTAAGTAATTGGCAGCATCAGGATGGATGGTGAAGAGGTTGAGATTGTTCACAGCTTTAGTTTGCTTGGCTCCACAGTCAACACTCTTGGCACCAGTAGCCAGGAAATTAAAAGGCATATTTCCATGGGAAAGTCTGCTGTTAGGGACCTCTCCAAAGTACTGAAGAGCAATGGTGTCCCTTTGGAGACTAAGGTGTGTCTGATAGAGGCCATGGTCTTTGCAATCACTTGTTATGCATCAGAGAGTTGGAATTGATGCCTTTGAGCTGTGGTGCTGGAGAAGAGTATTGAGAGTACCATGGACTGCTAGGAAAACAAACAGATTCATTCTGAAAAGGGTTAAACCAGGAGGCTCCTTGGAGGCAAGGATTCTGAGGCTCAGTCTAACATACTTTGGACAAGTTGTAAGGAGAGACTGGTCCTTGGAGAAGGACATCATGCTTGGGAGGGTGGAGGGACAGTGCAGGAGAGGAAGGCCCTCTATGAGGTGGATTGATTCAGTGACTGGGATAATTGGGATGGGAATGTCAGAGACAGTGCGATTGGCACAGGACAGAGCGGAGTTTAGGGCTGTTGTACATAGGGTCGCTATGAGTCACAGGTGACTCGACGGCACATAACAACAACAGCAACAACAAGTTAATCTTATTCCCTCAAACATCATATGAATTCTTCTATAGATACTCAGTAAAGAAAAGGTATGGTCTGAGGGTAAAAAAGGAAAGATGATAAATCAAGTTTTCGACCGCTGCTAAGTCTTTACTGTATCATTGAGCTTTCCGACTGCTAAGTTAAAGAATACAACCAAGTTATATTCTTGGTTAAAGATAATAATCAAAGAAACCCTGTTGGCTATGTTTTCATTCTATATCCTAAATCAGTTTTCTTCTTGTCCCCTCTACTGCTACTCTATTGGCTCAAAACACCATTATATCTCACCTAGATTACTGCAAACCCCTCTGCTTGTAAACCTTTGTCCTTCTTTAGTTCCTTGATAACAGTAGTCAGAATAACCCTGTTAACAGTGAAGTCAGACATGAAAATTCTCTGCTCAGATCCATCCAAACTCCTGTTTCCTGTGAGAGAGGAAGCTGGAGTCATTATGATGGCCTCCAAGATCTGACCTACTCTAGCCTCCAAGAGCCTCAATGACTCCATCCTCTGCTCTTCTTCCCACTCTCTCCCTGTGTCCAACCCATTGTCCTTCAAGAAACAGGTGAACCACAGCCCCAGGGCATGGCCTTAACTTTGCCTCTACCTGAAAGTCAGAGTCAGTGGCTTAATTCCTTGCTAAAGTGTCACCTTCTCAAATGGAACCTTGTTGGAACTCCTAAAGTAATGCTGAGGTATTATAATGTTAATACAGCCAACCCTCTTGCCCCATCAAATCCCAGCTTACCTAATCCCTTTAACAATTTATCTAATTTTGTTTCCAGACCATCATGTTTCCACATACCCTATATAACTTACTTCTTTACTGTATTTATTGGCTGCCTCCTTCGTTATAATATAATATTCAAAAGTCAAGGTATTTCTTTTCTGTTTTGTTCATTGATTTATTTCTGGCACCTAGACTAATGGCCTGCACATAATAATCATTATGAAAGAACTGAAAAAGAAAAGGAAAAAAACCCCAAGCCTCAAGTTGCAATACTGGGAAATGCTGTGGGAAGAATCTTGAATGATCCAAGAAGCATCAAAGCATGGAAGGAATACACAGAGTCACTGTACTAAAAAGAATTGGTTGGCACTGGATGATTTCCAGAATTACTATATGAATAAGAACTAATGGCAATGAAGGAAGAAGTTCAAGCTACAGTAAAGGCACTGGCAAACACAGGAATCGATGGAACACCAGTTGACATATGCAGCCCTGGGTATGCTTACCACTCACTGCCAGGAAATTTGGAGATGGGCTGCTTGGCCAACTGACTGGAAGAAATCCCTATTTGCTCCCATTCCCAAGAAAGGGTGAACCAACAGAATGTGGAAATCATTGAACGATATCATTAATAGTACATTCAAGCAAAATACTGCTCAAGATCATCCCAAAGCTGCTAGAACAGTAGAGAACTGTCACAGGCTGGGTTTAGAACAGGCAGTGGCACCAGGGGTATCACTGATGATGTCCAATTGATCCTGGCTGAAAGCAGAGAATATCAGAAAAATGCACCGGGGCAGTTTACTCTGTCCTAGAGGACCCACTAGAAGTCAGAGTGGAGTCAGTGGTAATGGGTTTGCGTTGTTTGTTTGAGGCTCAGGCATCAGACGCGTCACACGAGATACAGACATGAATAAGATGTAAACTTCTGACAGTATCCTGTTGATGGATTTATTACTTGGGGAGCTCTAGTGGCCTAGATAAAGAGCTGCACTGACAACCCAAAGGTATGTGGTTTGAATCCGTCAGCTTCTCTGCAGGAGAATGAGCAGCCTCCTCTCATGTGATTTACTGCCTCTGAAAACCCGCTGGAGGGTAGGCTCTTGGTTAGGTGTTAGTTGCAACTCTATGGTACACACCAATATCAATTCCCAAGTGACGTATCATGTCAATAATCAGCATTTTCAGTCATATACAGTATTATCGCTGTTATTATGTACCCTCGAGTTAGGACCAACCCATAGCTGACCCTCCAGCAGTTTAAACTGCAAGAGAAGAGATTGTCTCTATTTTTCCTAGGGAGTAACTGGTAGAATTGAACTGTAAGCCTTTGGATTTGGAACACAACTCCTTACCACTAAGCCACCAGAGTTCCCTTGGGAAAACCAGTCACTGGTGAAGTGTTAGAATGTGTCTTTTGTCTACTGACCGGGTGGTGGGTGCTGCTCTTGTCCTGTTCCCCACGCAGGGTGCCAATTGGTTCTATCCTTTATTTACGGCAGGCCTGTGTTCCAGCATGAGCTACCAGTGCCAGGAATTTTCTAACCACACAAAGTGCTCATGACTCATAACAACTCTCGTTCATAATTTCTTCTTTGTTTGAAAAGACCGAGTAGCTCATAAGTATGTTCAAGTTTTAATGCAGTTATTTTGAGAGTAGGGGGGAAATTAAGAAAATCCACATAATCTTTCTAGCTCTTTTCTATGAGCATTGAAAAACTAAAATAATATGAGATATCTGTAGCTCGGATTGCTTCCTAATGACTTAATGAATAAGAAGAAAAACCCAACAACACAAAACCAAGTTTGAACACACCGAAGTAGAACAGGAACCCTGATGGTGCAGCAGTTAAGCTGATAACAAGACGCCAGCAATTTTTACAAAAAGTTTAAACAAAAAGAACCACCAGTAGCTCTTCTGGAAAAAAGATGTGGCCAGAAGTTTCTATAAAGATATACATCTTTGGAAACTCTGTGGGTGAGGTCTCCTCTGTCTTTCTTTAAGAACCTCAAACTCATTGCTGTCAAGTTGAAATCTACTCATAGCGGATCCTCTGCTGGGTTTCCTAGGCTGTAAATTGTATGGGAGGAAATTACCCATCTTTCTCCCTCAAGGTCCCCTGTGGATTGGAGCCTCCAGAGAAGCACAGCCAATTGGATTTGCATTTCAACTCCCTACAGATGACGTTACTAGTTAGACTCTACTTGATGGCAATGTTTGGGTACAGTTTCTATCAGGAAGCCTCTGTACAGTTATATAATGCTCATTTACCTATATGTGAACATAAATTTGTCCATATAAATAAACTTCAGTCCACCCATTACCATCAAGTCAAGTCTGATCTCCTATTAAATTTCTCAGACTATAAATCTTTAAGAGAAGAGATTGTCCATTTTTCTCCTCTGGATCAGCTGTGGATTTGAATTACTGACCTTTGGGTTAGCAGCTGTGTATTCATGGCCCCACCAGGCTGCCTCATAAACATGAATTTAGTTTAAAATGACAGTAATAAAAAATTAGCACTCGATATGGTACTTGTGTACCAAGTATTGTGCATATAATAAATAATTTAATCACATCAGTGTATCTATAATTATTCCCATTTCACGGTGAAGAAAAACATTGAAACTTACTTAATAGTCTGTGGCCATGCTGGTAGAAAGGAGAAGAGTCTAGAGGGTCAGACTTCAGAGTCAGTGATCGTAACTGCTATGTGATAGTGCCACACAATTATTTAACTCATCACATATTTCAGCAGGTGGATTTATTAAGTGAATGTGTACATGGGGAAATGTTAGGGAAAGGGTCCTGAAAACATCTTATCCTGATCTGGAAAAATTACCTTTTCAATGTTTATGATCTAGAATTTTGAAACCTTTAAATAACTTTCTAGAATGACTTTGTTTATGTCTAACCAAAATACTACTAATGAGGAAACAGCAAGCCCTCAGAAGTTTAGTCACCAGCCAGTGATGTAGGTAGGGCACACCCAGCTAATTACATTCTTTAATACAAAACCAGACGTTGAGGCCCTTTTATATCATAGGGCTCAAAAATTAAAGGTGCAGTGAACTACATGGTCTCGAGAACCTTGAATTTGTTTGCCTGGTGGTGTCATTTTGCAGAAAATTCCCTAGTATTTTGTAGGTGAAGTAACTTTACAAGCAGACTTCTACAGAAGATTTTTGTGTGGTTTTTACTTATTCTTTTAATAATTAACTTAGATGTTTGGAATTTGGATTGTGACACTCTTCTTCTTTGGCACATCAAGAGGTAAGACATAGAATTTTTATAAAAATAAGGGCCATCTTCACATCCAAATGTAATTAGTGTTTGCTTTATTCTTTAGTAATTATTCATTTCAGTCTAGAGAAACGTCCTGTATTTATTTAGATATATTTGTAGTATAATCTCTGCTTGTAATTCAATATAATTGTCAGCATCTTATCTAGGAAATTTTGTCGTTTTCTTCATATTGACTGAATTTTCTAAGCAAACGAGAAGCATTGACTTGCCACCATGCAGAAATCACTGGACAGATTTGTGGGCTTCCGGTTTGTCCACACACTAGCCTATGGTATTGGACAAATAACTTATCCATTAAACTCTCAGTTTCTTCACTCATACTTGGGATGCAGCAGCAAATGAGGACATATTCGCATATTCCCTATTTCAGTACCTAATTCATGATAGATGCTCCGTAAGTGTTTGAATGAATGAATGGTGTTAAGACTTCCATGTTACTTTCTTCCATTTTGCTTACACTTTTTCAGAGGAACCTTACACTTATTTAATATTAAATCACTTGAGCTCTTTATACTGTGAACCCATTCTATATAATGTATGTATTATTATATATAGTTGTTTCTTTTGTCTGCTTCTACGGCTTTGGTTTGATATTATACCTATAAGGACAAAATTTAATTTTAAAAAATCTAATGGAATGAACAAATACTAGTGTTGAAAGAGGTTTTGTAGGTAGCCTCTTAAGTACGGTGGTGGGAGTGGTGTTGAGTACTAGTGAGTTAGGGCCGACTCAGAGCTGACCCTCCCAAGGGTTTGCAGAGGCAGTAAATTGCAGGGACGGAGATGATTCATCGTTCTTTTATTGGAGCAGCAGGTGGATTTGAACTCTGTGCCTTCAGGTTAGCAGTGCAGCTTCTTACCACTAGGCCACCAGAGCTCCTTAAAATATGCTGTAGTGGTTGACATATATAGTACCTATATAGATTCTTACCTTTAGTTCTATCAGTGGTTTGAATCTTGCCTCTACTTGGGTTTGGATCCTGGTTCTGGTGCATGGCTATGTGTTTAACTTTAAAGAAGTTGTTGTTGTTGCTGCTGCTATTAGGTCACTGAGTCAGCTCCAATTTGTAGCGATCTTATTATATACAACAGATTGCAGCCCTGTCAGAATCTGTTCTGCGCAAAACTGCTGCAGTATGTGAGCCTTTTGTTGTGTGTAGTCTGTGTTGATCCATCTCACCGAGGGTCACTGCCCCTCTGCTTTGTCCAGCGTCATGTTTTCCTTCAGGGAATGACTCCTCTGATAGCATGTTCCAAGCTCCTTGCTCCTTGCTCCTAAGACCTTGCTCCTAAGACCCACTATGCCTTCCAAGACAGATTTCTTTGTTCTTTTATGCCTTGGTATACGCAATGTTCTTTATGAATACTGGAGTTTAAGACCATCAGTTCTTCTTCAGTCTTCCTTATTCAGACTTTCACACACCTACAGTCTCAACAACCTATTGCTGCAGTGGGTTTTCAAGGGACATGAGAGGAGATTGCCCTTCTTCCTCTTTTTTTTTTTTATTTCCGTTCATTCACTGTTGCACTTTTCTCTCCTCCCCACCCCCAGTACACTTCCCTCTTGGAAAAGTAAAAGAAAAATTCTTTCATTGTTTGACAATCCCTCCCCCCAGGTCCACTCCACTATGCAGCCTTCGCTCTGGACTCCTGTCATGACAAAAATACCTAATCACATATCCCTCTTAAACAGGTTTCTCCCGCATCTGTTTCAATGCAGTATACATTATCGAAACCATCTTTCTCAGTGTCCCCCCCAACCCCGATGTCAGTCCTGTTTTACAAGAGTGGCACCATGTGGTGTCCTTTTGTGACTGAGATACTTCACTCAGCATAATGTCCTCCAGGTCACCTATTTTGAATAATATTGCACGAATTCCTTGTTTTTCAATGCAGCATAGTATTCCATTGTGTGAATATACCACAGCTTCTCTATCCATTCGTTTGTTGATAGGCACTTAGGTTGTTTCCAACTCCTTGCTACTGTGAACAAAGCCATGATAAACATGGGTTTGCATCCTTCTTCCTCTTGTGGAACAAACAGCTGGTGAATTTGAACCGCCTGCCTTCAGCTTTCCAGCCCACTTCCTTACCCACTGGGCCACCAGCATGTAAGTGAAAATCCCATGGCTTGAGTCGGGCGCACTGTCAGCAGGCACATTTGCTCTTTAACGCTTACCACAGGTCCTCTGGAGCACGTTTGCCAGTGCAACGTGCTGTGTGAGTCCTTGACTGCTGCTTCTCGGGGTGTTGATCGGAGAGCCCTGTGAGATGAAATCCTTGGCATCTTTCAATCTTTTCTCCATTTATTCTGATGTTGCTGACTGTTCCAGTTGTAATGAGTTTTGTTTTCTTTAGTTGAATTTGTACTGCAAGCTATTTCCTCGGTAAGTGCTTCATGTCCTCTTCACTTCCGGTCAGCAAGGTTTTGTTATCTGCATATTGCAGGTTATTGATGGATCTTCTTCCAACCCTGATGGCACTTTCTTCTTCCTATGTTCTGGCTTTTTAGGTTATTTCTTTAGCACAGAGGTTGATTTTAGAACCGTATAATGGATGGGTTTAGGGCTGTTGTACATGGGGTCGCTATGAGTCGCAAGCGACTCGACGGCACATAACAACAACATCATAATGGATGTATCTGTGCTATAGAATAGACTTATCATATAAACTATATGTAATTATATATTTTAAAAATTGCTTGTCGTCTCTCCTTACTTTTTAAGTCCTGTGTTCAGTCACTAAGCACTTCTTTGCGTGTACGCTAGACTCCCCTGCCACTCTTGATGTGCCTGATTAAACGGAAAGAGCTTGGGTTAAAAGGCTTTGATTGAACCCAAGAACTTGTGGTGGTGCTACGGTTAAGGCATTAAGTTGTTAAGGAAAAGGTCAGTGGTTCAAGTCGCCGGTTGCTCCCTGCTAGAAAGATGAGCAGGCAGCCTGCTTCTGTAATGATTCACAGCCTGGGAACCCCTGAAGGTCATCCTGCTCTATCCTCTGTCCTTGGGGTTGAGGTTGACTCAATAACAGTGGAATTGGGCTTGGTTAATCCCAACCCTCCACCGCTAATGCTTGCATTTGTATGACTGACTGTTCCTGGAGAAAAGTGCACATCATACCGACTATCACACTTTAAGTTCCTGGTTGTTGTTGTTATGTGCCGTCGAGTCGTTTGCGACTCATAGCGACCCTATGTACAACAGCCCTAAACCCTGCTCTATCCTGCGCCAATCGCACTGCCTCCAACACACCCATCCCGAGTAACCCAGTCACTGAATCAATCCACCTCATAGAGGGTCTTCCCCTCCTGCGCTGTCCCTCTACTCTACCCAGCATGTTGTCCCTCTCTAAAGACCTGTCTCTCCTTACAACATGTCCAAAGAATGTCAGGCGAAGCCCCAGAATTCTTGCCTCCAAGGAGCAGCCTGGTTTAATCCTCTCTACGATGAATCTGTTTGTTTTCTTGGCAGTCCAGGGTACATTCAATACTCTTCTCCAGCACCACAGCTCAAAGGCGTCAATTCTCCTTCTATCCTCCCTAGTCATTGTCCAGCTCTCTGATGCATAACAAGTGATTGCAAAAACCATGGCCTGTATAGTTAAGCTAAAGGGGACTTTAGATTGCCCAAACATCCTTCCTTTTCCCCCATTCCATTTCCCAGTATCTGAGGCTATTTCATTCTCTTCATTACTCAAACCTCCACCTCCTTGAAAAATTATTTCCTGTTTCAGTAAAAGAAAAAAAAAAAAATTAAGAACAGGGAGCTCTGGTGGCAAGAAGCTGTATTGCAATCCCAGAGGTATGCGGTTCGAATCCACCAGGTACTCTCCTGGAGAAGGGGGGACAATCTCCTCCTGTACCAGTCAGATCCAATTTGATGGTACACACGCACAAAAATAATAAAGATTAAATAAAAAAGTTAAAAATATAAAAAAATAAGAACAAAGAGATTTTCCCGGAAGCTCCTAACCACATCTATCCAGTTATCTGTCTGTTCTTACTCCTGCACCCCGCCTTCTCTCTGTTCACAAGAGGTCAGCCATTCTTATTTGAAGCAAAGGCCAACGTCCTGCCTACATGTTAGACCCCATGACCTCTCACCTACTTAAGGATAATTTCAAAATTACTCTGTTTTGTCTGGTTTTGGGTTTTGAGGTTCCCCCCCCCACTTTTCCTATGTTTCCTTCTCTGTATATAATCATTTCCATCAGCACACAAACAGATATCATCTTGAAAAATCCATGTAAAAGTGGTCTTAATTGCTTTTAATACGTGCCCCATCATCTTTCGTGAGCTCACTTTCACCAAGTCTCAGCGTTGCCGTTTTACTGACACTGCGTGTGAAGCCATTTATACCATGAAGGTCGGTGAGGCATGGTCAGTTCTCCATCCACATCTGACTGGACTTTGAGTACTAAGCAGCCTTGATTACCCCAGCAGCCCTTTTGCAAGACTTCCTACATGTCTCTACCTCCTGGGTTTCCTCATCCTTCATTAATCACTTCTGGCAGTCTCCTGTGTTACTTCCTCCTCATCCTGGTTTTCTAGTGATGAAATGCTCTGAGACTCAGTCCTTGTATCTCTTCCCTTCCCCATCTGCAGTCATATCCTTGATGCTGTTGTCCGTACTCATGACTTTAAATACCATCTTTATGCTAATGACGTCCAAACTCATATCCCTAAAACTTGTCCACGGAATTCTAGTCTTGTGACATCTGCCTATGGATACCTAATTCGTATCAAACTTAATATGTCCCAAACTGAGTTCTTCATCCCTGTCTCAAAGCTTGCATCTCTTGCAGTTTTCCTACACCCAGTTAATGACAACTGCAGTCTTCCGGGTGCTGAAGCCAAAAACCTTGGCATCGTCTGTGACTTTTCTTTCTGTCCTACGTCACTATAATTCATCAGCAAGTTGTATCCTCTTTGATAATCTATCAAGAGCTTGACCATTTTTCTCTACCTCCATTACTACTCCCCTGGGATTAGTCATCAGTCACTTACCTGGCTAACCTTATGTTAATGTTGTTGTTGTTAGGTGCCATCTAGTCGTAGACGACTCATAGCGACCCTGTGAACTAAAGGCCTGAGCACTGTTCGTACATTGAGTTTCCGGAGGCAAGCCATTTCGGAAGTGGATGCTGCTTCTGCTTCCAGGCTTGTTTTAGTCGGGAAGCTCCAGCCAACACTGTCCACCATGGGTGCCTATTACCACGTTTGGCACATCAGTGTCACAGTGTTCAGCATCACAGCAACCACGAGTTACCTCTGTACAGCAATGCACAGACAAGTGCTATTCCACCTAGAAGAATGTTTGACAGGAAAACAATTTGAACCCGGGCCGAGGGCCCCAGATTAAAATCACCCACCTTCAGCTTGGTAGCATAACTTTCTGTCCACTAGGACAATGTAGCTCTCTCTTTGTTGTCGTTGTTATTGTTGTTAGGTGCCATCGAGTCATAGACGACTCATAGTGACCCTGTGAACGAAAGGCCTGAGCACTGTTCTTACACTGAATTTCTGGAGGCAAGCCATTTCGGAAGTGGATGCCGCTGCTCCTTCCAGGCTTGTTTTAGTCAGGAAGTTCCACCAAACACTGTCCACCATGGGTACCCATTACCACGTTTGGCATATCACTGTCACAGTGTTCAGCATCGCAGCCACCATGAGTTACCTTATGATAATACCTTCTGATAATACCTTCCGAGCTTGCCTCAACTTCTGCTCTTGCTCTGCTTTAACCTATCCTCCACACAGAAGTAGCCTGATCAGTCCATCCTGCTTCTCTGCTAACAGGCCAACAATGATTTCTCAACTTATTTCAGAGTAAAAGACAAAGGCCTTTCATTTTATTGCAGAGTAAAAGTCAAAGAATAAATACACTGAAAGTCTATAAATAAACTAAAAGTTGCTTTTCCTGCCTAATGATATGGCTACAAACTGAAAAGGCAAGTGACTGAACAAAGTGAAAGGCCATTCCTGCTACAGAGAGATCATTTGTTATTGAAAGCACAGATAGTATATTGTCCAGCTGCTGCTCCCCTCCGTGCCTTCCACTCCAGCCCCAGCAGCCACCTCCTCCTGCTTCCTCATCCACACCCAGCTCCGTCCTCCTCAGTCTTATCTTTTTCTGGAATTCTCTTCCCACACAGTTTTTGTGCTTTACTTGCTCCAGAGGGTGATCAAATGCCATCTTCGGGAGGTCTTCCCCGATCACCCTGTTTAAACTCACATTCTCTACACCTCTTCTATGTTTTGTGTTTCTCCCACCACTTGTCACTATTTAACATATGTCATATTTAGTTGATGATTGATCTACCCAAATACATACATAGAATCATACCTATCCATCCATCCATCCATCCATCCATCCATCCATCCATCCATCTCTATCTATCCATCCATCTAGAAATCCTTACAGCACAGTGAGTTACGTGTTGTAATACTAACTGAAAGATTGTCAGTTTAATCCATCACTTTGTAAAAGATGAGCAGTCTCTTCCCATGAAAATTTACTATTTTGTAAATTCACTGCATGTTCCCATGAGTAGGAATTGACTCTTCATTAGTGAGTTTAGGGTTTTATATTTTCTCTACTGATCTAGCACTGGTCGTCTAGTGGTAAAAGTTGCCCTGTTAGCCCTAACGCGCGTGGTTTAAATCCACCAGCTGTTCCATGCGAGAAAGATGAGCCATCTCCTCTTGTGTGGTTAAATGTCTCTGAAAACCTGCTAAAGGGTTGGCCATGAAGATGATTTTCAAATTCAGTTGGGTAGACTCAAGATTCTATTTTGGTTCTTGTAGATTTGTTTTCATTTTCTTAAGCCTCAATATAAACTTGTCCTGGTTGTTCTCACCAGTCTGTGCTGGGAACTCTGAAGGACAGCTGGCTGGCCAACTAAATGGAAGAAATTCATGTTTGTTCCCATTTCCAAGAAAGGTGATCCAACAGAATGCGGAAATTATTGAACCATATTCTTAATATTGCATGCAAGCAAAATACTGCTGAAGGTCATTGAAAAATGGCTAGAACAGTTCATAGAGAGTCAAGCTGATTTAAGAAATCGTGGCACCAGGGATATAATTGCTAATGTCAGATGGATCCTTTCTGAAAGCAGAGAATACCAGAAAAATGGCTATTTATGATTTATTGACTATGCAAAAGCATCTTATGGTGTGGATAATAACAAATTATGGTTAACACTGAGAAGAATGGGACTCTCAGAACACTTACTTGTGCTCATGCAAAACCTATGAGTAGTCCAAGAGACTATCATGCGAACAGAGTAAGGGAACACTATATGGTTGATTAAAACGAAAAATAGTGTGTGTCAGGGTTGTATCCTTTCTCTATACTTATTCAATCTGTATGCTGAGAAAATTACTTGAAAAGTTGGACTCTAGGAAGAAAAATAAAGCATCAGGATTGGAGGAGTTCTCTTCAGTAATCTAGGTTAGGCAGATGACATAACTCTGCTTGCTGGAAGTGAGGAGGACTTGAAGAATTTGCTGCAGAAGATCAAACACTGCAGCATTACATATTAGACATAATCAACAAAGCAGGCACTATGTCCATTTTGGTACTAGGACCTCAGGACCTTCCCATAGGATTGAAGGGTTCATCAATAGGTCTAAGAGTCCTATAGAAAGCAAATTGTGTTGCTGCCCTTTCCCAAGAACAGATGCCATTGGAAATTGATTTAGGACATGAGAAAAAAAAATAAGGGTAAATGAGACTTTATTCTTTTCTTCCTGTCAAACACTGATAGGCTCCC
>NW_006399756.1:14344554-14366014 GCF_000299155.1 Elephantulus edwardii | reverse complement strand
TTGGTCATTGTCCAACTCTCTGATGCATAACAAGTGATTATGAAGACCATGGCCTGTATCAGACGCACCTTAGTCTCCAGAGAGACACCATTGCTCTTCAGTACCCTGGAGAGGTCCCTAACAGCAGACTTTCCTGAAAATAGAAGACCCTCAATGAAATGGATTGACAATAATTGGACTTAAGCATAATGGAAATTGGGAAGATGTTGCAGGACTGGGCAGACGTCCATTCTGTTGTACACGGAGTTACTATGAATTGAAGCTAATGGCAACCAATGGCTAATGAACTGAAGCTAATTTGTGGTCTTGTGACTCACCAAATTGCTGGCTGGAACTATGTAAATAAGGTATATATGGAGCACTGAGGAGTTTGAACAGGTTGCTGAGGATGCTAAGGGTCTTTGTGGTGGTGGTGGTTGTGTTGTTCATGCTGTGGAGTAGAGCACAACGGACAGTGACCCTATAAACAGCCAACCTGAAGGCTCTCCTAGCCCGTGCCATCTTCACAATCTCTGACGCACCCAAGACCTTTGCCACAGTCACTGTGTCAGCCCACCTGGTTGAGGACAGACCATGCAAGGAGTTACGTCGAACCCTAATGAGGGAATTGGTCAGTTGTACCATACTGCTAGGCTTGAGATATGCCATGGAATATAAATAAGTATATAGATGCATGGTCAGTGTTGTAATTAATGGTATAAAGCAAAATGTGTATAAGTGATTGCTTGATCAGCCAAATATGCTTTGTAAACTTTCACTCAAATCAGAATTTGATAAAAGAAGGAAAAAAAATGATCTGTCTTAGGTATGGTGAAAGGGGCCTTTTTACCCTCAGGAAAGGAGAGCCAGAAATGGAGTGCATGTTTTTCATCCTTTGGATCCAGGTTCCCTGTGATAAGAACTTTCTAAGAGCTCCTGTAGCCTAATGGCAAGAAGCTGTGCTGCAATCCCAAAGGTACATGGTTCAAGGCCACCAGCAGCTCTGCGGGAGAGGGATGGGCAAACTCCCGTGTGATTAACTGCCTCTGAAAACCTGGCGGGGGGACAGCTATGGGTCGATACCAACTCTATGGCACTCAACAGCAACAACAACAGATCCAGGAGAGAGAGAGAGAGAGAGAGAGATATGCTGTGAGTGGTGAGAACAAGGGGCATGGAAATGGTAGCAGCAGGAGCCAGCTTGAGGTGGAGGACTAAGCTTCCTGATCCCTCCCCTCCCCCCCCAAGGAAAGCAAGGCAGCTCTGGACCTGCAGAGTAAGGAGCTGGAAGGAGCCAGATGCCTTTGGGCAAGAGCCTTAATGGCAGAATGGGCTGCCTCCAGGCACTTACCCAAGCCTGAGGGGCCTAGGGACGGGGTGAGTCCTGTCTGCAGGCTTGGCTTAGAAGCTATCTGAGGAAAGTACCACATCCTCAACCCGTTTCTGCTCCTGAATTATAGCCAAGGAGAATCGACACAGTGGCTGTAGTAATGGGCTTAAGCATGATACAGATAGTGGAGATGGCACAAGCCAGGGCAAGGTTTCCATCTATTGTTCATTGGGTGACCATGAAATACAGTCTGTATGGACACTGCAATGAGTTACTAAGCCCAGTAGAGAAGTAGAGTGTGCGGGAGGAATGGCGGCTGGCAGAATTAGTAAAAAGATTGGAGAGAGGAAGTCAACATGTCTTATCTCTGCCTCAGAAGCATCAGCTTTGGCTTAATGATGTTCTCAGTTGTCTCTTCACTTCCTCAAGTTAGAAGAGAAAATCTAAGGCCACCATATTCCTTCCTTCCTTCCTTCCTTCCTTCCTTCTTTTCCTTCTCCCTCCCTCCCTCCCTCTTTTCCTTCCATCTCCTTCCCTCCCTTCCTCCTTTGCACCTTCTCTCCCTTCCTCCCTTCACAGATAGGCATTCCTCTGATGCTTTCTGCTTTCAGCCAAGATCCATCTAACATTAGCTATAATATCCCTAGTACCACGTCTTCTAAACCCAGCCTGCACATCTGGTCGTTCTCTTGCTGTGCTCTTCCAATTGTTTTTTTGGATCATTTTCAGCAGAATCTTGTTTGCCTATGATATTAATGCTATTGTCCCATACGTGTCCTTAGACAACTCTAACCAATACTATATTCAAGTCCATTCTTCCTCTCTAAAAGAGCCTAAAATGAACTTACTCTTAGGTTTTCATCCTCCTCCGCATGTTAATTGAAAATTTGGATCAAAGGCCCCTATAAAAGGATACGTCAGAAAGTTTCTCATTGGAGGAATGAATACATGGATCTCCAGGTCTTGTAGTTAAAAGCAAAACAAGTGTTGGTCTCCTTTACGTTTTCACCCTGGAAACATACATTGGGTTCCTACTGTACATCTGAAAGTTAAGCAATGACTAAGGATGGCAGGAGAATGTATGCCTTTGAGCTGTGGTGTTGGAGAAGAATACTGAATATCCCATGGACTGCCAAAAGGACTAACAGTTTTTGGAGAAAGTGCAACTGCGATGCCTCTTGGAAACAAGAATGGTGAAACCTTGTCTCACATATTTTGGGTCCAGACCCTGGAAAGGGACACCAGGTTTGGAAAGGGACACCAGGCTTGGTGAAAGAGAGGAAGACCCTCAACTAGATGAACTGACACCAGTCACTATAAAAATGGACTCAAGTATCTCAGAGACGAGGAGGATGGCCCAAGACAGGACAAGGCTCAGATTTGTTGTTCATAGGGTCCCTGAGTCACAATTGACTTAAGAACACCTAAAAATAACAGCAACAACTATGCCAGGCCCGGGGCTACAGATCCTTTTGGATTTTTCTGAGTAATTATTGGGTGGTGTTTTTGTTGTTGTTGTTGTTGTTGTTTTCTCCCCCCCTTTTAAAAATTAATTTTAATGAAAGTTTACAGAGACTTAGGGCTTCCAGGCATTCATTGTTGCACTTTTCTCCCTGTCCATTCCCTCCCCCAATTCACTCTTCTCCTTGAAAAGTAAAACTCTTTCATTGTTATGCAATCCCTCTCCCCAAGTCCACTCCACTGTGCAGCCTTCACTCTGGACTCCTGTCATGACAATTTTTGCCAAGAGCTTTCATTCAAATGAACAAAGAGGGTAGTAGCTCAGGAAAAATAGTCCCACGTTAGGTCTCGGGATCCTTGCCAGGTATGTGCTGCGCTCTAGCTCAGTTACAGCTTTATAAGGGAAGGGAAGGGCTGTAAACGAAGAGGTAGGTTTCCATTCTACAGCAAAACAAATCCAGGGGTGTCCATTCCAACCCTGTCCTCTGCCTCGCTGTGATTGGCTGAGTCACGGGGTGTGGCCTGGGAGAGGGAGGACGAAGACAGAAGAGCATGTTTTGAATACAATCTCCATGGGTTCGACTGTGTTTATTTAAACACCTTTGAAAAGTAACCCTCATTGTGTGAAACACAACCTTACTCTAGGTCTGATGCTTATAATTCTGACACACCATATTCTGTGTTGTAGGAAATGAAGTTTGCTATGAAAGGCTGGGATGCTTTAAAAATGATTTTCCATGGATGAAGATTTTTCCAGGATACATCAAAAGCATGCCCGCTTCTCCGGAGGAGATAAACACTCGTTTTCTGCTCTACACCATACACAATCGCAATACCTACCAGGTGAGCAGAACCACTTCTTTCACACATAGATCACCCTAAAATACACGCTGTATATATACAAAGAAAACATAGATCTTCAGGTAGAGCTGATTTAATAAGGCATAAAATGTTAATTTAAAGGAAAATAGTTCTTTATAGTGTTGTGAATCAGATTCCGATGTTATTTGTTTTAGTATTTACAAGAAGCATGAGATTAGATCCCTCTTGCTGTTGTTGTTGTTGTTGTTGCTATATGCTATCAAGTCACCTGTGACTCGCAGTGATCCATGATACAGTAGCTCTGAACTCTGCTCTAACTGGAATCAATCTCATTGTCTCTGACACACCTGCCCCCATTACCCTAGTCACTGTATCAACCCATCTCACCCATGATCTCCCTCTCCCGCGCTGTCCCTCCAGCTTTTCAAACATGATGTCCTTTTCCTACGGCAGGTCTCCCTAGGCAACACAGCCCAAGTATGTGAGACAGAACTTCAAAATCCTAATAAAAAAAGAAAACTTGGGGGGGGGGAGGGGAAATCCTTGCCTCCAAGGAGAAACTTGGTTTCACCCTCTCCAAGGTAGATCTGTTTATTCTCCTGACAGTCAATGCTCTTCTCCAACACCAGAATGCAAATGGATCAATTCTTCTTCTGTCATCCTTAGTCATTGTCCAGCTCTCTGATGCACAGCAAATAATAGTAAGGACTATGGCCTGGATTGGGCACACCTTAGTTTCTAGACTGATACTGTTGCTCTCTAGCACTCTGGTGAGATTCCCTAACAGCAGATTGTCCTAATGCAATTCCTATTTTGATTTCCTGACTGCTGGTGCTAAGATTGTTGACTGTGGAACCAAGCAAACTAAAATTGTTAACAATCTCAATCTCTTCTCAATCTGTCATGGTGCTGCCAGTTGGCCAAGTGATGAGAATCTTCGCTTTCTTGATGTTGACCTTTAATCCATATTAAAAACTGCAATCCTTGACCTTCTGCAGCAAACACTTCAAGTCCTCTTCAGTTTCAGTGAGCAAGGTTGTATCATCTGCATAACGCAGGTTGTTGATGAGTTTTCCTGTAATCCTGATGCCACATTCCTCCTCGTAAAAAGCCCAGCCTCCCAGATGATCTGTTCTGCATATAGATTGAAAAGGTATGCAGACAGAGTGCCTCACTGGCACACTCCTTTCCTGATCTTGAACTTGTGGTGTTTCCCTGCTCTGTTCTGATGATTGCTTCCTGGTCCTTTTGGGGTCTAGTGATAAGAAGTTATGCTAAAATCACCAAGTCACCTGGTTCAAACCCATCAGCTGCTTCACAGGAGCAGGGTGGGCAATCTTCTGTGCATTTTACTGCCTTTGAACACCTGTTGGAGGGTCAGCTATGAGTAAGATCCTACTCGAGTCCACATGCCACCACCAGTGATGTATAGCTATTGATGTTGTTGTTGTTGTTGTTATGTGCCATCGAGCCCCTTGCAACTCATAGCTACCCTACGTACAACAGCCCTAAACTCTGCTCTGTGATGTTAGGTGCTGTCAGACTGAGGCTGGCTTTTAGCAAATAACAAACCGAACTGAAATGTTACCCAATCCTTTGCCTTCCTCCCAGTCTGCAATGTGCTCAGGCCCTCTGTGCTGTGCCTGACTCCGTCCGTCTCACTGAGTCTTCCTTTCTTTCGTTGACTCTCTGCTTTACAAGCATGGTGGTTTTATTCCCCCAGAAAGACCCAAGTGGAGTACTTACATTTAGGGAGCAGACGGGAGAGAGGCCTGAGATAGAAAATATCCCCATGTGAGATCACTTGGTTTTTACCTGCATAGGCAACCTCCAGCCTTGTGTTCTACCCACTAGTCACACACAGGGGAGGGCTCGTCAGACAAGAGGGAACCTCTGTTAGGACTTCATATCATACAGACATAAAAAGATGGTCTGACTTGCAGCTGTCTGTTTTTCCCTCCCCTTCTCCCTTTTCTTGTTTTTTTCTCTCTTCCCCCCCTTTCTTGTTTCTCTCTCTCCCTCCCCTTCTCTCCCTCTCTCCTTGTTCTCCCTGCCCTCCCTCTCTCCCCCGTCTCTCTCTCCTCTTCTCTGTCTCTGTGTGTCTCTCCTCTCTCTCTGTCTCTCTCTTCCCTGTCCCTCCCTCTCTTCTCTCTCTATCTCATCTCTCTCTCTCTCTCTCTGCCTGTCTCTGTGTCTCTCTCCTTTCTCTCTCCATCTCTCTCTGTCTCTCTCTCCCTCCCTCTTTTCTCTCTCCACTCTCTCTCCCTCCCTTCCCGTCCCCTCCACTTCTCTTCACACACACACACACACACACACACACACACACACACACACACACACACACACACACACACACACACGAGTTTTCACTGTAATATACGATCTGTCCTGTAGAGCTAACTCCTCAATCTGGAATTTAAAAAAAAAAAAAATTACTTTTTATTTTGGATTTAGAGAAACTTAACCACTAAAAATTTGATTTTTTTTTTGTGACTGTGAAAAAAAATCAGAGAAAGTTTATACTGAATACAAATGTTCTGAGACAGCTTCTCTGTCCACTTAGGACCCCGAGGGCCCATCTGTGCATCCAGGACCCACTCTGGTCTTGATCAGTCCACACAGTCATTGGCCCTTTCATCCTTCTGGCCTGGGGTAATGCACTTGAGTCGTTCAGGAGTACAGTAAGAACGAGTTAGTAGCTCAGGTGAGAAAGATGAGAAGTCCCAAAGCCCTGGGAAAACAGCATTTCCCTCATCAAGAACCGTAAATCAACACCCCTCACGTCTTCTCCACTCCCTCCATCTGGATGGAATCACGTGTGACTAAAAACAAGTCCCGTCCCTACATCTGGCAATTAGAATTTACTCTTCCAACGTGGGTTGGTGTTTTAAAATTTTTCTTTTTGTTTCTAAAGCTGGATACAGGATGAGTCAAGGTATAGCTTTAAGAACAAGGGTTGAGGGGAAAAAAAACACCAGACAACAACAAAAACCAACAAGGATTGCACCTGTCCTGACCCATACACGTGGCCATCTTTGTGAGAGAGCAGAGACACAGCCTTTATAAACTGAGTGGGCGGCATCCTCTCTTCCTCGTGGGCGGAACTGTCAAAGTGGGAAGGGTGTAGTCACCTCAGACTCTGAGTCACAGCTCCTCACGGCTATTCTCCCAGGAGACTAGAACCACCTACTTTCCCAGTGCATTAACACTCCTTAACAGATGGTGGCTTGCCCCATGTACGTGTGATGCAGGCCTGTGCACTTCTGCACTCTCTAAGCCTGCTGTTCTAGGAGCTAGAGCATGCCGAGATGATGACTAGTTCTGCCTTCTGACAGAGATCACCTGGATGTCAGGAGCACTTGGAGGGCAGGTCCCTCCAGCAACAGTCAGGCTCCCTGTCTGATCAAGGAGAAGCCTGAGAACTCAGCTTGAACTGATTCTTTCACGTCTATCTCCTATTAGCCAATTCTGAGTACTCCTGACATTATTTATATTATGGATTTTGGAGGTGAGGATCTTTGGTGAGATAGTGCTTAGTTAGCATGTTTCACTGTTAACCTAAAGGTCTGGGGTTTGAATCCATCAGCAGCTCTAAAGGAGAAAGGTGGGCAGTCTCCTCTCAAGGTTTAGTCTTGGAGACCCCATAAAAGGCTTCTATGAATCAGAACCAACTCCAGGCAAAGGGTTTTTGGAGTAACTTTGTAAGCAGCTGAGTTTGATTCCAGGATGTTGAATGGAGCTTCTCATTTTCTGTGCTCACATGCTTTTTTAGTTAGACACGCAGTTCAAGTCCAAGTGCAGCTCTGCAGAAGAAGAATGGACAGTGCTCCTGTGTGATTTACAGCTGCTGAAAACCCACTGCAGGTTCATTTATGAGTTAACTCCTATTTGATGGTACACAACCACATGCTTTTAAGAAAGTTGTGCTAGATTGAATTGGAAGTAAATAAAAATATTTTTTCTAGCTTTTTTACTTTATTCAACTTGGACAACAAAGATGTTAGGACCACACAGCACATCACCACTTGGAGGGCTGAGTGAGGTCTCACTTCTTCAAACTAGTCTTCTGGTAGGAAAAGCATAACTCAACTTCTCTCCGACACTCGCTCTGGAACAGATTTCTCTGGTGTAGAAATAGAAACCCAGTAGATCTTCAAGGGACTCCAGCTGGGTTTGAAGGAGTTGGGGTGTTGTTATTCACCCCTGGGTTCTTCCTTGTATGTAGGTGAACATCTTTGCAGTTGGATTGCATTGATTATCAAAGGAGGGGTTCCTGAAAAGTCAGGATATAATTGATTTTTACTTCCTGCTTCGTTCGATAAACTTGATCAGAACACAATTTGAGAGCCCAGTGCTTGAACATGTAACTTTAGAGATGAACCAGGTGCGCTTTGAACACTGATTCCAGTACCCACTGGCTACGGTACTTGAAGAAAATTGACATCTAAAGTACCTTCTCCTGATCCAGGAAGGGTGGGAGAGGCTGGAAGCAGAGGGATGTGGATGTGCAGGGGGAAAGGGGGATTAATCATTGGGTTGTACAATTTGTTGGGTAGGGGGGGGTGAGAGAAATGGAAAAAATTTGTTCAAATTTGTTTGTGAATTTTGTAGATAAACTAGTAGGAAAAATTTTAAAAAGTGGAAATAAGGTTGACGGAAAATAAACAATGCGTTTCATAAAATAAAAAAGTTACGTTTTCCTAATTTGTCAAAAGGTAGGATAACGATAATACTCACCCGACAGGGTTATGAGAATTAAAGAAGCTCATCTACGAAGAGTGCAGAACAATGTCAGGCGCATGTACAGACAGGAGTGTTACTATTAAAATTACCATGTAGGCCAACGCAATTTTTGCTTATACCTAGGAAATGTTTTAGCCAGCATGATTATAATTAATTACATATCACTATTAAACACAGGTGGTAATAGGCTCTTTGTTTGAATTTCATAAGTATTTAAATGCATTGCTTCTCCATTTATGAGATGCACCAGTGAAATTTAGCTATTTACTGATTACAGTATTCATTTTCTCAATAAAATTGGCTATAATTGTGCCTTTAATTTTATATTTATAACAAAATCACTTTGATTTGTAGTATTCGAAAGTGAACATTTATTTACTAAAACCAACAAAATACAAGAAAACAAAAGAATATTCAACATTCATTTCAATTTATCTTTTTTAAAAAAATAAAATTTTTCTCTTATATCGGTTTACTTACAAAGTCCATATACATTGTTTTTCACATCAGATCTTTCCCATTTCCTTTACCCACCCCTCCCTTCACCCATCAAATTGTGTGACCCCATGATTAGCCCCCTGCCAGTCCTCCCCCTTCTGCTCCGACCCTCCACCTCTTGGATCCTCATACACGTTTTTTTGTTTCTACAATAATGGTCCTACACAGTATTTGTCCTTATGGGACTGAGTTAATGCGCCTAACATAATGCTCTCCAGTCCCTCCCAAGTTAGGTAGTACCAGTTGATCTTTTACATTTGTTAAGAATGAGTCCTGGCGAGCTCTGATGACCTAGTGGCAAGAAGCTGCAACTGCAAGTTCAGAGGTGCACAGTTCGAATTCACCAGATGCTCTGCTCGAGAAGGAGGAACAATGTCCTCCTGTACCAGTCAGATCTGATTTGACGGTACACACAAAAAAATAATGAAATAAAACAAAAAGAAAGAAAAAGAATGAGTCCTGGGGGCTCAGTGGTTAACTGCTTGGCTGCTAACCAAAATATCAGCAATTCAAACCCACCAGCAATTCCTTGGGAGGAGGAAGTGGTTGTCTGCTTCCGCCAGGAAAATAGCCTTGGGGATCCTCTGGGGCGATAGTCACCAAGAGTACAAGAATTAACCCAAGAGCACGCAACCACGCAACCACGCAATTTTCTTATGTCATGAGATTGTAGTCTCTGTTTAAATTATAATGTGGGTGGACAAAGGTCCTTTGCCATCTTTGCAACATGATACTATACTTCAGATGAAAGAATTTCCATGTATTACACTGACAACTAACTAGGATTTAGCAAAAGTAAGCCTTCCCTAAAAGGGACCTTTGGTGGCCTAGTGGAAAGAAGCTGTGCTGCAAGCCCGAAGGTACACTGTTCGAGGCCTCTTGCCAATCGCAGAAGGAAGGGTAATCTCTTCCTGTGCAATTAAGTGCCCTTGAAAACCTGCTGTAGGATCTGCTGTGGGTTTGTTTCAACTCTATGGTACACAACAATGGGAAGACTTACCTGAATTCTTGCCCACCTTACCCAACACTAGCTTGTAAACACTACCTTAAAACCAAGCCTGTCTTATTTCCTTTCCTTATAGTTAAATAATATATTGAATTTTAGAATAGATTAATAATTTGTTGGCACTTTGTGTGATACGTAGCAGTAGCTATTTTTTCTTTCTTTCTTTTTTTTTTTTTAGCTTTTTGTTGTGACTTGTGGAGGTGGAAGTTCAGCGAAAGAGAGGAATGCCCTGCATGAGATGGGTCTGTACAGTGGCAGCGGCAGTGGGCTCAGATGTGTCAGGAATGATAAGGCTGGTGCAGGTTAAGATGGGATTAAGATCTGTTCTCCATAGGGTCACTATGAGTCGTACTGGTCTCAAAGGCACTTAATAGCAACAATTGTGATTTAAGTGAGTGTGGCTGTTTTTTTTTTTACTGAAATATAATGAAGATGATGATTACAGTCAAATTTAGTGATAGTTGAGCAGCCTTCGCATAGTTCTACCAAGTACAAAAATGATCGAAATAATTTCATCTTAATCTATTTTTCACTTGAAACAGGAGATCAGTGCAGTTAATTATTCAACTATCCGAGCCTCCTATTTTGGAACAAACAAGAGGACTCATATCAACATTCCTGGGTTCAACTCACACGGTGAATGGCAGAGAAACATGTGCAATGTATGATGTGAAGCCAGCTCTCCTTGCACTAGTCTGTAAGCTTTATGTGTAATGCAAAGGTAGGGTGTTAGGTATTCATTCGGATGAGACTCTTTCATCTACTTACCCATATTTGGATATTCATCCAGTTGCCCAAGTTTGGGGGCTTAAATGAGTTACTAATTTATTTCCATTTATTATGAACTGCATAGATTAGAATGGAAGCAGATTTTTAGAATCAATTTTGTCTAATTATTCCCTTCGACAAAGGATTAGACGATATGATCAATTCTTCATTTCACTTAAGTGGGACAAAGATTTCCAAGTTCATGGCATGAAATTAATTTTCCTCTCCTAGACTTGAAATTAATAGATGACATTGTCAACTATTAAGTATTCATGAGACCGTACACTGCAGTGGTGTCATCTGTCAGAACACACATCCTAGTTCTGTCTACTAGCTCTGTGGTCTTGGGCAAGTTATGTAACTGATTGGGGCTTCATTTCCTTTGTAAACGGAAAATAGCAGTCGTTATCTATTTCCTGGAGTGGTTATGAAGATAAAACAAGTTAATATTTTGTGTAAAAAGTGTTAGAACACTTCCTATGAGGTAGAAAAGATTCAAATAAATATCAGCTAGTGTTATTTCTTTTTTTAAAAAAAATAATCGTTACTTTAAGGGAGCTCTGGTGGCCTAGTGGCAGGAAGCTGCACTGCAATTCCAGAGGTATACGGTTTGAATCCACCAGATGTTCTGCTGGAGAAGGAGGGGCAATCTCCTCCTATACCAGTCAGATTCGATTTGATGGTACATATACAAAAAAATAAAATAATAAAATAATTGTTACTTTAATGCAACTTTACAAAGAGATTGGTTTTCACTCATACAAATACACTTTTCCCTTCCCTCTTTCCCAGTTCACTTTGTAATGCTTATCTTGCTCCAGATAGTTAATTGTATACATATAATGTCTACTGTTATTTCTTAAGGCACTCAGGAGTCATGGAGTGAAATGTGCTGCAGTGCCACCTGAAAAGTCAAGGGTTCAAGCCCACTAGTTTCTCGGTTGGAGAAAGATGGCTGGTTTCTTCCCATAAAGACTTGGCGGTGGTTAGGTGGGGGTTGTTTCTTAGTATGGAACCAATGGTTTAGATATTTTTTAAAAGAAACATTTCCTTATGAAATACTACATCTATGCTTTTTTTTAACAGAAGATTTTTTTTCTTACTCATTTTCATGAACATGTACAGAGATTTTGGATTTCCATTCATTCATTGTTGCACTTTTCTCCCTGCCCCCTCCCCCTGCCCCAGTTCACTCTTCTCTTTGAAAAGTAAAAGAAAAATTCCTTCATTGTTATACAGTTCCCCACCCCGAGTACAGTCAACTAGGCAACCTTCATTCTGGATTCTTGTGATAACCATAATACCCTATCATATATCTCATTTAACCTGTTCTCCCCATCATCTGTTTCAATACAGTATGCATAATTTATCCAGTTGTTCTCGTTTTTATCCCAACCCTGATTATCAGTCCCATTCCACAACAGTGGCACTATGCAGTATTTGTCCATTTGTGACTGAGATATTTCACTCAGCATAATGTCCTCCAGGATCACCCATTTTGAATACTATTGCATGAGTTCCTTGATTTTGATCCTAATCTTTCCTCTAGACGTTGCTGCAAGTGGAAGATGTGAACTGCATTAATTTAGACTGGTTTAACGGCTCCCTCAACTACTTCAGCGCTGTCAACAACTTCCGAGTGGTCGCCGCGGAGGTGGCTTACTTTATTAATACTCTGAAAGTAAGAAGAGTTTTGGTTTTTACTTAAACTATATTTAACTGCTTTTTTAGGGTTAGGGCTAGAAATAAAATAAAATAAAGTAAAATAAAAACTATTTAACTGCTTTTGAATTATAACATTCAGAATTTGTTTTACCATTTTGTATTTTTTAAATTAATTTAAATGAATGTTTACAGGGACTTTGGATTTCCATTCATTCATTGTTGCACCTTCTTTTAAAGGAGAAACAGTCGTATTCAGGCTGAGGAGCCTGTTCCCAAACAAGCCACCACTAGATGGCAGTGTCTCTTCGCAGGCTCATTGCTGAAAGGTCCCCATTGTCAGCTGTGGGGACCACTCTGGTTCATTCTCATCACACCGTAAACCTGTGGTTATGGTGATAAACTGTTGTCATCATATGGATACCATTTATTCAGGACTTGAGACTTCCCACAAAAAATACAGCTCTGTGACAATGAATTGACTCAGACTGGTGGCACAGTGGGTAAACGCTTGGCTGCTGGCATCGTGTCTAATGTGTTGGGATGCGAATCTAAAGGTCGGTGGTTCGAGTTCACCGCTAGCTCTGCAGGGTAAAGATGAGAAGTCTTCTCCACTCAAGATTGACAGACTTGGAAACCGAGGGAGGGACGGTATGAGTTGGAATCTACACTGTAGGAGTGAATTATTTCATAAGCCAATCCAGAAATAACTATTTAATCTACACACAGATGGATTATCCAGTAAACATGGTGCACACCAGTGTAGTTATGCTTGTTTAACTAACCTGCACTGAACAATTTTCCCTGAGTCTAAGAAAGGGTGAAGCCCGAGTGAAATTATTCAGTATAAATTAGTATGTAAGTGAAATTAAGCCTGTGCATACCTCACTTAGCGTAAGGCAGGGCATTAATTTCTAAAGAGATGGAGTAGACTTTTTACTGGGGATATGCATTGGCCAAAATAAAAAAGTCATTTCCCACCATTCAATGCAGCAGAGTAAAATGGCAGGATGCAATGATGCCCTCAGATTTCAACGACAGCCTGGTAATTTCAGCACATGTTGTTGTTGTTGTTGTTGTTGTTGTTATGTGCCGTCGAGTCGTTTGCGACTCATAGCGACCCTATGTACAACAGCCCTAAACCCTGCTCTATCCTGTGCCGATCGCACTGCCTCTGACACACCCATCCCGATTAGCCCAGTCACTGAATCAATCCACCTCATAGAGGGTCTTCCCCTTCTGCGCTGTACCCCCTCAGACTTCAAGGACAGGTGTTCATTCAGAGCCTATTTTACACAACTCTTGCTGTGGTTCAGCACTGAGCACCCTGTGGGCAGGACCCTGTCCCTGTTCCAACAGACCTTGACTTACAAACTCAGAAACAAGGGAGCTCTAGTGGCCTAGTGGCAAGAAGCTGCATTGCAATCCCAGAGGTATATGGTTCAAATCCACCAGATGCTGTGCTGGAGAAGGCGGGACAGTCTCCTCCTGTACCAATAAGATCCGATTTGATGGTACACACACAAAATATAATAAATAAAATAAAAATTTTTAAAAACACAACAAAAAAACCCCTCAGAAACAAATGAACAAGAGAATGTCAGCTGGTGGCAAAAAACTACAAGGGAAACCCCCAGCAGTTGGGATCAGGAATGACAGAAGAGATGGATGAGGTGGCCAGTGAAGGACTTTCCAAGGGAACCAGGATGAGGTCTTTCCCAGTTAGCAAACAGCCTAGAGAAAAACTATGAGGGACCCAAATTCTCATGTAGGTCCCTAGACTGCTTTTCCTGCTCTGTGCAAAATATCTGGAGTCTTTTTATACAAAACGGATGAAGTGACCTTTCCCCCACCCCTCAGCTCCCTTCAGGGAAAACCCAGTCTAAAGTTGTTGGGGAAAGTCTTTGTTTACCCGGGACCTCTCTTACAGGTTGAGTCAGTCAGTCACCAGCAGTGGCTTGTAGGTGGTGGGAGGAGAAGTTCGCTCAGTTGAAGGAAAAAAGTGTTTCCTCAGTGAAATGTTCACTGAGTTGCTTGGGCAGTGGAGGCCCCAGGTGAGGAGTCGGAGAGGTCTAGGAAGGAGGCGAGGTCTCGGAAGGCCTTGGGACTAATGCGGAAGCCATGAACTAATTTATATAATGCATGAACTGTCGTGGGTATCCTCCCTGCCTGTCTTCTGTCACTTCATAAATCACCTAGACAGGTCCTGGGGACAGCAGGGGAAGAACAGGACTGAGGAGGTGGACAGCCCACATTGACCTGCACAAGGCTAGGAAAGGAAATGGGAAGTCAAATCATAGCAGCAGCAGAGAAAGGGCTCTTATTCCAGGGTAAACGTGCTGAATGCACTATTGCCATCAAGTCCTTCTCAGTCACAGTGGTATTAAAGGACGGGGAACTGTCTCGTGTTTCCAGGCTGTGGTCTACAGGAACAGACCGCAGCCCCTGTCTCCAGTGGGCCATCGGTGGGTTCAAACCACAGACTTCTGGTTAGCCCAGGTCAGCAGCTGAGTGTGTAACCATTGTGTCCCGCTCATGCATGCAAATGAATAGGAAATACTCTTTATAAAGCGATAGAGCATAGTATCATGCTATTGGGGGGAAATGGAGTATCTGATCAAATGACAAAATTGCATACAAGTGAAGACTATTGCTTGATGCTTCCTGTTATGAAGAGAGCACGGAGCTTAAATGAAACAAAACGCATACTCCTTTATGTCCCATCAAGTTCGCTGTGAGGTTGTATGTATGTATGTATATGTTTTTTCCTCCTCTAACTCTTGGGCATTTAACCTCCCTGGGAATATTTTTCAAAACTTCTTTTTTTGGGCCTAAATCGCTCCAGCCAGCCATCTTCTAGCTTTGCCTTGGCCTTGAGGACTAACCTCCTAGGTGTGTGCGTCTGGTTTTAGACACAGGCTGGCAGATGTGGTCCCCAAGGAGGGTGGGCAAGGCTTGAAGCTGCAGACACAGGGCCTGGGTATCTGTTGTCCTGAGGACGGTGAGGCTGCTGCCGACAGAAGTCCTCCGAGAGTCGCTCCTCCACGCCCACCTAGCACTCCCTTTTGCGGCAGGATACAAATGGAGTGGACAGAAAATGTTACCTGTTTGCCAAGGAGACCCCTTGCTGACGCTCCCTCGCTCCATACATTTAAGTCATTTTACCTGCTCTTAAACTATTTGACTTGTCTCCTTTTAGACGGAATTTGGCTATCCCCCTTCTAAAGTGCACTTGATTGGCCACAGCCTGGGAGCACACCTGGCAGGTGAAGCGGGGTCAAGGACGCCAGGCCTCGGAAGGATAACCGGTAAGCATGCCCCAGGTTGGGCCTTGCATTTGTTTACTTGTTTATCTGAGCATCTGCCACCAAATGAAGGAGCAGGAGGAAATGTTGGTCCCGCACATAATATGTGGAAGTGTGCTCAAAGTGAGGCGCAGCAGATCCGCGTGGAAGGAGGACACTGTGGCATGGCCTCTGGTGGCAAAATCAGGAGAACATGGAACCTTCCTCCTGAGTAACTGAAAACCCAGACGTGGCAAGCACAGTACACAGAACAAGGCAGAACCCCAGCGACTGTCCCAACAGTGTGCACAGCTGAACCCCAGGCTGGAGCTCCCCCGGGTGCACTAGTGCTGCTAAACTGGTTTGTTGAAGGCCAAGTTCAGTATTAATTGCTTCAGTATTATCCCTAGATAGAGAGCTGTGCTAGCCTAGTGGTAAAGAGTTGTGCTGCCAACCTGAAGCTGTGAAGTTCAAATTCACCAGCTGCTCCAAGGACTAACAGTGAGCAGTCTCCTCCTGTGATATTTATAGCCTCTAAAAATCTTCTGGAGGGTCAGCTATGAGTCACTTCCCACTTTACGGCATCTAACAACAACATCCTTAGATATTAAGCCTAGAAGCAAGTTGGAAAGGAAAGGAGACATGAGTTGGATTTTTTTGAAGCTCATAATTAAGTACGTTCCTTCCTTGCACTCTGACTTCCAAGGCACTTGAGTCAGATGAATGGAGATCAGAATTCTCATTCCATTACCGGGGAGCTGGACTGGCCTCTCCTCCAGCCCTCCACTCCTCCCAGCAGTCTGCAAGCCTCGCCTCTCTTGTGTCTTCATTGTGCCTCTTCGTTCTCTTACCAAACTCTTGTTGAACGTTTGTTTGTCTCACCCCAGCTGTTATCCAACTCCAGTTGTGCTCTTGCCTCAGATGCAAGTCAACTGCTTAAGATTTCTCATGATCTTGGCTTGTGTAATCTAGTCATGTTTCATGTTATTTTGCGTTTATAGGCCTCTGTGCATTCTGTTGTCTATCTCCATAAACATGCCCTGTTCATCCTTCAAAACTCGTAGCAAATGCATCTTTCCCAGGCAGAGTTCTCTGTGAACTCCCTTACTCTTCGAAATATGCCTCTGTTAGACTGGAAAAGAGGAATATTCTATCTAATGGACCCATAGTTATTTATATGTCTGTTATTTTCAATGCACTATGGACTCTTCAGGGAGCCCTGGAGGCCTAGTGATAAGAAGCTGAGCTGCCAACACACAAAGGATTCAAATCCACCAGCTGCCCCACTGGAGAAAGGTGGGCACTCTCCTCTTGTGAGATGCACAACTTCTGAAAATGCATGGCAGGGTCAGCGATGAGTAGGTTCAGACCCAAGGGCCCGAGGCAACAACATGAACTGCTCAAGAATTTCTCTTCTCTCACCGCGACCCCGAGGGTCTCCCACATTGCCTGTTACTGACCACCGTGTGGGTTCTGAACAGAGCCCGCCAGGCGCCACGCAGAACAGAATGAAACACTTACAGATGCTGTACCACCCTCACGACTGTTCGCTGGAGCCCATTGCAGTGGGCACCGTGTCAGCCAGTCATGCTGAAGGTCTTCTTCCTTTTTGCCGACCCACCGTCCTACCAAGTGTGTGATGTTTATCCAGAAATGGAACCCTCTTGATAACAGATCCAAAGAATATGAGGCGACAAAGCTTCCTTTAGTTCAGATCAACTCTCTGCAGATAATGTATGTGCTGCTTTAAATTCAGATTTTCCTCCTAGACTCTGTTTTTCTAAACACAGATTAAGAATTCCAAATAAAGCTAATGTGTTTTGCCGCTGCCGTCTCATGGTAGAACAGGCTTTTCTTGTTGATCATATTTCCTTATCCAAGCTCTCTGCTCCCAATTCTCCATCATTTGTATTGAAAATTATAAAATTACCATCTTGTATGAAGTCCTTAGGGGTGAAATGCCAAGTGACTCTCTGGTTTCAAGTCTTGGGTGAAGAAGAAGGGTCACAACTTGAAGGTGGAACCTCTTGGCATTCCCTCATGCCACCTACAAGACATCTTCGTCTAAATGAAAGGGAAGAACATCACTATACAAGTATGAAAACTCATACTCAGTCACAGCAGATTCGTGGATATTTTATTTTCATTATTCTTCTTCCAAAAATCAGATGTTCTTTATCTCTAGTTTTCCCACTCAGGTAAATCATCCTGTTGGGTAAATAGAAAAAAAAACCCAACTATTTTCAGAAAGCTCTGTGAAGGTTCAGAGAATGTATATTACTTGGATGTGACCATCTATATTCCTGTTAAGTAGTTCATTTTTAAGCATGAGTGTTCCTTGAGTAACAAAAGAACAGAGATCTCAAAAACAGACGTTGGCTTCAAAATGAAACCAATTAAAACCAACTTTTATCTGATACTCGTGAAGGATATCAATTACGTCCCTGTGTCTGTGGTGGTTATCTGTAGTGGTGGGCAGTTGTCATAAATTACTGTAATTTAGGGAGTTAATCTATGAAACATCAGTGTTCTGCGTATTTGAAGGATGATTGCTGCCTCTGTGCTGGCCCACATGTACGTAAATGCACACATTAATCACCTTCAGGCTTCAGTTTCTCTCTTCTATTACAGACCTCTTTCCAGGACAGCCCTGAGCCACTGGCCCAAGTGTGCACTCCTCCCTGTCTCCTAGGGGGACCAGGCCAGTCTAAGTTTTTATCTAGGGTTTCTTGCCCTCGGAGCAGTATCCTCTTAGCTCTCTACATGCCGTGTTTGGATGTTTGTGCCCAGAGCACCTTACCTCATGACGTTGTTATGTTATGTACCATCGAGTCAGAACTAATCCATAGCTGACCCACCAGCAGGTTTTCAGAGACAATAGATCACAGGGGAATTGATTTCCCATCTTTCTCCCACAGAGCAACTGGTGGATTCGAACCATGGTCTCTTCAGTTGGCAGTGCAGTTCTTTCCCAGTAAGCCACTGCATCTGATCAGTGCTTACACAATACCAAAACGGAATTCTTCCCTGGACTTGAAGATTTACAATTCTGCCTGAGGCAAAAATAGAGAAACCAGTGGGGTTTTTTTGGGGTGGTTTTTTTTGTTTTGTTTTTCTTGTAAGGATGGCTGGTTTGTTCAGATGCATCTTGGTTAACTTCCATTGGTCTTGCTGTTGTTTCAGGCTTGCTCTGAACCTCATGCCTTCCTTAGTTAGCTTTCTCCCATAATATCTTCAAGCTCGCTTGCACTCATTCTCTCTCACCAGCTCTACCCATTAACACTGCAATGTGCTCATTCTTCTCTTCTCTAGCCCCACAATCCCTTCTTAGCTGGGGCTCCAGTCAGATTCAAACTCCTGGTAAGTTTAGTGGCTCCGTTTCTGTAGGTAAAGTCGATTCTGTCTTTTATTTGTCACAGTCTGATGTCTTTGCCACTCTTCTATTGAAACTGTTCATGCTGAAACCATGAGTGTCTTGTTGGTTGTGTGGGAGCCTGGTGGCCATTAACTTCCTTGACCCCAGTGAAGAATGTGACCCAGCTGACTCCTCCCACCTAATTGAAATACCATCTCTTCTTGGTTTCTCTTCTTGGTTTTTGTATTGTAGACCTGGCAACAATTTCCCACAATCAGGTCGCATTCCGCCTCCTTAACATGTTCAGATTCCATCTGGCTCCTCTCCACAATACCAGCTTCTTCCTTCCTGGTGTTACCTTGCAGATTCATTTTTACATATTGCATAGAAGTCCATTTCAATTTTTATTTGTCTTTTATTGGTGTGTATATCTCTTCCCATCTCTGTAATCAAATAACCCTGATGACAAATGTGGTATTCCACATACAAAAGTAAGAATAGCTCCTGCGATTTTCTGACTTCCTGAGCAATTTTGACATTGTCCAGACACAGGAACAGGCCATTGTATGTAGGAGTTTTGTGTATATGTAGGAATTGTTGTTAAGTGCCGTCGAGTCGTAGACAACTCATAGCGCCCCTATGAACAAAAGTCCTCAATGCTTGTGTGACTTCCATCCTTTCTCCAGGTTCATAGGGTTTCCTGAGGCAAGCTATTACGGAAGTGGATGCCACTCCTACTTCCAAGCTTGTTTTAATCAGGGAGCTCCACCGAACACTATCCACCATGGGTAACCATTATCGCATTTGACTCACCAGTGTCACAGTGTTCAGCATCACCGCAACCACGAGTTACCTCTGTATGGCAAGTGGACACACCAGGGCTATATGACCTAGAAGAATGATATGTAGGAATAGGATATTGTAATAGATACAGACTGCATCCATAGACTTAGATTGTGGCCTTTTTCCTCACCGTAGGGAGTGGTGCTGTTAATCCAAAGGCAGCGCCTCTGTGTTAATTTGAATCCATCAACGGCTCCTTGGCAGAACGATGGGCAGTCTCCTCTCCTGCGATTACAGCCTCCAGAAACCCGCTGGAGAGTCAGCTACGAGTTGACTCTGACTTGACAGCACCAAGTGAATGGTCATATGAATTACATAGTAAAGACTAATTTGCCTTCACCTAAACCACATCACAGTCCAGCTTGCGCGTGTACAGCGAGTGCTTCAGTCTGACAGGTGTGGTGCTTTCTTCTAGGGTTGGATCCTGCTGGGCCGTATTTCCACAGCACTCCGAAGGAAGTCAGGCTGGATCCCTCAGATGCCGAGTTTGTCGACGTGATTCACACAAATGCAGCTCACTTAGTTTTTGGGTTTGGTTCGTTCTGTTTTGGTTTTTGTTTGGTTGGGGTTTTTTTTATTAGGGGAAAAAAAGGAATCTGGATTGAAATACAGATATTTTTTTGGAAATATTTACCTTCCTTTTATCTGTTTCAGGATTGGGGACTGTTGCTACCTCTGGTCACCTGGACTTTTACCCAAATGGAGGAAAGTACATGCCTGGATGCAATGACTTTCTTACACCTTTATTTACATTGAAATGGGACAGTTACAGCAAAGGTAATTGCTTCCTAAGGTGTGAAGGCTATTCACCTATCATCCACTCTGCTCCCTCCCTGGGTGCAGGACCCACTTCCTCTTGGGCCAATTTCTATTTTAGCCCCAAACACAGGTACATATCAGCAGCTCCCCACAGTTGTGAGGTCTTAAGGACAGAAGTGGCCTCATAGCGACCTTTGGCCCCTCAGTGTCTCTAGCACAACGTCTAGATCATTGTAGTCAAATAGAAACACAGAAAATGTGCTCATATGTTTGACACATGTGTAAGGAGTGCTTACTATAGGCCAGGCATTATTCTCAAACCAGCAGACTCGGGAATGAACCTTGGAGAGAATGATCTCAACTCGAATGACATTTATATTCTAATCTGGAAAGAAAGAAATAAACAAAAAGTGTACGTACAGAGGAGATAAAATAATGCATAGAAAAGATATGATGTGTTGCTAGCAGTTGGGGTGAGGGGGCAGAGGCTTTTGGTAGAGAGGCCAGGAAGCCTTGATTGAAAACATGACTATTTACTAAAAACCTGAAGGCCTTAGTCGCAAAATTACTTGGGAAGGAGGGTGCCACATTCCAGTTGGCAGGGACAGCAAGTACAAAGGCTCTTTGACCGGAATCTAACTGGAAGGTTACAGGCTGTGGGATAGTCTTTGTGGTGGGAGGTCAGTAGAAGAGAGGAGACTAGGAGAGAGTGAGGCCAGAGAGAAAACAAGACCAGGAAGAGAATAGTATGTGATGGACCTAAGCAGGGACTTAAGGTTTTCTTAAGTGAGACATAAGCTATGGGATGACTTTGAGCAGAAGAGGAGCAATATATGATTGATTATTTTTAGCAGAATCATTCTTGGATGAAGTTGTTGTTGTTGTTATGTGCCGTCGAGTCGTTTCCGACTCATAGCGACCCTATGCACAACAGCCCTAAACCCTGCTCT
>NW_006399756.1:14314411-14341929 GCF_000299155.1 Elephantulus edwardii | reverse complement strand
AAGGATGGGCAGTCTCTTCCTGTGCAATTAACTGCCTCTGAAAACCTGCCTGAGGGTCAGCTGTAACTCGAAGGTACACAACAACATGACAGAAGAACTGATGCCTTTGAGTTGTAGTATTGGAGGATACATAGCTAACCATGTGACATTTAAACATTTGTATAGGAAAATAGGGGGCTCAGTGGCTTAGTGGTAAGAAGCTGCACAGCAATCCCAAAGGCACAGGGTTCGAGGCCACCTGCTGCTCTGTAGGAAAAGAATGGGTAATTTCCTCCCATGCAGTTTACTGCCTCTGAACACCTGCTGGAGGGTCAGCCCAGGGTTGGTTCTGACTTGACAGCACATGACACCAACAGCATAGTAAGCTAAAAAAAAATCCATGCAATTCTGTGTCTAGTCACTGAATGATGTCTATCTCACCACCTGAGACTACCTGGCCAGAATATCTAAGTAATTAAATTTTGCATCTTTTGTTGGACTATTGTAAAGGTCATGACCTTGAGAGCAGTCTGGATTTCTTTCCCACTAGAGATAAACAGTCAAGAGCCCAGGTAGTGGAGAGGGTAGCATATGGGGCCGCTAACTGAAAGGTCAACGGTACAAATCCCACAGAAGGAAAGATTGGCAGTCTGTTCCCTTAAAGATTTGTGTGTGCTGTTATACGCCGTCAGGCTGAAGCTGGCTCAGAGCTGCCCCTCCGGCAGGTTTCAGTCGCGGTAACTGACAACGGAAGAACATTGTCTTTCTCTCACACAGCAGCACAACTCCTTACCATTCCGCCCCCAGAACTCCCTCTTTACAGCCTTCTAGTGCAACAATGAATTAATGGAAATCCAAAATCTCTGTAAATGTTCATTAAAATTCATAAAATAAAATAAAAATTTAAAAAAGGAGAAAAGATTACAGCCTTGGAAATCTGATGCAGCGTGATTATGAGGTCAAACTGACCCCAGGACAATGAGTCTGGATTTGGTGGAGAGAAATGAAGGTGTTCTGGTGGCACAGTGCTTTATTTGTTGGGTTACACATGTGGGTTGGTTATGACTGTCATCCATTAGGGTCCACCATGCAGCCCTTAGGACAAAGATGTGTAATCTCACCCCACAGAGATTTGCCACCTTGGAAACCAGATGAATGATAGCTATGAGTTAGAATAGTGAGTTTGGTTTGGGTTTTTAGAGGTAAATTATAAAGTTTTAGTGTTTGTGCAAAGAGTAAATGTGATTGGCAGTGACTGTTTATGCCTTCTTTTAAGAATTGATTAATCCAGTGCAATTTACAACAAAAGTTAAATCCAGTTCCTCCTCATACAAATTAGCAAAATTCAAGCCAAAAAGGGCCTACTATAGAAAACATGGATTTTTACTTTAAAAATATTATTTAAAATTGTTTCTATTAAGATGAAATAGAGAAAATGAGATTTTTTTTTTTACATAACTACATTAAGTATTATTCATGGAAGAGTTGAGATTCTGTCAAGGATTAACTAAAGTAAAATACACTTTTATCATAAGCTATCATTTTGAAATATTGTAAGATTCCCTACAACTTAATTAGCTTAAAAGCATGTTTATTTATCATTCATGTTAAGTCTTTAGATGACTGTGCTATTAACTTCATGAGTCTATTTTATATTATTTTTATTACTAAAATACTTTTAAAATCCAGAGATCACTATATTCTGATAGACCATTTGTCTAAAACACAATTAACTGTGAATATAAATCTGGATGTATAAAGTATATGATTAATTTCTATAACAAAGTATTTTTTTACATACCAGCTATTGCTCTCAGCTCACTAGATTGCATTTCTGAAATGATTTTCAGAAGTTCTCTTAGTTATTTCTTGCAATCATTGTATTTCCCACAATTCTACAGATCAGGAGTTAGGCAGAATTCACCAGAAACTAGGTGATGTCTTCCAGGGTGACTCCCATGATTCTATCCTGTTAGGAACCAGGCTGGGCACGGCAGGCCAAGGTGGCCTTGTAACCTGTCTGAGATGTTGCTACCAGTTCTCCATCAAGTGGCCTTCTTCCAAGCTAGCCTGTTATCTTTCAGGGCCTTGCTTGTCCCTCAGCCAGATATACTGGAATTGGAGCTGGATTACAAGAAAGCAAGTGTTGTTGTTATGTGCTATCAAGTCATCTGTGACTCATAGTGACCCTGTGTATAACAGCCCTAAACTCTGCTCTGTCCTGTGCCAATCTCACTGTCTCTGACACACCCACCCCCAATTACCCCAGTCACTGAATCAGTCCATCTCATCGAGGGTCTTCCTCTCCTGCACCATCCCTCCATGCTCCCAAGCATGACGTTCCTCTCCAAGGACTGGGCCCGCCCTGCAACATGTCCAAAGTATGTGAGATGAAGCTTCAGAATCCTTACGTTAAAGGAGCAGCCCGACTTCATCATCTCCAGGACAAACCTGTTCGTTTTCTTAGCAGTCCATGGTATATTTTAATACTCTTCTCCAGCACCACAGCTCAAAGGCGTCAATTCTCCTTCTATCCTCCCTAGTCATTGTCCAGTTCTCTGATGCATAACAAGTGATTGCAAAGACCATGGCCTGTATCAGATGCACCTTAGTCTCCAGTCTGACATTGTTGCACTTCAGTACTTTAGAGAGGTCTCTAACTGCAGACTTTCTAAGCTCTGGGATTTAACCATGTCACTTCCTTTATACCTGTTGGTCATACCAATCATGAGAGGAATTATATACAAGAAGAGTGGAAAAAAAAATTAGTGCAATCTCTTGATGGAAAGAGGCACAACATGACATTGCCCATTATTCTAGTACAGTGATCGACCACGTCGACCATTCTTCCAATGATGTATACAGTTTAACTGATCTTTAAGAAACTAGATTTTAGAGCAGGGAAAAGAGAATCCATGTCAAACAAGAATGTTGGTTGTATAAGGCGAGAAAAGTAGAAATGGCCAGATTGCTGTGATAACTTCCTATGGCAAACAAGTGTATTCATGTCTGTTGTTTATTATTGCAGTGTCCTAACTATTGGTGGCAATAATATCATGTCTGAAAATGACAACACTTGTGCTATTAATAGCATTATGATCCTTCATCTCTAAGTTCATCTTAGAAGTATGTACTTAAAGGGATATCGTGGTTCATCTTGCATTTTGTGATTGAGGAAGAAGAGATTTAGCTGCAAGAAAGGAGAGACAGAATCCATTGGCCAACAGTAGAGATGACGGGATTTGTAAAACTCTGAACGCTTTGGGCAGAGACCCTGGGGATGCTTGGGCCATTAGTGTCTGAGGACTGCATCTTCTACGCTTGCTTTTGCTTTTTGACCCTGCTTGACTGTCTCTCTAGATTCACACAAAGAACTCTTTGGTGCAGAGATAATGCTAAGAAAGCATGCTATGCAGTGTCTACGTCTACACACACGATCTGGTGACCTGGCCCCTCCAAGTCCAAACACTGCCATTCCAAGTGCCTCAAAGAAATGGTTCCCGCTATCTGTTGACAGTCAGCTACTATCAGCTAATTGGCAATTGTTTCCCCAGAAGCCGCTTCCATTGACTGTAACCATGCCCGGAGTCACCGCTTTTATGCAGAGAGCATTCTCAACCCTGATGCATTTATTGCTTATCCTTGCAGATCCTACAAATTTTTTAAAGCGGTAAGTAAAAACATTTTGCAGTGGAATTTCATTATCTACTGAGTTTTTGAAATGTGAACCCACCAAACTAAAAATCAGGACTGTTGAACCCCTTGGAGTTGGGAAATATGTTTATTTGCCATTTGAAGAAATAATGGCTTGGTTTTGTGCTCGGCACTGGGGACCAGGTGAGGCTGGGAAAGGCGGAAGTAGGTAAAGTGACCCTCTGCATTCTGGTGGTTTCAGCTGTTTTGAAGATTCTATCCAATTTTGTTTCTGCGGCCATTTGTTATGCAGTAATTAGATGCTACTCTGTCACAGGCATAAGTCCAGGGCAGAAATTTTTCTGTGCATACATTTTAAATGTCAGCTCCAAAGATGCCTTCAGAAGGCTGCACCAGTCAATAACCACAGCCAAGCCTATTACTGTGTACTTGGGCTGTGGGAACTCTTTTATTAAAATGTGATTATTTATACACAGCAGAAATGAGGCCGTGATAGCTCGCAGGAGTTCTACACAGATCAATACCTGAGAAAATACCAAATCTGATTTCGCTTGAGTTGTAAAGCCCATAGTGTCAGATCTAGGCTAAACGTGATTTTCACTTGGGTCTCAACTCTGAAAGGGAGAGGGAAAATCTATTTGGCAGTAAGAAGTGGAAAAGATGTTTGTTCTTTTGCTCTGGAGACTTAATCCCCTGTTTCCTGGGGGCAGGAAGAGTGAGGGTTCCAGCTGGTGTTTATGGTGAGTAGCAGTGCTGGATAAGCGCTGGGACGGGAGCTCATCACCTCCCAGAGTTGCCCAGCACAGCAGGTGGATGCGCTCAGGTGGCCTTTGTCTGCTCAGCTGGCCCGGTCCATCCTGCCCAGAACCTTCCCTGGTGTACTGCTGTCCTCAGGCAGCTCGACAGTGCTTGGGGATATGGCAAACTCTAGCATTTCCTGGGGAAAAGAAATCCTCCGTTCTCACCTTTCTCCTCCACTGCTACCATGCTGAAAAGCCACAGTGGTGAAAGGGTCATCCTGTGCTCAGAGCTGAAGGCTCACCCAGTCAGAACCTGGGACGCTGACTCAAGTACTATGCACATGCTCATTTCTACTGAACACTGAGTCAGTTTCCTTGACATGTCTTAGTGTGCTTTTCTATTACTCAAATTCTTTTTTTTGTTTTGTTTTATTAGAAAGAGGTGCAAGTACTCTCGCATTATTATCCAAATATCCGGGTTCATGTGTATGTTCTTGTCCCCTCATTGTTTGAGGAGCCACAGTAAAGAAACTACTCCATTTCTCTCTGCTTCTGTTTGTTCCTGGTGGTTGTTTTACTGTAGAGTTGGAACTGACCGATGGCTGATTTTCCAGTAGATTTTTCAAAGGCTGTTAATCACACAGGAGACCATTGCCTATATCCCCTCCCCCACCCCTCAGAGCAACCAGTGGATTCGGGCCGCGTGTCATAGGATTAACAGTGCAACTCCTTACCACTAAGCCACCAGAACACAGAATAAGAGCTTCTACTTGCCGAAGAATTTGTGAGAAAATAATAAAAGGCACATAAAGTGCTTACGACAATAAATATGAACCCCTACGACTATAATTCTGCTTCATTAAAAATGGAGTTTATGGTTTGTTATTATAGTCTTACTGCAAATATCCATATTTTACATATTTAGAAGTCTAAAACTTAAGATAGGAAACACCCAATCTCCTGCTACCCAGATTATTTGAAGTTTAACATTATGTTAGTTTTGCTTTAGATTCATAAACATACAGGTAGAATGAAAGAATAAATCCCTAACATGTTTCTCGCACTCCAACCACTGCAGAATTTGAAGTGAATTGAACATACACCAAATAAATGGTATCATATTATTAGCATCTTTGGGGGCTTGCTTTTTCCATTAAATATTATGATTCTGAGATCTAAGTTGATATGTAGATATCTAGTGCATTTATTTTGTAAGAGCTGGCTGCAATTACTTTTCACACACCCCTACTGATATACATTCTTATTATTTCTTGTTTACGTTATGAAAAAAAATGCTTCAATAAATACCCCTTGACATGCCTCCCTGTGAATTTCTTTATGGCACATATTAGAAGTGAAATTGTTCAAGCTTATGTGTACTTCATCTTTATTAGGGATACCGAATTGCTGTCTAAAAATCTATCAATTTAATATTCTCATCAGCAATAAGTGAGAATTCTTCTTCTCTCTTGTCTTCACCAGTCCTTGGCATTGCCAGTTTTATCTTAATCCCCCTCCCCTCATTTTGCTGAGTATTAAGAACAGGAAGCAGCAAACTACCACGTACATTCATTTAGCTGACTTTATTTCAATAGGAGACATCTGCTGGGAACCTTAAATGCTCGACTGTTCTTAAAAGTGAATTGGATAACTACGTTAAGACCTCTCAAAAGGACTCTTTCCACATTACTGCAAGTAGAGGGATGCTAGGCGCCTTCCCATGGGACGGTTGAACTCTTAAAACTACTGCCTTGAGCAAATCTTTAAACTTTATACCAGGAAGATCCCCTGAAGTCTTCGTAAAACCAAACAATAGTTTATTTTAGCTTGACTAGCGAAAACCGACTGCCTTGAGCATTATGCTCTTCTAACAGCTATCTTTATGGGATCAAATTGACAACAGCAACTCAGAAGAGTACACAGGAAACATAGGGAGCAGGAGTTTGTTGACTTGGAAGGAGCAACTTAGAAATGGAGGGTGAGAGTGATGGTACAACTGGGAGAATAATCAATGCCACTAAATTGTACTTGAGACACTGTTGAATTGGTGAATGTTTCCCTGTGGATATTCTCAACAACAAAAGAAATACAAAACTGGAGGGAATCACTCTCACAGTTTTCAAAAGGCAGATCCTGTGTGTTTTCTCCATCTGCCCCCAGTATCTGGTTTTAACAAGCCTTTCCTTGATAGATATTGAGGTTGAGTATCTTTTTACATAGTCCTACACTATTTGGGTTTCTTCTTTTATGGATTGTCTATTCATATCCTCTACCCTTTTTATAATACAGTTTGTCATTTTCCCGTAATTTTTTTTTAAATCCTGGTATCTTAGTTATTTTAAATGCCTATACTTTATTTTTATTCCAAAGATTTATTATGGTTTGATAGTAAGCTTATCACAAGTTGATTGAAATGAAAAAAAATAATTGCATAAATAATTATTTCTTTTCTGTCATCAGGGGAAGTGTTTCCATTGTCCAAAAGAAGGTTGCCCAACAATGGGTCACTTTGCTGATAGATTTTACCTCAAAAACATGAAGCATGATAGGACATATTTTTTAAACACAGGGACTGTTGCCCCATTTGCTCGTAAGTATAACTTAGTTTTATGTTAATGCTTTAAGATCCTTCTCTTCATTGGAATAGGCCCTGAGATGCATTAGGAACAACAGAGTGAACTCTCTCCTTGAGTGTAAGCTAGTGAAAATCTCCATTTCAGTCTCAAGTAATAAAGGTTAAACCAGAAGACATTCAGGGAATGCAAGGAAGAGCTTCCACAACCAGGTTAGGGAAGCCTCTTGAGGGAAAAGAAGGATCAGTAAACGCAAGTGGGGATAAGAGAGGGCAGAGCTGAAGGGAAATGGCCCTGGGTGCTGCAGTGGACCAGGAGAAAGGTGTGTGAAGAGGTGGAAGACGCTAAGTTGAGAGTGAGGGTTTAAAGAAGTTGTGCTGCCAACATAAAGGTAGGTGCTTCAAAACCACTACCTGCTCTGTGTGCACAAGGTCAGCTCCTCCCATGTGATTTACACCCTCTGAAAACCCCCTGGAGTTGAGTTTGACTCTTCACATTATAACAGCAGCAGAGGGTTTTGAGAGTTAGAAAATCCCTCTAGTGTTTTCATGCCTTAGAAGGCACACAGTGGAGGTGGAGTGGCCTGTCGGGCACTTGTCCAGCACTCCTTTCTGCAAGGTAGAGAGAAGTGGAGAGATTGCACCACAGTTCCGGCGACAGAAGCCAAGGTGAACTTGAAGAAGCTTTGAGAGACCCAGAAGGATGATTCTGCTGGACAGATGAGGCTGGAGATAGGAGAAGACAAGTTGATTTGAGAAATGTGAGAGGTGTGGTTTCTGACACATTACATTTGAGGCATCTCCAGGTCTTGGGGCCTGCATGCCCACTTGTAGGTAGAGGTCTAAGCCGCTGGAGATGGATGCACTGTGTAAGCAGAAGCTTAGACATAGTAAAACCAGCGAGAAAACCAGTGACTGCTGCCATGGCAAACAACTAAGAAAAGTCATAGAGTGTAAAAGGAGAAAAAATAGGCAAAGAAAAGGGAGTCAGGACATCAGCAGGACTGTCCTTCCCAAGACCCCAAATGGCCACGTCCTGTGGAAGGAAATTCATATTGTTGTTGTTGCTTTGTACCATCGAGTCAGAACCGACTCCAGTGGGTTTCCGGAGGCAGTACATGTCAGGGAGGAGAGTGCCCCGCTTTCTCCCAAGGAACGGCTGGAGGATTCCAACCATGGGTCTTTGGGCTGGCAGTACAACTCCTTGCCACTAAGCCGCCAGAACTCAGTTATAACCAGTCAAGTTCTGCTCGCATCATGCTTACAGGTATCCTTTGTTATGAGAGACTTTTGATATGGGCCGTGGAACCATTCTTGTAGAAACATAGGATATTCACAGACACCGGAAGGAGGAAAGGCACAGGTGACATTTCAGGGTGTTCTTAGTTAATGAGCAAGGTGAGTTAAAACCAGGAGGGAGGGGTTTGGTGTTGTTTTTTTTTCCCTTTAGTCTAGGTCAGCAGGAGATGAAAATGTAAATGAAGCAGGCTCTAGTCTTATGCTCTTTGTTCCTTAGGGACTAATTTATTTGACAATGCTAATGTTGTACCTGCATAATAAAGGAACGCTTCTAAAGGGAACTGGCGAGTAAAACTCAGGCTAGGAAGCAGCATGGAAGTTCTTCAGGTTGAAATGGTGATAGGACTGTTCATACACTCAATACTCAACCAAACAGCTGGAGGCTACCCTTTTATTTAAGACAGGCATCACCTCTGATTCACAATTATCCGCTGTGGAAGTAAACGATTTAATCTATCCAAGAGGCGTGTGTTAAATGAGCAGAAGAGGAAGAAGCCCAGGCATAAGAGACTGAGGATGGGCAGAGAGGCAAGGGAAATGGGGGCAACGGGGCCTGATTGAGGAGCCAAGGAAAAGAGGAACGTGCAAATGGGATGTGCATTTGCCCCATCAAAGTGCTGAAAAATGAACTGAGACTAGGGCTCCAGGGCCCTTGAGTAGAGCGACAGTTCAGTCCATGGTGAGTTTGGTGAAAATGGTCTCAACAGGGTGAGAGGTGACTTAGGGAAGCATATTTAAGTGAAATGAGCTGAAGTGGGGAAAAGAAGTCCTTGACCATGATTAACTCAATAAAATCATTTCCTATGTTAAATGCTCTCCGCCTATTCTGGTGTTTTTCAAAATTTTTCAAAGTTAAAATGCATATAGCAATTTTTGGATCTAGGACAAAAGTCTGTTTAACTGTGGATTTTTTAAAGTTGCTCTGAATTATGTAGAGGAAAATGACCCTATTTCCAGGTCTGGTGCAGACCCAGGTCTCTGCCAATTAGGTATTCCAGACACACATTCCTGTAGGAAAACAAGAGGCAAGTCACTTGGCCTCTCAGTGATTATAAGCAAGGTGTTCTTGTTGATGTGTTCCTAGAACGCTTTTGGGTTGTGAAACTGTGATGAATAAAACACTTAACTATAGAAAGTGTTCAGAGAAAACCTATGAAAGAAGACACACGGCTTCCATTTTTAAAAAAATCATAAAATTGCCTGCAACAAGTAATGACTTTTCTTTTTGAAAGATGAGTAAACTGTTTCTTTTTGGGAAATAAAACGTGAGCATGTGTACATATTTTTTAAAGACTTTCTATTAATGGAAGTGCAATCTCTATGATCCTCAAACGATCATTTTCTGTGTTGTATTAAGTATATTTAAATATACATTGAGAGAGAGAGAGCGCCCTGTGTGAACGGACTCAGAGCTGACCCTTCAGCAGGTTTTCAGTGGTCCTCCTGTGAATCAGGTACCTTACTTCTTGCCCCTTACCTGGTTAAGTTAAACCTGGGGGGAGAGACTGAGGGAGAGGATGTGGCCCGAACTACCAAGTGGTACAGCAATTTCAGTGACCCTTGGAAAAGCCAGCTTTAGTGTACATACACCATGGAACCCTTGTGACAGCTTCTTCATGTACACCATGGGACTCTTGGAAGGCTATTACTGTGTTTGCTCAGAACAGTTCCAGGCCTTGTTGGAGCATGAGGACGCAGAAGCGAAGGTGAAAAGCAAAGATAGATTTATTAGAAAAGGTATGACTTTGAAAATTTCAAGTCATGGGTGTCTTTGCCAGTGAAAATTCATTTATATGTTTTGGGAGGAGCTAATTCCTTATCAATTGTAATACACATCTGCATGTTCAGCATATGTACAATATACTACCATAGTTCTCATTGGTAGGATGGACTGTTCTGTTCTTTTGCTGATGCTAATTCTGAAGAAAAGTAGGATTGTAAGAAAAGTTACTAAAACAAAACAAAGTTTAAAAAAAAAAAAAGATATGACCCAAAGGGATGGACCTGTCCTCCCTGAAAAGGGAAGTGAAATGGAGAAGGGCAGACTGAGACCTGCATATATATATGGCTTCCTTCCCTGGGCCTGCCTTGGGGCTGGAGTCTGTTCCAATAAGGTGTTATCGTGGAGAGCACAGCCTGGTGGGTGAGTCTTTTTCCAGTCAACTGTTCGTTAACCTCAGTCATGTGCCCAAAACACTAACCAGGTAACTTGGGGGGGAGGGAAGCCTTTTCTGTGCATGTCAGCATCTGCTTCCCAGTCCTGAAGACTCACATTTACCAGGCATGACCTCTGCCTCTCTTATCTCGTTGGTTCTAATCCTAAGACTACCTCTACCCAGTTTGGGTCACTTACCTAATTCAGATTCTGACAGGAGGAGATTGTCCATCTTTCTCCTGAAGGATACTTTTTTCCCTTAGTGGTACTTCTTAATGAGTTTCCAGAGTCTTGTTCTAGTTAACCCTACAATGTGCCTTTATATTAAAGTGTCCAGGATGCTGTACATTTCTAGTGTTCTTAACCGTTCTTTTTTATTCCCTCCCCCCACTGTATGTCCAGGTTGGAGGCACAAGTTGTCTGTCAAACTCAGTGGAAACAATTCCACTTGGGGGAGCATATTCCTCCGAGTAAGTGGAACGATTGGGAAAACAGAGGAATTGAATATAGCCAGGTAAGCAAGGTTGACCTAGTGCTAGTGTTCAGTGAGACAGCTGTGAGGCAGCCTGGTCTAACACAAGATATATTCTAATCTAGTCCATTTCACATTATGTAGAATGGAGTTTATCTCTTTCTTTTGCATAGGTTATGAATTACATATTAAATGTTTAAAATGTCTAACAATCACTAAATTTCTAGTAAACTCTAAAACAGTGCCTACAGAGGTGGGACATGTGTGGGAATAATCAGGCCTAGGTCAGTCAGTACAGATCTTCCCTGTGTGTCTTTTGGCAAAGTTCCCTTTATCTTGAATTTTCCTTAAGTTTTATTTGATCAACCGTATCACTTATGTATTACATATTTCACTCCCGGTGTTTAATTTTGTAATTCATTTCAGAATTTACATTATGAACACTAATTAGGTGTTACCATTTGCAAACAAATGAAGGGATTAGATTTTTTTTTGTTTCTGTGATTTTTATTATCTTCAACTAATGGGCAAAGGCACGAAAAGCAGACTCAGTGTGCTTATTTTGCCAGCTGTTGAAACACTAGTTTAATCACGCTGAAATTCTGCACATTATCCCAGTATCACTGTGTAAATGTGATTCTGTTGATGAGTCTCTGTGTTCTGCCTCAACAAACAGGCTCCACCCTACCTTCCCATAGGTGTCTCCTACCACTTTCATTCCTTTTCAACTTAACCAGGTTCCTTCAGTTGTACAATCCACCGTTGAATAGATTCCACCTTCCCCTTCTTTTCTGACTTTGCCATGATGTTCCTTTGTTCCAAGTACCTTTTCTTTTCACTGTATTTTTTTCTTATTGTGTACCGTCAAATCAGATCCAACTGGCATAGGAGGAGATTGCCCCTCCTCCAGCGGAGCATCTGGTGGTGAATTCCAACCAGGTGCCTTCTGGATTGCAGTGCACCTTCTTGCCACTACGCCACCAGAGCTCTCTCCAAGTACCCTTTCTTGTCTTTTGTTGTTGTTGTTGTTAGGTGCCATTGAGTTGAGTACGACTCATAACAACCCTATGAACCAAAAATCTGAACCTTGTTCTATAACTATTATAGTTCCTCTAATGTTTGAAGAGTTTCCAGAGGCATGTTGTGTAAGAAGTGGATGTCAATCCTGCTTCCAAACCTATCTTAATCTGGGAGCTCTACCAAACACTGTCTACCATGGGTAACTATTATGACCATTTGGCATCCCAGTGGCACAGTGTTCAGTATCACTACAATATCAGTAAACTATAAGTAAAATATCAGTATCAGCAAACTGATAGACCAGTGCCGTACCACTTTGAAGAATGTTCTTCCCAAACAAAATTAACATGAACTGACTTTTAAATAGAAAGCCCTGCCCACCAGGTCCTGATTGACTTAAACAAGAGGCTTCCAGCTCACAGCTTATTGTTAGCTAAATCGAGGCAACCAATCAGCTCACACATGATCATGAACAAAATAACAACCAACCAAATAGTTTACACCCAACTTTCAAAATAAAACAAGAGAAGCTACCCTTCAGAATCCAGCTGCTCCACACATGAGCCTCCAAAGTGGAGACTTGGTCAGGGCCCAGCCAACTTTTAAATACAAAGGCCCATCCACCAGGTCCTGCTTTATTTAAACAAGAGGCTTCCAGTCCACAGCTGCTTGTTAGCTAAATCCAGTAAATCCAGGTGACCAATCAGCTCACACACAATTGATCATGAATGAAATAACAGCTAATCAGTTTACACTCAGTCTTCAAAGATCATTATACCATCTCTCAAGTAGCAGTTGAATGTGTATATGGCTCTGTGGATCAGAGGATGTGGCATCCGGCTGTGTAAATCGGTCCATTCACAAAGGCACCTGACATGGGAGGAGAGCAGGTGGGAACTAACATGCATGGACTGTCAAGAGAACAAATAAATCTGTCTTGGAAAAGTGTAGCCAGTGTGCTCCTTAGAAGCAAGCATGGCGAGACTCCTCTCCTACTTACACTTTGGGCATGCTGACAAGAGGGGCCTGTCCTTGGAAAAAGGCATCAGGCTTGAAAAAGTGGAGGACCATGGAAGGAGAAGAAAGACCTCAATGAGATGGATTGACATGGTGACAGCAGTACTGGACTTGAACACAGTAGAGATAGTGAGATTGTCACAGAAACAAGCAGGCTTTGGTTCTTTTGTACCGAGGATCACTATGATGTCATCTAACAACAAGCCCCTTTTCAGATTTCTGTGAGTACTTTGACATTTCCACAGATCCTTTGTTAATGTCTAAAGAAGCTGTTTTTAATGTTGGATAATTTCCCAATCCTCTTTTAAGAATAATGAAACAGTGAGGGTTCCAAGTTGATGTTCCTTGTTGCAACGAAGTCAGTTAAATGAATTTGCTGGGATGCTAGCCTGTTCTTCAGTCAAGCTTTCAGAGTTTGGCTACACCATGGATTGTTTCTTAGCTATGTAGGCCTCCAGTGATACTTTATTGAATTTTATTGTTTGGACACTAAGTGAAGTCAGTTCATGGAGTGACTGAGATTGAAGAAACTGAAAGTAAGTGAAGTACCATGTCCATTAGGAAAAAACCGAAAGCAAACCTAGAAAAAGGCAAATACTGCCCATAAGAGAGGCATTAAACAAAAATATTTTAAAAATCTAAAAATCATTTAATGAGGGAAAATATATATTAAACAAATGACAACCAAAAAGGAGTAGAAATGATGATATTAATTTTAATTTCTGGTAAAGTAGGCTTTAGAGCAAAAACCAGCATAAAAGATTAAAAAAATGCATTATTAGATGGTATACAACAAAAGTATAAAACCTAAACAAATATCTCTAGACTCAGTTATAGAACTCTAAACTATTTAAAACAAAATTGAATAGGATTGAAGAGGAATCGATAACTCCACAATAACAGTAGTTGTAGTGGTTATATACCATTGAGTCGCTTATGAGTCATAGAGACCCTGTGTACAACAGCTTTAAACTCTGCTCCATCCCGAGCCAACCTGATTGTCTCCAACACACCTACCCCCATTACTGCAGTCACTGAGTCAATCCATCTCATCATGGATCTTCCTTCACCTCCTACACTCTCCCTCCACCCTCCCAAGCATAATGTTTCCCTCCAAGCTCTGGTCCTTCCTTGTAACATGCCCAGAATATGTCAGATGGAGCTTCAGAATCCTTGCCTCCAAGGGTCAGCCTTGTTTCACCCTCTCCAGGACAGACCTGTTTGTTTCATTGCAGTCCATGGTATATACTCTTCTTCAGCACCACAGCTCAAAGGCATCAATTCTCCTGCTATCATGCCTAGACATTGTCCAGATTTCTGATGCACAGTACACAATTGCAAAGACCATGGGCTGGATCAATAAATAGTAAGATAATTTAAATCACCCCTTTTGATCAAGGATAGAAAAACCAGAAAGAAATACAATAAAAATACAGAAGATCTAAACATAAAATATTATCTCATCGAATTATAGAGAACTCTATACAATGACTAAGGATGATAGGAGGATTGATGCATTTGAGCTGTGGTGCTGGAGAAGAGTATTGAATATACCATGGACTGCTAAGAAAACAAACAGGTTTGTCTGGAGAGGGTGAAGACAGGCTGCTTCTTGGAGGCAAGGATTCTGAAGCTTCATCTGACATACTTTGGACATGTTGTAAGGAGGGACCAGTCTTTGGAGAAGGGGGTCAAGCTTGGGTGGGGGGAGGGATGGCACAGGAGAGGAAGACCCTCTATGAAATAGAGTGATTCAGTGACTGGGGTAATGGGGGTAGGTGTATCAGAGACAATAAGATTGGCACAGAATAGAGAGGGTTTAGGGCCGTTGTACATAGGGTCGCTATGAGTCGCAGGCAGCTCGATGGCACATAACAACAACAACAATACCCAAAAGCAACATTCTTTTCCAGTGCACGTGAAACATTCTCCAGACAAAACAATGTTAGGCCACAAAGTACATCTCAATTAACTCAAAACATAATCATCCATCACTAGCAATCTGATCATTTCCCAACATCAGTAAGACTTGCTTTTTAATTTATTTTCTTTATATACCATAAGCCAAGACTGGCTCTTTGACTATGGAAAACTCAGCAAGATAATACCTCTGTAGGTGTCACCTGGAAGTCAGCTAGCCAAGCTCCTTGTTTACCTTATCTTTCTTTCAAGTTATGCTGGTTTTGCTATGTACTGTCAAGTTGGAACCAACTCAGGTTTTCAGAGGCTCCAAAAACACAGGAGGAGATTGCCCATCTTTCTCCTGCAGAGATTTGAACCACTGTTATTTGGATTGGCAGTATAACTTCTTACCACCACCACCACCACCCCCCAGGCCACCAGAGCTCCCTCTTTCACGGTATTGGACCATGCTAATTCATGTGAACAGACTGAAGAAGGATTGGCCATCCACTTCTGAAATAACAGGCCTCTGAAAACCCTATGTACAACAGAACACATTTAGATAACAGAAATGGCAAAGGATGTTGAGTCTTCAAGTATGGAAATATGAAGTGGATTGATTCAGTGACTGGGATAATTGGGATGGGAGTGTCAGAGACAGTGCGATTGGCACAGGACAGAGCGGAGTTTATGGCTGTTGTACATAGGGTCGCCATGAGTCGCAAGTGACTCGACAGCACATAACAACAACAACAACAACAACAATTCATGTGAATAGAAAGAATATATTCCATGGTGCGTACCAATATTTTCTTCCACTTCAGCATTGTGAGTCCTGGGAGTGTACTTATGAGTTTTGTTCTTCCGTTTACAGAGGTGATCTTAAGCCAGGCATGACTTACACAAAATTCATTGATGCAGATATTAATGTTGGGAACATTACAAGTATTGAATTCATTTGGAAGGAGTATTTGTTTGGATATTCTCAGAATAAGTTGGGAGCAGAAATGGTGACAGATATATCTGGAAAATATGGATATAAGTAAGTATAACTTTTTCTTTTGCATTTCCAAGTATAGTTATAACAACATGTGATTAGGATTTAAAGTCCATACATAATTTAATGCATATTTGCAACTAGTATAAAAATGTAAACCTTGGAAGAATCTGTTCTGGAAAACAATATATTTGAATTTTGTAAATGAACTAGTATAAAAAAAGAACAAAAAAACCCCCAGAAACCTTGTGAACCTTTACAATTAAGAGTGATAATGAAATCAAGAGTATCCTTATAAAAGCATTTACAAAATAACAATGAGTATTTTGGTTACAAGAATTAGCCCCTCCCTTCCTGGGAAACATACTAAGATGCTCTTTTATCTTTACATTTTTCAGGTCTACATTCTGTGGTGAGGACATAGTAGAAGCTAAGATTGTCCAGATTCTGAAACCATGTTATTCCTAAATGTCATCTTCAGGGGTATATTTAGTGGAAGAAAGAAAAAAAAATCTACACAAACCTCAGCCCTTATAATTGAGAAAGAAATGGATAATTTTTTTCTGCATAGAATGTTCTTCTCCTTGGTAAACATTTGTACGTACCAAGGAAACAGATTCTCAGACTTGAGCTTGAATTTTGTCCTGTGATGTATCAATGACCAACTAAACAACTCATGTTAGAATTTCCCAAATAAGTGGACAAAGAACAGCTGAAAGAGAGCCTTAGTGTGGCTGAATTTCTGAAGTATGTTTGAGTATTTCCATCTGGAGTTATCATTGTTCTAAAATGATCTTAAAAGTATTTATTGCTAAACTGTGCTGAGACCAATCATTACTGTATTTCATGATATAGAGCAGTTCACAACCCTGTGGGTTGATGTGTCTATTTATAACGAATGAAGGCTAATGCTTATCCATAATGAGAGTGCATTGCCAATAAAGATTGCAGGACTGGGATGAGTCCACGGCCTTGTGTGGTAGGAGATTTTGCCAGGCCTGTGTTTCTTTTTGCATCTTGTAGGGCCAGTGTGAGTTAGAACTGACTCCACAGCATATAACACACAACAACAGAAGGTGACCCTCAAGGGAACAGAGAGTAACAATGGGCTTGAGCAGGTTAGAGACTGCGAGAGTGGTTCAGAATAGGACGACATTCTGATCTATTGTTCTGAGGGTCCCTATCACTCATAGGTGTCTCAGTGGCACTTGTCAGCAACTTGTCAAAGTATATGACATGGAATTTCACTGTTCTTGCTTCTAAGGAGCACCCTGGTTGACCTTCCTCCAAGAAAGATTTGTTTATTCTTTGGGCAGTCCACAGCACATTTCATAGTCTACGCAAACACCACAATTCAAAGGTATCTATCACTGTTGGTGTGTATTGTCAAAATGGAACCAGCCCATAGCTGACCCTCCAGTGAGTTTTCAGACACAGGAAGAAAACTGCCCCTTGTTCTCTACAGAACAGCTAGCTGGTGGATTTGAACCACATTCCTTTGGGAGGGCAGCGCAGGATCCTCCCACTCAGTGGTCAGAGCTCCCTTTGGCTCACTTGGCCTGGGTAATTCTGGGGCCAGTCCAGAGACAGAGTAAGCATGAGCAGGCCACACAGGAGAGACAGAACCACGCTGTGTAACTAGGTCCTGGTTCCAACACTCATTAGCATCCTGCTGGTGGGGCCAACTCTATGAATCCAGGGGGAGACATCCTCCTGGGTGAGGAGCTGACCTGAATAATCGGCTATCCTCTCTGTTAAGCCTTTTTTCCCCTTTCAGGAAGGGCTCAGCCAAGGGAGAACAAGAGCAATGATTAGACAGCACTGGCTGAGCAAGTCCTGGCTTGCCTTCTTGCCCAAGAAGTTGGCTCCTTCTAAACTTGAGAACACAAAAGGGAGTTAGTTAACTTCTGGGAACTCTATTTTAATACAGACTTCCACCCCATTGTTCTTAATACCTGACCTTTTTTTGCACTGCAAGAATACTCTGAGGTCAAAAAATAGCTCAGAATAGAATTTTCTAGGCAAAAGAATTCCGAAAGTTCAAGGTAACACTATGTTGTCTTCTAAGAAGACTCTAAAAAAAAATGTATTACTCACAGGCCTGGTGAGTAAAGATTTGCACAGCTGACCCAAAGGTAGGGGGTTCAAATCCACAAGTTACTCCATGGGAGAAAGTGTAAGAGTCTCTTCTGTGCGATTTATAGCCTCTAAAAATGCACTGGAGGGTCAACTGCGAGTTGGTTCTGACTCAGCAGCAATGAGTTTGAATTGTTTTGCTTCCCTCTTAAAGGGGCTCTGGTGCAACTCCATAGACTCCCAAGGCTGTCTCTCTGGTGTGTCATATCCACCATCAACTCAGAGAAAGACAGGCATCTGTTTCCAGGCTTAGAAACCCACTGGAGGATCCGCTATGAGTCAGATTCCTACATCAGTGCAATGAGTTGAGCTGAGTTTGCGTTTCCTTCTTAGGACCTCAGTTTGTGAGGACATAGTATTTGTGAGCTGTAACTCTCAGAGTAAGGCCAGCCCCTGCTTCTGTGACATTGTACCTTTAACAGCTCTGACCCACTTGGACAAAGGTGGGCAATTGGCATCTTGAAAACACAGTGGAAGATCAGCTCTGAGTTGGAAATCATTCAGTGATGGTGAAGTGTGGTCTCATCTGCTCGCTGAGATTTCCAGTGACAGCCAGTCCCTAAATCTGAATAGGCAGTTTTTCTCATTTACTCCACCCATCACTTATTTTTCTTTTAGAAATTTTCACATAGAAATCAGAGAATTCAGTAAAATAAAGTTTAAGTACTGTAGTTCTAGAATTTTTCCAAGTTAATTTGTATGCATGTATTTATTACACACACACACACACACACACACACAGATACATGCATACACCTGAGTTTTGTTTTGCTGTCTATACACATTGTTAGTTGTTACTGAGTCAGTTTTAACTCATAATGACCATATCTACAACAGAAACATTATAAACAGTGCTGCCCAGCCTTCACAAACAATGTTGTTTGATGCCACGGTGGCCGCTCCTGATAACATGCCCACGTATATGAGAGGAAGCCCCACCAGCCTTATTTTGAAGGATCCTTTTGGCACCACTTCTAAGTCAGATTTTTCTGTTCTTTTGGCAGCCCATGGCATAACCAACATTCATCAGTAACATCACAATTCAAAGGCCTAAATTCTTCCTCTGTGTTTTTAGTTATTGTTTAACAATCAGATGCTAATAAGAAAATAAAAAAGATCATAGCTTGAGACAGGTACACCTTAGTCTTTAAGCAGACATCCTTGCTCGTTATAAACAAGTCTTTGAAAGTAGATTTGCCCAGTGCAATACATTGTTTGATTTTTTTGATTGCTGTTTCCATGGTGCTAATTGTGGATTCAAATAAAATCCTTGACAACTTTGATCTTTTCTCCCTCTATCACTATTTTGTTTATTGATCTAGTTATGAGGATTTTGTTTTCTTTTGGTTAAGGTGCCATGCTGAAGTCTATTGATAATGCATAGTTGCACTACCAAAAGGTAGTATATTTCCTACTGTTTAAGTACATTAATAGATTTTCAGAAGAATGATATTCAGTGTCCTCTCATTAAGATGGACAGTGTTGGACACTCATAGAAGAAGTGTTGCCATGAAATCAGAATCTACTTGGTGAGCTAGAAACGGTCAGTAAGTGCTTCAAGTCTTGGTTTTCTACAAGCAAAGAGGTATCATCTAAACATCACAGTCAATGTGTCTTCCTCTAATCCTGATGCCACACTCATTTTCTTCTCAGTTTCTCAGTCCAGCTTCTCAGATTTTTGGCCCAACATACAGGTTGAAGGAGCATCATAAAAGCGTATAGCCCAGCACAATTCGTCCCCAATTTCAAACCATGTAGTATTTCCTTGTTCTATTGTAACAAGTGCTTCTTAATCTAAGTTTCACCTGAACACAAATGTAAATGTTCTGGAATTCCCATTCTCTGTTCTGAAATCCATCGTTGGTTATCAAATGCCTCTGCAAAGTCAATAGAAGACAAGTAAGCATCATTCTGTGATAGCAGAAATGTGGTAGCACTTTTCATTTTGAAGGGAGTTCCTGGGCGGACCTCCAGCTCAAATTCACCAGTAGCTCCGTGAGAACCTTGGAAACCCAACAGAGGGCAAGCTATGAGTCAGTCGGTTCCCACTTGCTGCCAATACGTTTTGAGAGTTTTGTGCTTTAGGAGGACTAGAAGAAGGAAACAAACACGTGTTCAGAAGTAGGTCACATTGACCTCAGCCCCATGCCTGCGGCAGGTGGGGGCTTGGGGAGGAGCGGAGAATGAAGGCTCCTGCCAGAGCCAAGCTCAGACCTGGTGAAAAGACATGGCTCTTCCCCAGGGGTCCTCGGATCTGAGCGAATGCCTAACAGAGCCCTCAGATTTTGTCGATTCTGCAACTTTCCAGAACGAGGGCCTCGGGAACAAGAGTGTAATTTATGCCAAGTTAGTGTTCTGCAGCCTTTTAAAACCAAAGCTCAAGTTAGATAAACATAAAACCCGCATGTCCCTCCTGGGGTCTTACTCCTCCACTCGGGAAAATCAATCTGTTTTCATGGACCCTCTGGCCCAGAAGATTTGGTAAATCTTTCCTTTCTGTAGACACTGTAATAAAAATGATAGGTATGGCTTTTACTGGGCGGTGTATACACTTGTACTCGCAGATGGGCTGCTTTATGCTACACACGCTTCCCTGGAGTCGTGTCAAAGTGATTTAAGAGCAGGGTCTCTCCACAATCCCAGCCCAACCAGTGAAGCCAGGTGTCCATGAAGATGAATCCAGTCACTATGTACACGTTTGACACACTTGCCCTCCTCAGTCCACAGGGTCGTTGTGTGCTGGAATTGACCCCACACAAAGGGCTTTATACAGTCTGCTTTCCATATCTGATTCATGCAGCCACTCTTCCCTTCACGCTGTCGTCTGTTTTCCTATTTTTTTAATCATTTATTTAGCGAACATTGAGTGAATGAACCCTCTGTGCCAGCCATTATACTAAGGTCTTTATTTATTACCATCAAATCAGAACAGACTCATAGCTGACCTTCCAGCAGGTTTTCAGAGGCAGTAAATCTCATGGGAGGAGATTGCCCATCCTTCTCTCATAGAGCAGCTGGTGGATTCGAACCCAGTATCTTTGGGTTGCCAGCACAGCACCTTACCACTAGGCCACCAAAGTCTCGTAGCCACATATACACACTCACAAAGAAAGAATTCCTGTTCTTCTCAGGAAGAAAAGTAGGGCCTAAGGGAAGAGGCACAATATGGATTGAGGCTCAATGTCAAGAAGACAAAGATTCTCACCACTGTACCAATTGGCAGCATCAGGATGGATGGTGAAGAGATTGAGATTGTTCACAGCTTTAGTCTGCTTGGCTCCACAATCAACACTCTTGGCATCAGCAGCCAGGAAATTAAAAGATGTATTGCGATGGGAAAGTCTGCTGTTAGGGACCTCTCTAAAGTACTGAAGAGCAATGGTGTCTCTCTAGAAACTAAGGTGCGTCTGAAACAGGCCATGGTCTTTGCAATAACTTGTTATGCATCAGAAAGTTGGACAATGACTAGGGAGGAGAGAAGGAGAATTGATGCTTTTGAGCTTTGGTGTTGGAGAAGAGTATTGAGGGTACCATGGACTGCTAAGAAAACAGATTTATGCTTGAGAGGGTTAAACCAGGCTGCTCCTTGGAGGCAAGGATTCTGAGGCTTCATCTGACATATTTTGGTCATGTTGTTAAGGAGAGACCGGTCCTTGGAGAGGGACATCATGCTTGGGAGGGTGGAGGGAAAGCGCAGGAGGGAAAGACCATTTATGAGGTGGATTGATTCAGTGACTGGGGTAATCGGGATGGGTGTGTTGGAGAGAGTGTGATTGGCACAGGACAGAGTAGAGTTTAGGGCTGTTGTACATCGGGTCGTTATGAGTCACAAGCAACTCAACGGCACATAACAACAACAACAAACACAGATTTTACCACAGATTATCACAGATTATACCACCACAGGGGAAAAAACTGTTAGAGTAGCAGTGTTTGCAGCCCCCTCCAAGACTGTCACCGTTCACTCATTAATGCCTTCTGGGAACAGTAGTCACTGGGCAGGAAATCTACGAGGTCTGAAGTTTTCAATTTTGGATTCTGTGGTTGCATTTTTAATACAGTATTTTTGCACAGGTGATACAAATCGTCATTTGTTTGCCGGCTGCTCCTCCTGCTCTCTCCTCCCATACCCTGGGAGGTAATTGTGTGTAAAGTTTTATTCATTTTAATTTTCTATTGTGATTTGTGGCATCCACTTCCTAAACAACATGTCTCAGGAAGCCCTATGAACTTTGATAAATGTCGATAGTTGTAGAGGGGCTTCAGGCCTTTTGTTCATAGGGTCACTACAAGTAATGCCCGACTCGAAGGCAATCAACAACAACAGTTATTGTTGTTGTTATGTGCCGTCAAGTTGCTTGCGACTCATAGCAACCCTATGAACAACAGCTCTGCAACCTGTTCTATCATGTCTCTTGACATACCTACCCCATTACCCAAGGCACTGAGTCAATCCACCTCATCAAAGTCTTCCTCGCCTGCACCATCCCGCCACCCTTCCAGGCACGATGTCCCTCTCCAAGGATGAGTCCTTCCCTGCAGCATGCCCGGGGTGTGTCAGATGAAGCAAATTGCTGTTTGCACACATTCCTCTAAGTGGCTGCGAGCATGGGCTTTAAGTGCAGCAGGAATAGAAAGGGTGGGGCGGGATTGGGTATGGCTTCCTCCCCTTGTACCAGCGATCTGTTTGAGTTGGAACCACTGGACGACGACACCTAGCAACAAGTGATCCTATTTTGGAATTCTGTGCGTGTCATTTTCCCAGTAGGTGTCCTGCAGGAATAGAATGGGCATTTCACTCATGGATCTACATCGATCTGTCGGTCCAGTTGATTGTCAGCTTTTGCCAGATGAGCAAGAATTTCTCTGAGGATCCAGACAGAGCGAGCGAAATAATCCACTGAGGATCAAAGAAGAGAAATAATTGGCTTCATTGATTGATCAGTCAGGGGCAAATCTCAGATGCTGTCATTTACAAAGGGGGCATTGGTGGTCCTGTTCTTAGCCTACAGACCTTCTCATGGCTACCACTTGGTCGCCAGAAGAGGCTGGTGCTGCTCTGATGCTGAACAGATTGCAGCTGAACTTCCAGACTAATTCCCACTAGGAAGAAAGACCTGGCAATCTCCTTCTGAAAATGGGCCAGAAGAGACTCTGTCAATCTCAGTGGTCCAACACGCAGCCAGTCTTGCAAAGGTCAGTGAATTGAGTGGCATTTTATTCTACGGTTCACAAAGTTGTAATGAGCAAAGAGTCAACAATAACATGCAAATCATTCCGACAATGAGGTTAAGATTTCCTTCTGTGAATGTAAGTCTCCCCGTCCATGCAATGCTCTAATTAGATAGGTATCTCTTTTTAGGACTGATTTTCAAATGTCTTTTTTAGTGAGAAAAGCTTTCCTCTATTTGCTAAGGTGCCCTCTAGTGGAATTATGAGCATACTGTTCAACTGATTAGGGTGAAACAACATACCACAGGACCGTATTTGATGCACGTTTTAAAATGAAACAAATCTCCACACTCCTGTTTGCTCAGGTGCAGTGACATCCTCAAAACTCCACTGTAGTTCACACACTATTTCAGTACCAAATGCCAGAATAACACGTGTAAAGGTGGAATAGCTCAGAAGAACACTCCTGATTGGTGACTACCTGATGCTATAGAAACACGGAGGACAGATGGAAGAATTATTACCATCCCACGGACAAAGGTCAATGTAACAGCAACCTTGTGGGTCACAGCGTAACTAACACTTCTCAAGGGGCCTTTCCTGGCTGTAAACTTAATGGAGGCCAAACTCATCCCTGTGTTCTGAGATACCACTAACTGGGTAGATTTGAACTACCAACCTTTAGGCTAGCAGCTGAGCGCACACTCGTTGAACCACTCAGGCCTTATGTGTTATTTAGCAACAGGAGCCCTCATAGCACAAGAGTTAAGTGCTCTGCTACTAATCAAAAGATTGCTAGTTCGAGCCCATCTACTGCTCTGCAAGAGTCGACTTGGGTGGGAAGCAGCATCTATGAAGATTTACACTTTAGCAAATGCTTTGGGACAATGTGTCTTGTCCTAAAGAGTCATTGTGAGGAGAGAGTGACTCAAAGGCAACTAGCAAAAACAAAGGAAGCGAAGGACTTGGGATTCTGAACTGTTTGCTGCTTGCTTCATCTCATGTTTGCAGAAGGCATGGGACAGAGGATGGGACTATGAACCAGAGGCAGACAACAGTGGCTCAACCAGTGACACTCTGTCTGTCCCCAGAGGGTAACTGGACCTGGAAAGAGAGGAGCAGACATTGTGGACTCTCAGGTATCTGCTGCCAGGTTGTTAATAAGAACTTTATAGGCAATACTCATTAGTGTTATGTTTTAATGTAATTGTTATTGGTGTAGTAATCAGCAAAGATAATTCTTTCCCAAGATTGAACATCCTCCTGGGTTAAACAGCAACAGCAGTGCATGAGGGCAACACTTAAATTGTCTTTACGAACCAGTTTAACACAATTACCTGGTTGATTTGAGGTTGATTTTCTTTTTTTACTGTGGCTGTTTTAAAATGATAAAAGCATTTCAATTGGGCACCAAAGCTGTGGGGGGTTATTTATAACAGAATTCCTACAGCTATTGATTTTAATGTAAGTATATCAATAAACCAATTCATCCGAATTATCACATTGATTGTGTGTATAGAGAGAGCAATGGAATAAATGGGAAAATGCACTAACTCAAACTCATTGTCATTGAGTCCGAACTGCCTCAGAGCTGACCCACCAGTGGGGCTCTGGGGGGCTCTAAGTGACACAGGGGAGGTTGCCCATCTGTGTCCTATGGAGTTTCTGGTGAATTCAAACTGCCAGCGAGACACCGCATCAGGGTGAGCAGCACTGCTTCATAGAGATGACATCTCCAGAGCTCCCTGAGGAGCACTAGACAGTGACGAAGGCGTGGCAGGGTGAATGTCACGGGCCTACATGGTTACCTTGTATTTTATTTATAAGGGCACTCCAGCGGTGTAGGCCACAGGGAGAAGAGAGGCAATCATGACTCCCTCTCCAAGGACTGGTCCTGCCTTGTAACATGTCCAAAGTATGTCAGACAAAACTTCAGAATCCTTACCTCCAAGGAGCAGCCTGGTCTTACCCTCTCTAGGACAAACGTGTTTGTTCTCGTAACAGTTCACGGTATAGTCAATACTCTTCTCCAGCACCACAGCTCAAAGGCATCAATTCTCCTTCTATTATCTCTAGTCATTGTCCAGCTTTCTGATGCACAGCAAATAATTGCAAAGACTATGGCCTGGATCAGGTGCACCTTAGTCTCCCAACTGACATAGTTGCTCTTTAGTACTTTGGAGAGGTCTCTGACAGCTGACTTTCCTAATGTAATATGTCTTTTTTTATTTCCTGGCTGCTGGTACCAAAAGTGTTAATTGTAGAGCCAAGCAAACTAAAGCTGTTATCTATTTCAACCTTTTCACCATCATGATGCTGCCAATTGGTCCAGTAGTGAAAATCTTTGTTTTCTTGATGTTGAACTTCAATCCATATTGAAGGTTGCAGTCCTTGACCCTCTGCAGCAAGCCCTTCAGGTCCTCCTCAGTTTCAGCAAGCAAGGTTGTGTCATCCGCATAACGTAGTTAGTTGATGAGTCTACCTACCTCCAATCCTGATGCCACATTTCTCCTCATAGAGCCCCACCTCCCAGATAATCTGTTCCCCTTAAATATATTTCTTTTTTAAGGTGAATCTGTATGCAGAACAGATCATCCGAGACGCTGGGCTGTACGAGGAGGAATGTGGCACCCGGATTGGTGGAAGAATCGTCAACAACCTGCGTTATGCAGATGACGTTGGATATGTTGCAAGGAGGGACTGGTCCTTGGAGAGGGACATCATGTTTAGGAGAGTAGAGGGACAGTGCAGGAGAGGAAGACCCTCAATGAGATGGATCGATTCTGTGAGTGGAGTGGTGGGAATGAGTGAGACGGCGAGGTTGGCACAGGATAGAACGGTGTTTAGGGCTCTTGTACATAGGGTCGCTATGAGTCGCAAATGACTCGATGGCACATAACAACAACAAGGTGAATTAATCTGAAAACAACGTTTTTCAGTTTGTTTTGGTGTAAATCTTCGTTGGAGAAAGCTACAACCCCAAAGGCACGCATTTGAACCCACAGCTGCTCTGCAGGAGAACAGGCAAGCTCCTCCCCCGTGATTTACTGCCTCTGAAAACCCACTGTTCAGCTGTGAGGCAGTCCCAACCTCACAGCACACAACAACAATAGTAACAAGCGGGAGTGTCGAGCCGAGTCCAAGCTCGCTGGGCTCCAGACCCAAGGATTGTGCCTCTCTGCTGGTTCAAATCCACCAACCGCTCCATGGGAGAATGGCGGGCAATCTCGTCCCAAGCAATTTGCGGCCCCTGAAAACCCACCAGGAGGCCAGCAAGAGTCGGTTCTGACTCGACTTTTGTTATTAAGAAAAAGAAATGCAATTGACTTATACTTAGTGCAAACCCAAAAACCAAAACAAAAAATGCAACCAAGGAGACCTTTTCAACTCATAGAGATGCTACAGGATAGAGCAAACCTGCCCCATTTCTGAGGCTGTAAATCCTCACGGAAGTGGCGAGCCGCCTCTTCCTCCTGAGAAAAGGTGGGCAGATTCAAACATGTGACTTAACCTCAGTGCCACCAGTGTTCCATATTTACTGCAGAATCCTGAAATAAAATCTTGAAAAGGAAATATTAATTCTATCCTTGATTTTCAGTATCTGTGAAGTTCAAGCATTTAACTTAAATAGCAATACACACCATATTCACAAGGAAGCTCAGGTTATCTGGTTATCTGTCTAGTGGGTAATACCAGATCTGTTGCAACAAGAGTTGGCAAATTTAATAGGTTTCCTTTAATCTATTAGAAAAGCAGAAGCCTCTGGAAACTCTACAAACTCTCTAAACTCTATAAATGTACAGAAATGATGTTAGTTATAGAACAGAGTTCAGGTCTTTTGGGCAAAGTTTACTGAGTCCTAGTCAACTCGACAACACTTAACCACTGCTAAATGAGACTAGTGCTGTTATATCTAGAGGAACACTCTTCCACTTTGCACATCACTCTTTTTCAATGTGCTATGTGAAGTAACCTGAGTTTGCTGTAATGCTGAACCTTGTGCCATCGGGGTGTCAAATACCACAATAGTTTCCCATTGTGGACAGGGTTTGGTGAAGCTCCCAGTTGTAAGATGGATTTGGAAGCAGGAGTGGCAGCCACTTCCTAAACCACATGCCTCTGGAAACTCTATGAACTTGGAGAAACGATGATAGCTATGGAAAGGCAGTAGGTCTTTTGTTCATAGAGTTGCTATGCGTTGTGCTTGACTTGACGGCAATCAACAACAACAAAAACAATTAGAAAAGTAGGAAGATAAAAATAATGCCCTAAAATATAATACTTTTAGACTATTCTCTCCCCCATAGATTTCAATGCCGTAAACATATTTCTATCGTAGGAGTATGCAATGAGGGTTGTATTTGGGGCTAGGGGGTGGGGTTTGGGGAGGTGCGGGGGGGGGA
>NW_006399756.1:14299593-14314170 GCF_000299155.1 Elephantulus edwardii | reverse complement strand
TTCTTAGAATAAAAACGATATCAATAAGAAAGAAATTAGTAGAATAAGAGTGAATGCTAAAATAACAACAAAAAGATAGACTGTCAACTACAGTTCCAAGGGCTTTGCCTACCTTTGCTCAGGCGTGGTTTGCACAACCACCGAGGTGAGGAAGTAGCTGGAGATCATCTGGGACAAAGACAAGACTGGGAAGCATAAGCAGTGTGGCCCAGCTTCTGAGAAACACTGAATAAGTGATGGGAACTTAGGATTTTGGAGACCAAGACTGGTGGGAGCCAAGAAGGTAGCCAGAACCTGACCCATATAGAGCTCTACGATGTACCAAATCTGAACCAGGGGTGCACCAGGTCTAGTTGCCTTGGTGATGCGTCACTTTACTGATAACGAAGATAAAAATTAGGAGGGAAATAGTCTAATTCATGAAATAGTAGATGGAGGCAGAAAAAAAATGGTGTAGGCACCTCTTCTAAGGGGCAAAAATGGCATTTGAGGAATAGCATGAAGCAAACAGGGTGTGGCAGGTTCTAGGAAAACAGTTGGTGCCAGATAATTGGTTTAAAATAGACTGTGATATTGCAAAGCTTTGTGGAACCCTGAAAGGGCAGGTCTGACATTTCACTTCCTGGATATCCAGTTGGGAAGGATCGGGATTTCGGCTTCTATCAGTAGATTATGTCAGTCTGTCCAAAATGTCATATGCATTGGAACCATAACAGGGCCTTTTAGAAATTGTTGTTGTTGTTATTGTTGGGATGTGCCATCAGGTTGGAATCGGCTCACAGCTGACCCTCCACTGGGTTTTCAGAGGCAGTAAATTAAAGGGGAGGAAATCTCCTGTCTTTCTTCCATGGAGCAGCTGGTGGATTCAAACTGTGTGCCTTTGGGTTGACAGCACAGTTCTTTACCAGTAGACCACCAGAACAAATTTATTACTGTATCCATTGAGTCAGAACCTACCCATAGCTGACCTGCCAGAGGGTTTTCAGAGGCTGGTCATTTGCTAGAACGCCCTATTGACCCTTAAATACTAGCTCTAAAAATGTATGATCCAACAGGTCTTAATAAAGAGCAGGAATTGATTTTATATAAAGCTCCACAGATATTTCTGAAATTCATCCAAACGTCCCAAGTGGCTCATGTAGGACTCTGTGTACCAAGTGAAGCCTTGAGATTTTTGGAGAATCCATAAAAAAGCTAGTATACTCAATCACACCTTCACCTCACGGCTGCCCCCTTAAATTCAATCATCGGCCCCTCCAGCGTTTCGCTTTCTTTCTGTCAAAATAAGTAACTGGAGATGAGAATGGAACGTTCACGGCAAATGTGATGTCGTTTTTCACTCACAACCCATCGCCTCATTACTAATTGATCATCATATTCTTTTCCATGGAAATCAGATGTGACCTCAGAATCCTTCTCACTCCAGTGCCCCAGGCAGTCACAACCAGTTAATTATTGTTGACACACAAATCGAAACTTATTTGTCATCCTTGGCTCAAGGCACTATGGTTATCCCTTGAGCACGCTGAGTAGGCAGGAGATAATTTGTTTGCATCTATTTCTCAACATGCCTGAGCACAGAAGATGATGATAGAGTGAGAGAGACATATGCCTGAGGCTGGTAGAGCTGGTGCATTCATTTCTTCACTGAGTATTTATAGCATCATCCCTCTAGCTAGCTCCTGTGCTGGGCAGCTGGGCTCACGACATAGAAATACAGACAACCCTTATCCTCACGGATCTTCTGCCTCAATCCTTCTTAAGAGATGGTTCTGTCAAATGGGACACAGACAGTTAGGAACTGCAGACATACAGAATGAAACAATTTTGTTTGCATACATCTGGCAAGTAGCAAGTGCAACATTTACTCTCGTTTCCACATGAACTTGATTCTCTTCTTAATAATTGTAGCGTGTGTTTCAAGGGTGAAAGCCATTGTTTTGCCTCAGCGAGCATTCTATTCAACAGGGAGCCATTCTCAGCTAATGTATTTTCAGGTCATTAGCGGGTTATTCTTCAATTGAGCTTGTTAATCTGCACAACTCATTGTTGCTTCTGTGTTTGGAACATCCTCAATTTCACAGAGAAGGGCCAATGGCTCAGAAGTTGTTCATTGAGATGGAAAATCAGAGATGACATAGTATAACGGAATGATCACAGGACAAAATAATACAGTAAAATGAGCCTCGGCTCAAGTAAATCAGGAAGTATGGGAAGAATAAAACGAACAGCCAATAAAAAATGGTTTCATTTTCCTTTGGGAGGAAACGACACCAGGGAGTGAAGAGATCAGGTCTCTAAAGTGAATAACTTTGGGACCCATTTTCAGGAGGGTGGGAAACCAGTGAATGGTTGTGAACATTTCTCGTAAGTTTCTAATCCACTGAGGGAAACACCTTGCTCCTAACTTTTCCAGAAATGTTGCCTAAAGATGTGTTCCTACTTTTAGAAATTTGACCACTACTAACAGACTATGCAAAGACATTTGACTGTGTAGACCACAACAAATTGTGGGTAACCTTGAGAAGAATGGGAATCCCAGAACACCTGATTGTGCGCAAGCAAAACCTGTACTTGGACCAGGAAGCAGTCTTCAAAACTGAGCAATGAAACACTGCATGGTTCAAAATCAAGAAAGCGGTGTGTCAGGGTTGCATCCTTTTTCCATACCTTTGAATCTGTATGTAGAACTGATCTTTCAGGAGGCTGGGCTTTATGCGGAGAAATGTAGTTTGGAGGAAGACTCATCAACAACCTGCACTATGCAGATGACACAACCTTGCTTGCTGAAGAGGACCTGAATTGTTTGCTGTAGAAGATCAAGGACTGTGGTCTCCAATATGGACTGAAGTGCAACATCAAGAAAACAAACATTCTTACCACTGGGCAAATTGGCAGCATCATGATAGATGGAGAAGAGATTGAGATTGTTAACAATTTCAGTGTACTCAGTTCTATAATCAACACCTTTGGTAACAGCAGTCAGGAAATAAAAATATGAAATGCATTGGGAAACTCTACTGTCAGAGACTTTTCTAGAGTGCTAAAGAGTAACAGTCTCAGTCTAGAGACTAAGGTGTGTCTGATCCAGGTCATGGTCTTTGCAAGTACTTGCTAATGCATCAGAAAGCTGGACAATGACTAAGGATGACAGAAGAAGAATTGATGTCTTTGAGCTGTGGTGCTAGAGAAGAGTATAGAACATACCATGGACTTCCAAAAGAACAAATAGATTGGTTCTGGAGAGTATGAAGCCAAGCTGCTCCTTGGAGGCAAGGATTTTGAAGCTCCATCTCATATACTTTAAGCATGTTGCTGGGAAAGACCAATCCTTGGAAAAAGACATCATGTTTGGAAGGTTAGAGGCGCGATGCAAGAGAGGGAGACCGATGGTGAGGTCATTAACACAGTAACTGAGATAATGGGGATAGGTGTGTTGGAGACAGTGAACTTGGCTCAAGATAGGGCAAGGTTCAGCACTATTATATGCAGGGTCACTGTGAGTTTCAGGTGATTTAATGGCATATAACAGCACCAACAAAAACAACAGACGGATGTAAAGCTGAGGACCTTGGTGATCTATTTGTTTCCTTTTAAATATCTGCATTGTGTGATTTTCTTCAGTTGCTTCCTATTTATCTGAAAGTTGGAAAATTCACAAAGCTGACCAAAGAGGAATTGATGCCTTTGGATTGTGATGTTGGAGACTATTCCATGAAATGCCAGAAGAACAAACACATTAGTCTTGGAGGAAGTGCAACCGGTGTGCTCCTTCAAAACATGGAGGGAACAGCTTTGTCTCACCTACTTTGAGCATGTTGTTAGGAGGGACAGTCCTTGGAAAAAGATATGACACCAGAAAGGGTGGAGGGGGTCAGAGAGAGGAAGACTCTCAACAAGGTGGATTGACACGGTGACTGTGACCGTGGGCTCTGGCATATGTGAGGATGGTGTGTGAGGGGGTCAGAGGGTCAGATGAGTCCTAGTGGACTCAGGGGGACCTAACAACAACAGCATTGTGTGACTGATTATAGTTAATGAGCCTCTCCTTCAGAAGAATGGCTTCCTCTCAGCTTCCCTGAACACCGTGAAAGGACTTGGCACCGTGCTAGGGCTCAGAAAGAACAGCTTTATGAGGCTTCTTTCCTTGTGGTTGGCACCTAGGACTGGTGTGTAAATTGGGCAGGGAGATTGGTAGCCGGCTCTCTTTGGATAGGGCTGTACAGTGGAGAGTGGATGAGAAAGGTTTTGGTAGCAGACCTAAGCCATCTCCTGTGGGATGTGGGTGTCTCTTGCAGACCCACCCGCTGAACAACTTCAACGTCTCATCAATGGCCTCAGGGATCCAAGCAGGTAGGAGGAATTTGCCCCGAAACTTTGAGTTTTGTTTGACCTCAGGTTCCCAAAGATTCATCATGCCCATGGGCATGATAGAGTTAAGAGTTGAATTAAAATACTCTTAACAAATTAAGAGTCTTAGAAATTTTAAATGCACCAAATGAAAAGAAAAAAATTTTTTTTCTAATATAGAAGATCACCTTTTAGGGGATTAGGGTTATAAACAAATATTATTTCTTTAAAATATTTTTAAGTAACTGTCAAAGGTATTAGTGATACTTTCAGCTCAGGAGGAGATTTTTTATAACTAATATTTGAACGAAATTTGGGGGGATGGAAATAGGTGGATATTAAACACAGAAATTCTTTAAACTAATTCTGCACTGGGAAATAAATAGTACTCTGTGAAGCCTGATAAATCACTACAGTTAATAAAATTTTCTGGCATAGTTTTTTTATGAATTTGCACTGTTGTTGCTGTAATACGGCATTGTTGAGTTGGAACCCATCCACAGCTGACCCTCCGAAGGGTTTTCAGAGGCAATACACTGCATGGGAAGAGACTGCCCACCTTTTTCCCATGCAGCAGCTGGGGGACTCAAACTGTATAGCTTTGGGTTGGCAGCACAACTCTTTGCCACTAGACTACCAGAGCTCCTTGAATTTGCACAAGGAAGACAGAATTTGTACAGACCTTTTCCCACAAGAAAATCAGAGAACAGAAAGGAAAAGTGAATCCAACATTTGTTCTTGGTGCCAATGAGTTGGAACCGACCTGCCACTGACCGTCAAGCAGATTTTCAGAGGCTGTAAATGACACAGGATGAGACTGGGTATCTTTCTCCACCAGGGTAGCTGGTGGATTCTAATCGCCTGCCTTTGGATTCACAATGTTTATCGTTGTTGTTATTGTTGTTGTTGTTATGTGCCGTTGAGTCGTTTGTGACTCATAGCAATCCTATGTACAACAACCCTAAACTCTACTCTGTCCTGTGCCAATCGCACTGTTTCCGATACACCCATCCCGATTACCCCAATCACTGAATCAATTCACCTCATAGAGGGCCTTCCCCTCCTGCGCTGTCCCTCCACCCTACCAAGCATGATGTCCCTCTCCAAGGACCGGTCCTTCCTTACAACATGTCCAAAGTATGTTAGACGGAGCCTCAGAATCTTTGCCTCCAAGGAGCTGCCCGGTTTAACCCTTTGCAGGATGAATCTGTTTGTTTTCTTAGCAGTCCATGGTACCCTCAATACTCTTCTCTAGCACCACAGCTCAAAGGCATCAATTAGGTGCCTCAAACTAAGTATACTCATAGCAACTCTAAGAATAACAGATCTGAACCCTGTCGTATCCTGTGCCATTCTCATCATCTGGCACATTTGTTCCCACTAGTGTAGTCACTGTTTCAATCCATCCTGTCGAAGGTCCTTTTTGCTCCTCTCTTTCCCTGACCCTTCACCTTTCCAAGCATGATGTCCCTCTCCAAGGCATAACCTCTCCTAGCAACATGCTCAAAGGATGTGAGGGGAAGCTTTCTCGTCTTTGCCTCCAATGAGCACTCGGCCTGCTTTTTTCCAAGACACACCTGTTTGTTCTTTTGGCAGTCCATAAGATATTCAGTACTCTACTCCAGCACCACATGTCAAAGGCATCAATTCATCTTCCTTCATCCTTATTCACTCTTCAACCTCAGACTTTTAACACGTTGGGGTCAGGAAACTGTTGGTTAGAGAGGAGTTGGAGGTGGGAAGCTGACCTTTGCATTGTAGGCCGATAAGCAGCCTCCCTGTCCACTGTCCACTAGAGGCCAGTAGCACACAATCCCTTAGCAGTGACCGTCAGAAATTTCTCTAGACCTTGCCAGTGTCTTTAGGGGTCCAAATTGTCTCCAGTTGGGAAGGACTGAGCTATTCTATCCTGTTGTTGTGGACTGTCGAGTCGGAACCGACCCATAGCTGACCCTCTGGTGGGTTTTCAGAGGCAGTTAATCACACAGGAAAAGATTTCCCATCCTTCTCCGCAGAGCAGCTGGTGGACTTTGGGACTGCAGAGCAGTTTTTTTGCCACGAGGCCACCAGAGCTCCCTAGTCTATCTAAATACCCCATTAATTTAATAACTATGCCATGATAGTTTATTTTGTTATCAACAAAGGCAACTTATTTCCTCAGAATTTCCATATTTAGACTTAGGAATCATTTTGTGAACTGAGAAGAAAGAAAGTAGTTATTGGAAAAAATTCCGACAGAATTTTAATTGGGTTTGCATCTATTTTCAATTGACTTTGAAAATAAATGGCATTCTTCATAATGTGTAGACAACCTTTGTATAACATAATCCCTCTGAAATTAGATATGAAATTAATTAACATTAATCAATGGTAATTAATGTTATAAAACAAAATGTCTGTGAATGATTATAAATAAAAGCCAATAGCATTTGTAAACCTTCACTCAAATGTAATAACGCTGACATAGTCCCTCTGTTTTTTGTTGTTGTAATATGCCATTGAGTTGCCTGTGACCCATACAACACTATGTACAGTGTCCCTGAAGCCTGCTCTGTCCTGAGTCTCACTGATTCCAACACACCAACCCCCATGCCCTAGTTACTGTATCAATCCATCTCATCCAGGGTCTTTCTTTCTTGCGCTGTTCCTCTGCTATTCCAAGCATGATGTCCTTCTTCAAGGATCAGTTTCTTCTGGCCATGTGCCAAAAGTTTGGGAGACAGAGTTTCAAAATCCTAGCCTTCAAGGAGAAACTTGGTTTCACACTCTCCAAAACAGACCTATTTGTTTCCATGTCAGTGCATGGTATGTTCAAGACTCTTCTCCAGCATCACAACTCAAAGGCATTGATTCTTCTTCTGTTATCCTTAGTCATTGTTCAGATCTCTGATGCACAGCAAGCAATTGTAAAGACCATGGTATTAGACACACCTTCGTCTCTAGACTGACATCTTTATATTTCAGTACTCTGGTCCTTGACAGCAGATTTTTCCAGTGCAATCCCTTTTTTTATTTCCTCACTGCTGGTGCCAAGAGTGTTGATTGTGGAGCTGAGCAACCTGAATTTGTTAACAATCTCAATTTCTTCTCCATCTATCATGGTGCTGTCAATTGGCCCAGTGGTGAGAATCTTTGTCTTCTTGATGTTGAGCTTCAATCCATATTGAAGCCTGCAGTCCTTGACCTTCTGCAGCAAGTGCTTCAGGTCTTCCTCACTTTCAGCAAGTAAGATTATGTCATCTGCATGACATAGGCTGTTGATGAATCTTCCTCCAATCCTGAGGTCCTTTGTGGTGTTACCCATTCCTTCTCATAAAGCTCACCTTCCTGAATGGTCTATTCTGCAGATAGACTGAAAAAGTATAGAGACAGGCTGCATCCCTAATGCACACCTTTCAGAAGCTCTCATTACTGTCAAGTCAGAACCACCTCCTCATAGCCCACCCTCCCTTGGGTTTCCGAGGCTGTAAATCGAGTGGGAGACGATCGCTATTTTTTTTCTTTCTGAGCTGCTGGTGGATTCTGACCACCGGAGAAGTGCAGCTTTTGGTTAACAGCTCGAATACCTATGGACTAAACCACCTCACTCCCTCACTCTCATTGTCTTTAGATCTGCACTGACCCATAGCTGACCTCCAGCACGTTTTTAGAGGCTGTACATCACATGGAAGGGGATAGTCCACCTTCTTCCCCTTGAGCAGCTAGTGGATTTGAACTCTCTGCTTTTTGGTTGGCAGTGCAACTTTTTACCCAATAGACCAGCAAAGCTCCCTTTTCGGTCTTTTGTGGTGTTACACACTCATCTTGCCTGATGGTTAGGATGAACTTGGCAAGATGAGATCCTCTCTGAAACTTTGTTTCCCCAACTGCAGAAAGAATATAATAATAAAAACTCCTTTTTATGAATTTCTATGTAAAAAGATTTCTTTAAGGTTTAAATGATAATGTAAAGTACGCTCAGCCTCAGCAGATTTTATTAGTTACCCCAGTGATTCTTAGATATATTGAGTCTTATTGTTTTTATGACTGGAACCTTTTCATTCATGATGCTAATTGTTTGAAAAGAAACAAATATATCCAATTTTTTGCATATAAATGTTGCAACGCATCTTCTTACAGAATTCTCTTGCTATTTGCAATGACTTTTCAGTAATGCAGAGAGAGCATCTGAAAAGATGGAAATATTGTCTCCTCCTTCTTAGCTGGTATACTACTTATTTTTGAGACAATGCCTTGATTAGCACATCCAGGGTAATTTAAATAATAATCTAGGATAATTTAAATAATAATGAAAATAGTGAGCATCCTTACATTATCTGGCTTAAATGAAAACTCCCCCAGCTTTTCACCTTTAAACATTTGTTTCCTGAGAGTGTTACACTGAGAAAGCAGCTTTCTGTTCTTAATTTCTAAAGTTTGTTTTTATAAAAAATGAATGGGAGGGTAGGCAAAGGGATCAATGAAATAAAATAGGGACAAGACACAGACCCACAAATTGAATGGAATGATAAACTACCGACCTGGCCATTCAGATTTGTGAGATGGATTGGGCTTTACAATAAATAGCAATTGGATTACTGGCTCTGTGTATGAAACTAGGAGCCTTGTTGTTGTTGTTGTTATTTGCCATTGAGTAGACTCTGACTCACAGCACCCCTGTGGACAGTAACTCTGAACCCTGTCCTGAACCAAGTTCACTGTCTCGGACACACCTACTCCCACTATCCCAGTTATTGTGTCGATCCATTTCATCCAAGTCCTTTCTCTCCTTTGCCGATGCTCTCCCCTTCCGAGCATGATGTACTACTCCAAGGACTGGTCCCTCCTAGTCACATGCCCAAATTATGTCAGATGGAGCTTCAAAATTCTTGTCTCCAAGGAACAACTTGGTCTCACCCAGCCAAGGGCAGACCTGTTTGTCCTCTTGACAGTCCACGGCATGTTCAATACTCCTCTGCAGCACCACAACTCAGGCATGGATTTCTTTTTTCTTTCTCATCCTTAGTCATTGTCCAGCTCTCTGATGCATAACAAATAATTGCAAAGATGATGGCTTGGATCAGGCACACCTTAGTCTCTAAACTGACATTGTTGCTCTTCAGCACTCTGGGGAAGTTTCTTTGCATAAAAATTCGATTGTAAGTGGACTAAAGAATTAAATATGAGGGGAAGCCTATACAAACTTTAGGAGAAAATATTGGATACCCTTATAACTTTTGAGTTAAGAAGGATTTCTTAAACTTTTTATTTAAAATATATGAGATGCTTGCAAATTAATAAGACAAAAGAGGGAACCTAGTACGAAATAGGCACGTGACGAGGGTTTTGCTTCTCTAGAGGTGATAATGCAATTGGGGAGCTTGATCAAAGAAGTGATATTTATTCCTCCATGATCCTTTATACTGTATTGTATCAATATTATGTTGTGGCTGTTCAATAGTTAGTTTAAAATTAAGAGATGATTTCATAAAGCCTTTCCCAGGCTTATTCATATATATATATGAATGAAAGCGAGCTACAATTTAAATTTTTTTCAGTCAATTTAACTTAGAACTTCAAGATGGGCAAACACTATTGTCATTGGCAATTAAATTATGTTTCCCAAACTGCCAGTCAGGAAATGCCACCCAGAGTTCCTCTTTGTGACAAACTGTGCACTTAGCTACTTGCTCTTCCCACCTGCAATGAAGGATTTGCCTGCCACTTGGTGGCCAAATACTTTACATAATCAGAACTCAGGATCTTAGAAGTCTCTGTCTTCTAATGCTTTAACCTACCTTCGAGATAATGAGGGTTTATCTTCAGTGCTACTGTGCAAAGAACCCCTGTTACATGGATTGAATGGGGTTTCAAATCTTTTTGGATCTGCTCAGATTCTTAAGGAACGCATGGGAAAACCGTGACTTGGAATCAACTCCACAGCAACTACTTTTTTCCTTTTTTACAACTGCTTTGGTGGCCTGTACATAATCCTTAGCTTACGTTTAACAGAGAGCTCAGGTGGCCTTGAAACCTAGTGGGTAAAGAGTTAACACTCTCAGCTCAAAGGTGGGCAGGTCGAACCCACCAGCGGCTGGGCTGGAGAAGGCTTGACAGCTTCCTCCTCTCTGATGTATAGCCTCTGAAATCTCACTGAAGGACCAGCTATGAATCAATTCTGACTCAATACAATGAGTTTCTGAGATTTCTTTTTTTCCCCTTTAATCACAATCTGTCTGTTAGTTCACTTTTTCTTCCACCTCATTGTTGAGAAGTGAATTGGCTGCTTGGTACTTCTAAAACACTCATTTTTCTAGAGTGACTGAATTATTTTGTTGGGTGAGCAATGATGGATTATATAAACTCTATAACAGAGAGTTTCTGAAGTTACTGTTGATTAGACATGTGATTTTTACAAAACTACGTGACTGGGTAAGTTTTAAAATTTTTATTGCCAGGTTCCTAAATAGGCTCTGTGGCGATAAAACAATTTCAACCACAAATATGGATAAATCTGGAATCATGGAATAAAAAAGCCAAATTACATATGGGGTTTATCAGATATCTTCCTTTGTACAAAAAAACAAATAGATTTGGAACAAAGTCTTAAGGTCATCAAGAATCAGGGACTTCTGGATCACACCGACTTGTATTGTACTCTTATTAGGTACTTAAATATGAATTATTTTCCTTGTTTTAAAAGTTTCTTCTATTCAACACAAATATACTGTCAGATTGTTTGTTTATGGCATTCCCTGATCATAGCTTCTTGTTGTTCGAGTCAAAATTGACCCAGAGCTCCACCAGGTTTTCAGAGGCAGCTAATTACGTGGGAGAAGATTGCCCAGCCTTCACCCACGCAGCAGCTAGTGGATTCGAACCGCAACCTCTCAGTAGCAGCGTGACTCCTTACCACTAAGCCACCAATAAAACTCTAATTGTAGTCTCACAAACGATAAAATTCTAATTGTCAGTTTGTTTTAATGTGACTAATGTTGCACTCATGCAGACGTGGCAGAGACTGTAAAGCCTTATTGATTAAAAAATAAAAATAATAATAAAATGAGTCTTTTTCTCGGTTCCCTTCAATATCTTTTGTTGAGGAGCCCTCTTGTGGAAAGATCTGCACAAAGCACTGTAACAATCACTGACTACAAACTAACACAAAGAGCTTGGTGGCTCTGCTAATCTTCAGGCCAGGTGAGTCTAGTGCTTTGAATCCAGCAGTCACCAGGTAGAAAGATGGATTGTCTTCTCCCATTAGGATTTACAGCCTCAGGAAACCAAGGGAGGGTCACTCAAGGGAGAGTCAGAACCAACTTGAAGGCAATAAATTGGGGTTTCTAACGTTTTTTAAAAAATAAAATGTATGCATCTATTATGGTAAAAATTCTCAAGATGAGCGTTATCATTCAGGTCAAATTTCAAATTCGGATTCCACATTAAAATATCTAAGAGTCATACTATATTGTTGTTTTTGTATGCCATCGAGTTACTTGCGACTCATAGTGACCCTATAACCTGCTCTGTCCTGTGCAACATTACTGTCTCTGATATTCATACCCTCATTACCCCAGTCACTGTATCAACCCATCTTATCAATGGTCCCCTCTCTTTCTCTGTCCCTCCACTCTCCCAAGCATGATGTCCCTCTCCAAGGACTGGTCCCTCCTCGCAACATACCCAAAGTATGTCAGATGAAGCTTCAGAATCCTTGCCTCCAAGAAGCAGCCTGGTTTCACCCTTTCTAGGGCAAATCTGTTTGTTCTCCTAGCTGTCCATGGTATCTCCAACACTCTTCTCCAGCACCACAGCTCAAAGGCATTGATTCTCCTACCATCCCTAGTCATTGTCTAGCTCTCTGACGCATAGCAAACACCTGTAAAGACTATGGCCTGGATAAGGCACACCTTAGTCTCCAGACTGACATCATTGCTCCACAGTACTCTGGAGAAGCATCTGACAGCTGACTTTCCCAATGCAATTCATCTTTCAGTTTCCTGTGTGCTGGTACCAAGAGTGTTGATTGTGGAGCCAAGTAAACTAAAGCTGTCAATTTCTTCACCATCTATCATGATGCTCCCAATCAGCCCAGTGGTTAAAATCTTTGTTTTCTGGATGTTAAGCTTCAGTCCACATTGAAGGCTGCGGTCCTTGATCTTCTTCAACAAGTGCTTCAGGCCCTCCTCAGTTTCAGGAAGCAGGATTGTGTCACCTGCATATAAAATGTAAAGACTTTCTATTCCAAGGATGGTTGCTGTTGGGTTCAGTGTATGAAAGTAGGTATAAGGGGCTGTCTGGTGGCCTAGTTTGGAAGAAGTTGCTCTACTAAACCACAGGTTAATCCTCTTTGACAGGTCAAATCCACCGGCAACTACAGTGGAGAAAGGTGCATCGTCTCCTTCTGAGCCATTCACAGCCTCGGAAACTCGGTGGATGCTCAGTTCTGACTTAAGAGAAAGGAGTTTATAATTTGAGTTTTGTAAGAATGAATAAAGTAGAGGAAATTTTCTGGCAACCCCAAAATGGTTTTGTTTTTGTTTTGGGTTTTTTGGTTTTGTTACTTTTCTTTTTAAAGACGCTTGAAACAGATGGACACATATATGTGAACCAGAAAGGAGGGATGTCAACGAAATAACTCAGGCACCAGAGGATGATTGTGGAGTGGACACAGCATCTGCTGAGGGGCTCTTCAGGTCGCTGTCAACACAGTATATAGAAGCCACAGGTTCTGCTCTTCGGGGTCTGGAGGAAGCAACTGCTGTGGGTGTAATAACTGGTGAAGAAGTTTCTGGCCTGGAAGCTGGCTCTCTCTCCCCCCTTGCCTGTACAGGACCATGCTAAGAATCAGAAGTGTTTTCCTGCTTCATCCAGAAGCCAATTTGACCTAATTCACTAGTCAATTTTGTTTTAAGAAAATAAATCCATCAAGAATATAAATATCTCTAACTCAATTTAATTAAGCAATTTATCAAGTTTATAAACTGAACTTCATCTGTAATTAGTTTTAATTTTAAGCAATTTATGTAATTTGTCCAAAACATCAAATCGGTCGTGTTAGAAGAAACTGATGGAGTAAATAACAGCTAAATTTCATTAATAAAGAGAGAGCTATGAGAATTATCTTGGATTTGAAATGCCATGGGATAAGGAATGACTTTCATTTTTAAAAAAATTAAAAGCAATTCTTTCATGATGCAATTTAAGCAGAATTACATTTGTAGAGCTCCAAATTGCTTAATTAATTACAGCCCGTTCCAATTGCATTGGCTCAGACCTGCAAACTCTACCACAGGCAGCAATTCCTCCAGAGTTAGGGAGAAAGAATTCAGATCCTCCAGCTAAAGTCCTCTGTCACTGTCGTTAGGTGCTGTTGCGTTGACTATGAGGCGTGTTGTTGATCTGTGCTGGGGAGTTGGAACCAAGCGACCCTCCTGCAGGTTTTCAGAGGCCGTAAATCGCACTGAAGGAGATCGTGTATCCTTCTCCTGCTGAGCTTAAACTGCATGTCTTTGGGATTATAGCTTCTTACCCCCAAGCCACCAGAGCTCCCTACGAATCATCGTTATGTACCATCAGATTGGAACCGACCCATCGCTGACCTTCAGGTGGGTTTTTCAGAGGCAGTTAGTCGCACAGGAGGAGATTGCCCATCTTTCTCCTGTGGAGCATGTGGTAGATTCGAACCGCTTGCCTTTGAGATGACAGCACAGCTTCTTACCACTCATAGTGTTTGTATTTTATATGTTTGTCTTGTAGTCCAAAAACAAAACCCTTGTGAAGAAATGCATAGTGCCACTGTTGTAAAACAGGACTGACATCGGGGTTAGGGGGAGACTGAGAAAGAGGGGATAAATAATGTATACTGCATTAAAACAGATGAGGGAGAGAACTGTTTAAAAGGGATATGTGCTTAGGTATTATTGTCATGACAGGAGTCCAGAATGAAGGCTGCACAATGGAGTGAACCTGGGGGGAGGGATTGTAAAATAAGGAAAGAATTTTTATTCTACTTTTCAAACAGAAGAGTGTACTAGGAGGGGAGGGGTGGGGAGAGAGAAAAGTGTAACAGTGAATTAATGGAAATCCAAAGTCTCTGTAAATTTTCATTGAAATGAATAATTTAAAAAAGGATAAAAAAGAAATTTAGAAGGAAAGAAATTGGAAGGAAGGAAGGAAGGAAGGAAGGAAAGAAAGAAAGAAAAGAAAAGAAAAGAAAAGAAAAGAAAAGAAAAGAAAAGAAAAGAA